>NW_018745454.1:6726292-7048792 GCF_001683475.1 Chenopodium quinoa
AGAATATGACTCTCTCCTTGAATGTGTTAATATGAGGGCTTTTATACCTCATCATATTTGGAGAGGTTGGGCTTTAGCCCAATTGGCTTACTTTGTGGGCTGACTTTTGACTTTTGAGAAATTGGAGAGTTGAACCTTGACCTTGGGCTTTTAATTGGATCATTTAGTGCTCAGGCCCAATTTTGACTAAATTGGACCCAAACAACTTGCCCCCCAGACCCGATTCGGAAGAATGACGGGTCGGGTTTGATTTAACTCAGAAAAGGAGGGAAGTAAATGATTTAATTGATCCAAAAATTTGAATTTAAACCGTAATTAATGAGATAACAACGGTTGATGATTTGCGGAAGTTGGACGGATAATGGGCGGTTTAATCACAAGACATGTGTTTAATGGTTACTTAGTGGGTACTTAAGAGAAATTAAAGCACAGACTCTTCGTATCCCGTACCTGGAGATATAAACAGAGGCGCGTCATTCTCCTCACTGATTCACCAACACAAACCCAGAATTCTTCGAGAGAGAAACCGAGAATCCGTGTCAAAACTTCGCAAATTCCCCCGAGCATTGAGCTTAGAAACTGAGACTTGCCACTACGAACTCGTAAATCGGCAAATTTCGCTTCAGATTAAGGTAAATTCCTTTGATTTCAGTTTATTTTTCTTCGAATTCGAACTCCTTCCCTTTTTCTTTCGACTTTTCTCTTCGAAATAGTCCATGGCAAGAGGAGTTAGAGGTAGAGCCCGTGCTCCAAGAAGAGCAAGGCCGATTCCCGATCCTAGGAATAGGATTGGGACCTGGAATGGTCGAAGGCCGGAGTCTGACCCTGCTGATGGGATTAGGGCGACTCCCCTTTCCTCGGCTCCTCCTCAAAGAACGGATGAGCCGAGTGCTTCTGGACGGGATGATGAAATTCCCGCTGTCCTTTGGGATATCCTCCCTGGGTTTTCAGAGTGGGAGAATGCCGAAGTCGCTTCGGCCATGATAAAGAACCGCCCCTACTCATGGTGGGTAGAGAACGCCGATCAATATCGATTTGCTGAGCAAATTGAGTTGCACTATGGCATTTTTGAAGCTGATGGATATTGGTGCCGAATGCCCTCAGCATCCGATAGAATCCATCGTCCACCCCCGGGGTATGTGGGGGTGTACACGAGACAGCTTCAGTATGGGCTGAGGTTCCCTTTGGACGTTTTCGTCCGAGACTTGCTGATCCATTACAACATTTCCCTATGTCAGCTAACCCCCACCAGCATCCGAAGGGTGATGACATACTTATGGGTCTGCAAGTTCTTCAGATACGTGCCGAACCTGCACTGCTTCAGAAAGCTCCATCGGCTAGTGCCAAATATTCAGAGTGGGCACGGAAGCCATGGTTCTGGGTGGTATCGGATTGAGTCCCGGCCCCAATACTTGACCATGTGGCCAAATGACTCTTCAGACAAGGACTGGAGAGGTCAATGGATTTGGGTTAGGGCACCCATAGATCCGGGCCACCCTTGCGTCTTCAGCGCTCCCCGGTACTTAGCTGAGCCTGATCCCGAAATGGGAAGTTTAGGTCCCCCCGCAGATAACGGGGCGGATCCGAACCTGGATCAGCAACATATCTTCGGCAAGCTGCTGAACCCGGGGGGGAGTGGTCGAATGCAGCATATCCCGGAGACTTGGCTCCCCGATACGCATTACGTTTTCCAAGAGAATATGCTAGCAGCTGTTGGCCTCAGCCGAAAGTTTAAGGATGGTAAGCTTCTTCGGCTGGGGCCGAGGCTTTTAACTACCTCTTTTTCTTCTCTCGCTTTGCTTTTTTATGCTGTGCCAACATATCTGAGCTAAACTTTTTCCCTTTCCTTTTTTCAGAGCGGGACGAGACCAACGTTGGTATTAACTACGCTCGTCTTGGTGTTAACCGAGAGCGAGTTGTAACTGAACGGGCCCCGTCTATCACTGAGCCGAGGCATAGGGAAGTTCATCTGGACTCTTCCCACTTCCAAATTGAGGCTGTTGCTCTGTATCAGAGGCAGAAGCCTTGGTGGAAGAAGAGAGACCCTTGGTTTCAGCTGCTGAACGAGGAAGCTGAAGCTGCCCGCACAGCCGAAGAGGTTGCACGGGTACTTGAGGCTTGTGAAGGAGGAGAAGGGTCCTCCAGAGCTGCTGAAGCCGAAGCTGCAGCTAGAGCAGCTGAAGAAGACGAGGCTTTGCTGAAAACCTCGGTGAGCTTTCAGACAACTTTTTTCTTTTCTTTTCTTTTTTTTTTTTTTTTTTTTTTTTTTTTTTTTTTACTCACACTCTTCTTCCCCCCTGTCTGTTACAGTCTGAAGAGAGTAACAGACACAGAGAAGGCAAAGCTCCTGTTCGTCCCGAAGATCAAATACAAGAGTCTTCAGACTCAGATATGGACGAGCAGCCCCTTCTGAAAAGGCGCCGAAGGATGGCCATCATCGGCCCTCATGATTTTCAGCAGAGGCCGATGACCATCGGCGTCGCAATAAGGGAACCTGAGGAAGGCAATGGATCGCCGAGGGTTCCCCAGCCAACACCCCAATCTCCTCAAAAGACCCCTCCGCCACCTCCTGAGATGGAGGTGGATCAGAGAACTCCCGAACCTAAGGGAGGGGTCCAAAAAGAAACCAAGGAGAGTGCTGCTGAGCACGGAAATAAAGATGCCGTGATGTCAAGTGCTGAAGGCTTCACGACAGATATCGCAAGAGAGGTTGAGGCTTTCGTCCTCACCCCTGAAGAAGAGGAGGTCATAGTACTTGACTCCTCTGAGAAGGACGATGCTGAGACAACCAAAGCTAATCAAGCTCCATCGTCGTCCTTCCCTTCTTTCCAGACTCTGCATTCTGGAGAAATGGGTTTCTCGGCCCCCCGAATTCCAATCCCAGATCACATCTGGGACCTCATATGGGGTCAAAACCGAGAAGGAGCTGAAGCCTACTTCGGCAGTTTTGCTGGCATGTCCGAAGTAGACAGGGCAAGGATCTGGTCGCTGAAGGCCACTGCTGGGATGGGCGAATCCAGTAGATCAGTTCCTGACCCAGCCAGGTCTAACCAACTGCTGATGATGCAGGTAATTTTCCTTCATTTCCTCCGAAATTCAGCTCTATTTTTTTTTCTTATTACTTATTTTTTTTTTTGTCTTCCTGTTTTCAGTTCGTGCACAATCAGACTCTCACTGTAGAGCTGATTGATACCCTACAAGATAGGGTAGACGCTGCTGTGCACGAAAGGAAGGTGGCTGAAGAGGAAGTTAAGCTTGCTAAGCTGAAGCAAGCAGCAGCTGAAGAGAAGCAGCAGGAGGTTGAGGAGTACGGTAAAAAAGCTGCCGAAGCTCTGAAAACCTTCTGCGATGCTATGGAGATGGAGGTTTTTCCCCCACTGATGGAAGGGGAAAAATTCCTCCAGGAGCATATGGGAGTGGACGTCTCCAAATTCAAGGCTGCTATTGAGAGCCGAATTCAAGAAGGAACTGCTGCACAAGCTGAAGTGCAGCAGCGTCTAGAGGCTCTTGAAGCCAGCCGAATGGCTGCTGAAGAGTTGCTCTTGGCCAAAGACGTCCAACTCTCAGAGGCTGCTGCTGCTGCTGAAGCTCAAAGAGCTAAATTCCAAGAGGCTGAGGATCAACTGCTGATCCAGAAAGTTGAAGTGGCCCAAGCTCAGACAAAGGCTTTCCAAATTCAGCAGCGTCTAGAGGCTCTTGAAGCCAGCCGAATGGCTGCTGAAGAGTTGCTCTTGGCCAAAGACGTCCAACTCTCAGAGGCTGCTGCTGCTGCTGAAGCTCAAAGAGCTAAATTCCAAGAGGCTGAGGATCAACTGCTGATCCAGAAAGTTGAAGTGGCCCAAGCTCAGACAAAGGCTTTCCAAATTCAGCAAGAGCTGAACGAGCTGAAGGGTTCCTCCTCCAAAGTCGCTGAACAGCTGAAGAAATCCAAGGAAGACTTGGAGGAGACCCAGAAGAAGCTGGCTGATGCTGAGGCTTTACTCAAAGTCCGTGTTTACACCCAAGAGGAATATGAGATGGGTTTCAGAAACGGATTCCGAGTATGCCGAAGACTCTGCCTTCATGCTGAGCCGAAGCTGGACTGGTCTAAATGTGCTGAGTGGGTCCAGAATCCCGAAGACCCTCACATGAAGTATGCAACTCCAGCTGAAGCTGAAATTCTTAAGGCTGAGGAAGCCGAAGAGGAAGCTGAAAGACTGGAGTTGGAAGCTGAGCAGAGGGAAAGGGAGGCTCGGCAAAATGCAAAGCCCGCCTCTTCGGCTGCTGGGGCTGAGGCCACCATGGGACTCAACGCTGATCAGTCTGATCCCCCGGCTGAAGCATAGGAACTCGGGCAGTCGTCTTCAGAATCTTGCGGTTCATCATGTGCTTAACTTTAGACTTGCCGCTTTCTGAGTTTTTTGCCTTGTTTTTTGCTTCAGCTTGCCTTGTCGTACAGCAGTTTTATTTTTTTGCTTATGTACGTATTTCGGCAGCTGTTATTTTCCGCTTGTGGGCGGCTGCCAATACTGAATTATTGAACTTGTAGCTCAATATTTTTTTCTTCAGTTGCTTTATTTTTGAATGCTTTACTGTTTCTTTTCTTCAACTCTGCCGAACATAGCTGCACTGCGTGCTTCTTGCCCCCACAGAAATTGAAGTATGACTTTAGTTGAATAAGCAATTTCTGAACTTCTTCAAAATTGATATCCGAAACACAGGGCCAACTGAAGGCAATGCTTCTGGGATACAAGTCTTACTGAAGATTGACTGTCTGAAAGTTGGATATCCGAAACACAGGGCCAACTGAAGGCAATGCTTCTGGGATACAAGTCTTACTGAAGATTGACTGTCTGAAGGACCAGCGTTCTTAAAGAAGACGTATATCCGAAACACAGGGCCAACTTAAGGCAATGTTTCGGATAATGGCTCTCTAGGATACAAGGCTCAGTTAAGGCAATATCCCAGGATTGTCCATGGACTCATGTCTTTGGAGAACAGGTCTTACTGATGTTTGATTTCAGCTGAAAGACCAGTGTTCTTTAAAAAGACTGAGTTTTGTAAGCCATCTGAAACCCAGTTACCCGAAGGCGAAGGTTTCAGACGAGGCTGATTTAAAAAGGCTGTTATCCTTGATTTTCTGTCTATCTTTGAAAAATGGATACCCGAAACACAGGGCCAACTTAAGGCAATGTTTCGGATAATGGCTCTCTGGGATACAAGGCTCAGTTAAGGCAATATCCCAGAATTGTCCATGGACTCATGTCTTTGGAGAACAAGTCTTACTGAAGTTTGACTTCAGCTGAAAGACCAGTGTTCTTTAAAAAGACATGAGTTTTGTAAGCCATCTGAAACCCAGTTACCCGAAGGCGAAGGTTTCAGACGAGGCTGATTTAAAAATTTTCAACTGTTGCTGTTATCCTTGATTTTCTGGCTATCTTTGAAAAATGGATACCCGAAACACAGGGCCAACTTAAGGCAATGTTTCGGATAATGGCTCTCTGGGATACAAGGCTCAGTTAAGGCAATATCCCAGAATTGTCCATGGACTCATGTCTTTGGAGAACAAGTCTTACTGAAGTTTGACTTCAGCTGAAAGACCAGTGTTCTTTAAAAAGACAGGTTTTGTCAGCAATCTGAAACCCAGTTACCCGAAGGCGAAGGCTTCAGACGAGGCTGAATAAAAAACCCTCAAAGAGTAGATAGAACAAAGAAAATTTTGAAAGGATAAACAGTTGTAAATTTTATATAAATGGCGGCTCCAAGGCCTGTCATTAGTTCAAAATGTACTTACAAAGATTGTTCTGCCCCGAAGGGTTTACACATGGTATTTTTTCAGTACATCAGCATTCCAGTGATTCTTCAACTCAGTTCCATCCAACTGCCGAAGTCGGTATGTCCCTGGCTGAAGCTCATCATAAATTTCATAAGGTCCCTCCCATGTAGCTGAGAGCTTCCCATGGATTCGGCCTTTCTGAACTGCAGCAGTATTCCGAAGGACAAGATCCCCAATTTTGAGAGGCCTTGCATGGACCCTTCAGTTATGGGAGATGAGGTCTGAACTTATCCCGGGCATATCAGCTGCCGAGAAAGCAAACACATCTCTGTTATCCCGCAGGAGCTGAATAAGTTCACAACGGGTGTTAGGATCAAGGTCCATCCCGATTGTTACACATTTCTCAGCATCTCCTTCGGCCAACTCTGCTGTTTCAGTCTGTTGGTCCATGTCCATTGCTGATGGACTGGACTCTTCAGAATCTGGTCTGCTGCCGATGTCAGCAGGTGTCCCAGTCTTTGTGTTCTTCGGCTGGCTCTCTGAGTCTTTCGGCTCAGATGAAGAGTCAACCTTTTCCCTTTCGGGACCTTTTTCTCTGGGCACTGATCCTTGGGCCGAAGCACTTAGGCCTTTCGGCTTTTTTGTGCTCGGCTCTCTTTCTTTTTCTTTCTCCTCCTCATCCTTGTCGTTATCTGGGCGACTACTGGATGGCTTGAGGTAGTTGCACCTTCGGGCGTCCTTCTGGTTGCCCTGTATCCTTTCGGGGAAGCCGGCGTCTGAGACGTAAATCATCAGCTGATGATAAGTTGAGACGACCCCTTGGATCTCGTGAATTATGGGTCTCCCCAAAATCACGTTGTACACTGAAGGAGCGTCGATGACCAAAAACTCAATCATGACGTTCCGGGCTGCCTCATCGCAACCGATGGTGACAGGAAGTGTCACCTTCCCATCTGGATAAGTTGAAGCCCCATTGAACCCGGATACCGGATAGGGTACCGGCGTAAGGTGCTTGGGCTTCAGCTTAATTTGGTTGTAGGCCTTTCGGAACAGAATGTTTGCTCCGCTGCCACCGTCAACAAGGACCTTACTGACGTCGTGGTTGGCCACCGTGGCGATGATCACCAACGGATCCTCGTGAGGGAACGTAATCCCCCGGCAGTCGGCGGCTGTGAACGTCATGTTCGGCACCGGCGACTGGGGAGATTGAATGTCAGCGTTGTTCACCTGGTGAGTCAAAGCTCTAAGGTGACGCTTGTGCTCCCTCCGAGAGTATATTCCTCCCGAGATAACATTGATCGGAGGGAATTTCCCCTCCGGTTTTTTACTGTTTTTCCGGGGGAAATCAAGGTCCTGCCGAGAGTCCTTTGCTAACCTCTCGGATTCTTTTTTCTCGCGGTGATCCGCGATGTATTTTTTCAAGTATCCCTTCCGGACCATGTCTTCTATCTGGTCCTTCAGCTGGATACACTCCTCAGTGTTGTGGCCCGAAGACTCGTGGAACTCACACCACTGATTTTTATTTTTTCGCTGATACCACTCTGGGAGTGGTCTCGGCTTTCGGTAACTCTGCTCCTCCTTCGTCACACTGTAAATTTTGGCGCGTGGAAGAGAGAGCGGAGTGTAGGACTCGTATCTGCCTGTGTATGAGGCAAACCTGTCCTTCTTTAGGTCGCTGGCCGAAGATGGCTCCGGAGCCTTTGATTTTCCCTTTGCCTTATGGCCTTGGCCTTCAGACAAAGGTATTTGCCTCTGTTTCCCTCCCCCGGATTGAGGTTGGGTTTTTTGCTTTATTCCATTCTTCGGCTCGGATGAACTTATCCGAAGCACTAAGAGCTTCCTCCAAGGTCTGCGGGGTATGCATGACCATGAAGTCTAGGAATTTTCCTGGCTGAAGGCCATTCTGCATTGCAAAAACAGCTAGCCCCTGGTCCAGCTGAGAGACGCTTGATGACTCGTTACTGAAACGGGTCAGGTAGTCTCGGAGGCTTTCGGTTTCCCCCTGTTGCAGACCCATGAGCTCTGCGGTAGTCTTTTCTCGGCGGTTTGCCGTGGAAAACTTGCTCCTGAACTTGGAGGACAGATCATCCCAACCTGTTATGGAGCCTTGCCTTACTCCCTTGGAGATCCACGCTTGCGCGACCCCCTTGAGAGTGGTTGGGAAATATTTGCACCAAGTTGCCTCGGATCTGGGGCAAAGATGCATATGAGCCTCATACGAGGCCACGTGGTCCTTCGGATCCGTGGTCCCGTCATATGTGATATGCGACGGTATTTTAACCGTGGGTACGCGCTCTTCTAGTATCCATTGCTCGAATGGTGAACTAGCGGGAAGCATAATGGCCTTGCCCTTGTTCCTGGCCGAAGGGACCGCGCTCCGCCCTCTCAGAGAGGTAGGAGTGGTTTTCGTCCCTGGCTGGGAAGTCTGGGCCTCGGCTGCAGGGAACGTGAGGCGACTACGCACGCTCGGTTCCTGGCCGCCGAGTCGGTCAAGGACGCTTCTGCGAGCAGTCTCAGGTTCCCGGCGAGTAGATTCTGGCCGAGAAGCTGAGCTGCTGCTCTTATGCGCTGCTGGTCTTGAGGATGAGGATCCTTTAAATAATTGAGAGTTCTTCTTCCTCTGTTTTTCATTTTTCCAAGAATCCTCCTCCCACTCTTCCAGTTCCCGGAAGGAAGGAAGCTTCCCACCGTCATGGTCTAACTTCCTCCGCTGATGCCGGGTATGCGGAGGAGTTCGATCACGAGGCGGTGGCATATTCTGTGCCCTCATTGCCTCCATGAGTACTGCCAGCGCTCTTGCCACCTCCTCCGAACTGGGCCCCGTCAAAGGGGTCCCCGGCCGAGTGTGGTAATGAGGCCGTGCAGCCGATGGTTGGCTTTGGGACACCGAATATGTCCTATGATCAGACTGACCCCTGCTAGACCGAGAGTGGTCCGGCCTATATTGGGAGTCATGCATTATAGGAGATAGGGAATCCTCCTTGTGTGATCCTCCCCCCGAGCCGGCACCCTTGGGAGAGTTCCGGTCCGGCGAGGGCGATGGTGTAGGGGTTTTAGGCTTTTCGCCCGCTCCTTGACGGAGGCTTTTGCTCTTGCGGTTCTTAGCCATGGCTGCTAAGATAATTGCAAGATGATCTTGGTTAGGAATTTGGCTTAAAGATTTTTGAAAGTCTTCCCCACAGACGGCGCCAAATTGTTTCGGTTGAAAACAATGGGACCTTGCCGAAGGTCCACTAAAATGGAGAAGACTGGATTCGATCCAAGCTGTGTTGGGCCGAAGGTTTCCTGCACAGTGAACACACGTAAACTAGCCTCGGGGGTGTTTCCGAGGAAGGCCCCTCCGATGCTAAAGTCAGTACAATGTGTAAAAAGGAAGACACTATGCAAGAGAGTTTGTAGCTTGAGGCTTTTGTGGAGTATTTCTCAATGCAAGAATGAGCATATGAATTGCAATAATCGGTGTATGAGATAATGCAAGTGATAATGTGTCTGATCTCGTATATGATGTTATGAGATGTCTGATGTAAGAATATGACTCTCTCCTTGAATGTGTTAATATGAGGGCTTTTATACCTCATCATATTTGGAGAGGTTGGGCTTTAGCCCAATTGGCTTACTTTGTGGGCTGACTTTTGACTTTTGAGCAATTGGAGAGTTGAACCTTGACCTTGGGCTTTTAATTGGATCATTTAGTGCTCAGGCTCAATTTTGACTAAATTGGACCCAAACACTAAGCAATCAGGGATATATAATAAAATTATTAATTAAGATGGAAGGACTTTTAAACCATAAAATATTACTGCGTATTGTAAAATCCTAATAGTAGCATTATTAAATAAAAAAGAAAAAAGTAAAGTAAATAATGCATGAAGACAAACATGGGCTTGGTTTTGTGTGTGTTTCCTTCATTGATACAGAAGTGATTTTCACAAGAAAATCTTATGAGTATAAATTAAATAAAGTTTGGTTAAAAAGGAGACAAGTTGATGATATTATTACACAATATCACGTTAACAGTGTTAAACCAACAAATTAAAACTTACTAGTCATGCATTACTCTGTATTATATCCATACATAATTATTAATATAATGCATGAGAAACAAACCTAATTAGTTACGGAGTATATATATTATAAATTATAAATAAATAAAATTGTTAATTATTATTCCTAACGCAAGCAACCATCTGATGATTGAATGTTGACGATGACCCTCGACTAGTTGTCATGTTGCCATACCCTCAATCATATTTCAATTCATACTTTAATTTGCTTCTATTATCGCAATTCATCTCTTATATATTATCTGTTTATCTATTAGCTATCAATATAATCTTGGTTTTTCTTTATTTTTTTGGCCGGTGCAATAACATGATGTAATAGTCAGCGATAGAAAACTAGAAATTAATGATAAATATATATACCTCTTCATTATAGTACCTGGCCTTTTGTTTCATAATCTAAGCGAGTAAATAATAGGTAGTACAAACTACAAAGTAATTTGTATCACAACATATAAGAGGTTGAATATAATAAGCAATATCCTCTATCAATTAGATAGAAGTATAGATCAGCTCCTATAATTGAGTGTTTTAACAACAACCAATATCAATTAGACATTCGGTTTTAAAATTCATAAATTAATCTACTCAAGCCAACCCCTGCCCCCCATATAATAAAGGAAATGAAATTATAATCTTGACTTTTCTTTTAAAAAAATAAAAATAAAATTATAAATCATCTGACTTGGATAATTAATTGCATTTTGTATTCATCAATATACTCATCAGTACATGTAGGACTGTAGGAGCATCCATTAGGGAAAATAAAAGATAATCCAAGACGGTTGGTATGGAGGGTTATCAGTTATACTTGTAATTTGTAGGAGCAACTATATATTAATGCTATAATTATACGTAGATGATAGAGTATAAAACATATTCTTGGGCCTCAACCATAAACTTAAACTTTTGATTGAGATTGTTCGTTAACTTGGTATTGGAGCCATAGGCCCAGGAATATGTTATATACTCTATCAGTAGACTTGTATATAATCATACACACAAACTACATATTATAAATCAAGTAGGCCTTGATGGTATGATATTTAAATAAAAGTTGAATAAAATTGGAGATGTAATAGTAGGAAAGCTACTGCAATTTGACATAAGCTATTATGAATATCCAAACATCTTTTTTTTATTTATTTTTTTATTATTGTAAATAAAAATCCTGAAAGCAGCAGCAGCGCATGGAATGAAGTAAATCGATATGATATGGACAAAGTTGTAAAAGTACTCATAAAATATATATTTTGGCTACGTACATAGACATGAGCTATAGTTTTAATTTGTTGAACGAGATCCTAAAAGATTGTGGCATACTCAATGGCACGTAGTATTTGTTTCAAAAAATCTTGGGTGTAAGTGGTTGATTGGTTGTATGCAAGTCTAACTGTCTAATACTCGTTGCAATTTGCTCCTATAATAATACTAGTAGCATATGTCCAAAGTAACTACCCACTCTAACAAGTAAGACAACACTAAGCATGTCAATCTCTTACAAAATAAAGATTAACTTCATATCAGTAATATCTCAAATGCCACATATTCATCCAATCAATCATCCTTTACAAACATTTTTTTTTTTTAAAAACAGAAGGTGGAGCAATTTGTACGAGTATATTGCTACATTTTATTTTATTTTTGTTAAGTAAGATGAAAGACTATTAAATCGGAATTTTTCAGATCAACCTAATATGGGTGAGGGCTAGACAAATTAGAAGGGTAGAGAGAACAATGAAAGAAAATCCCCTTCTTCAAATTGACTTTAATGGGAGATTAAACTTGACATCTGATTGAAAATGCTATCTTTTTCACTGCACTAAACTTAGCTTGATATTGTAACATTTTTAATTGGATGATTTGAATATGATACTCTGTAAGTTTTTATTCCATGCACTACTACTCTACTAGTACTAGTAGTAAAATAATTAAAAAAAAAAATATTGTAGGCTGTATGAAGATGAGGCCCATTAAAATAAAGCATCTACCAAGTGACTTGAGCCATCTCTGCAAACATGGCTCAAGTTGGGCTCGAGAAGATCTAGTTTTGTCCCCGAACTTGTCGTATTTGGTGACGTATTTTAAATTGTTCCCAAAAATTGTGTCATTTCTTCTGCGATTCTGTTGTTATACCAATCACCAAAACATGCCTTCAAGTCCTTTCACTGTCTTTAAATTATTATTTATTGGACCCAAATATCAAATCTGAATACAAATTCTTCAAGTTTTTTTTACATGGAATATATTTCTACATATGGAGCATACCTGAATAAGATATTAAGTTGACACAAGTTCTCTGTTAGCACGAGTCATTAACACAGTAGCGCTAAGAATCGCGGTAAGTAAGCAACTGGTTTGACGATGTTGCTGTGATGAAGAGAATTGGTGTTCAAGGATGGAAATGCATGCTCTTCAAATAACGCTGCATTGGTAATGTGAAAGTAGATTTATATATACATTATACTCCAGTGTTGATATTGCAGATACTGTCACTGACTGAGTGATAGGTCATTCATTGATAGACAGGATGACCAACTGATGTCTTAATAAAAAGAAGAGTATTTAAATCAAGTGAAGAAGATTTTATAAACTTTGATTGCGTCATACAGGCAAGGGTGATGCAGAGTTTGATGAATCAAATCTAGGCCTGCTTGCTATATTTTGGGAGGGAGAAACTGATACTGTCATACTGAAAAGTGAGATAGATAGAATAAAGAAAATGGTTGTAAACTGGAAAAGACCAAACATCAGAGAGCAGAGAGTGAAGCGAAGAAAGCATTCAAAGTTGGCATCTCAATTCTCAAATTCCCTGGACCCTGGATACCATAAAAGCCTCGCACTACGATTATAAAAGACTACTTGTACCTTCCACCTATTCTTTCAAATTACCCATAACATTTTTATTGCTATATACACAAATTTTACAAACCAAATTTAGCTTTAAAAAACTACTCTTAGATACTTAGCACGTAGGCGGTCTAAATTTAAGTTTATTACCAGTTTGTCCAACTCTTGATAGAAACAGTTGAGATTGTTTGTCATAATTACAAATGAAAACAGTAAATATTGGTCGCAAAATGTTTGGAATCCAGATATCCCATTACCTTCTGTAAAAAATTTCATATGCTTAACATTAAGTGCTCACTTTAGCTTTGCCAATGAGATACAAATAAAACACTTTGCCACAAATATCATGTTTGGACATGCCTATGATACTAGTTTCTCTGTATATCACGAGCGATTTCTACACACTTGCTTAAAAGCTCAGAATAAGCATGGGATCAGGAGCCTATATGTTTCTCTGTATATCACGAGCGATTTCTACACACTTGCTTAAAAGCTCAGAATAAGCATGGGATCAGGAGCCTATATGCCATGGCAAAAAGAATTGAAAAATAGAGATTCTTTTATGATTTACCTATCATCTAGTATACTTTACAATATGTAATTCACATATATAAACGACTCAATTCTATCAATGCATCACTAGCCTACCCATATATGATGGTAAAAGAATTATAGACGCATGAAAAATGTGTGTTTTTTTTGGCCTTTTGGGCTAACCAAATAGGTGACTTCAGATGCGTGTAATCAGTCCAATAACTCAGGAGAAATTTGGCCAAAAATATCAGGACATGATTCCCAGTTGCCCTGTTCCCTGGCCTCCCAATACCCTCCGACTAATTGATATGTGTCAGTTTCTTTATCCTTGGCAAACCACCGTGGCTTCCAGCCCCTTTCTTGCATTTTTCGAGCCTGGAATGGCAAGCACAAACAGTTTTTCACTACATCGTCTTTCAGAAGTCTGATCACGAAAGATCGTCCCCTCAAAGAGAGATAACTAAGGAAAAGCATAGGGAGCCAAATTCAATTATTTAACATTGTGATATCAGAAATTTAATTACCTGCCGCTGCCTTTGCTCTAGCCGCAACTTCTCTGCATTTGCCTTCTCATACTCCCCGTTTTCCAGGTACCTCTGGTCGGGCCTTAGCCTAGAATCAGTAGGGGGCAGCTTCTCCTATATTAACAGAAACAAAAAATAAATAATCCAAATCCACAATAAGCACATTTAACCCTCTGAAGATATATTCCCAATTTCGTTAGCTCTCAATAATAATAATAATAATAATAATAATAATAATAATAATAATAATAATAATAATAATAATATAATAATAATAATAATAATAATAATAATAATAATAATAATAATAATAATAATAATAATAATAATAATAATAATAATAATAATAATAATAATAATAATAATAATAATAATAATAATAATAATAATAATAATAATAATAATAATAATAAATAATAATAATAATAATAATAATAATATAATAATAATAATAATAATAATAATAATAATAATAATAATAATAATAATAATAATAATAATAATAATAATAATAATAATAATAATTAATAATAATAATAATAATAATAATAATAATAATAATAATAATAATAATAATAATAGAAAAAAGTGAGTCATTCAAGGACTTTGCTTTGCAGTATCCATGCATAACAATTGCTCAGGAGGTCTTGTTTAACTAGACTAAGGCGCAGCTCTTAAAAATGAATCAATCTGCAAGATCTAATTCTATTTAAACAACGAAACTAACCAGATTGATCATTCCAACAAATGAGACAGTCCAAGGATGACCTAACTCTTTATGGGTGGGCTCGAAACATTTATATTACCAATCAACAGTAATTTAAGGTAGAATCAGGAACTGTAGCACATAGAATTTGAGCAAAATTAAAGGGACACGGATTTCAGTAGTTACCTTCAATCCAGGAGTAAGCTCATTCAATGTCATCGCAAAGCGAGTTAGATTATATCTGGTTGGGTATCTGGGAGGCTTGCTTCGCCTCCACAATAACCGGGCTTCTGAGACAGCATCTCCCTTTCCTTTACCTAAGCAGTCACCATTTACATAATGCATGCTTTCATCCCACTTCCCAAACAATGTAGCAACTGTTTTCCCATTTCTGTCTTGCACTATACCTTGTACCTGGAAAGCAATCAGATATTTAGAAAGCAGGTAAAATTTTCTTGATGTGTAAAGCATCAACATAAACCTACTCCACTTAGTATTAGAGAAAAAAGGCAAGGTCAACTGTCAAAATCAAGATCACCAACTTTAAATAATACACAAGTTTACTAGAAACCCAACTCTAGAACAAGAACGCTGTACAATTTTAATCCAGGGTATAAATAATAATGCACAGTCCATACATTAACTTTTACACTACCAAGTACTTGCTAGAATCCTAAACACGAGAGCAAGGTATCCAATGGAGACAGAAACAAGTTCACTAGAAATGAAATAGAAGGAAAAACTAATGTTATGCAGTTCTTCTTTAGTTTTCCACATTTTCTAGCCCTTTTTCAGGGAAGAGGACAGTAATGAGCCTGAAGCTTAGGTGTTTTCTATATCAAATCTACCTGATTCCAAACACAAATGGAAAAGATCTTTCAAATTCATTTAAGTGATTTGATATATTAGTGATGTTACCCATCATAGGTCAAATTATATTAAAACAGCTCCTCAAAAGACCAAAAAAAAAAAAAAAAACGTTAGTGAAGAGTGGATATCATCAAGGTTTGGTTTGGGAAGGAAGAGGGACAGCACCTGTCGAGGAGTTCGGTCAATAATAGACTGCTCCTTGAACTTCAACTTGCAGGAATACTCCCGATTTCCCTGTATACGCATCGTACCGTAGTGTTCGCAATATAGCTTTCCTAATATAAGGTTGTATATGGATGTGGTTACCTACAAATAAAAATTACTTTGTAATTCTCAAATTGAGCATAAGAGAACACTTCATATTCGCCAATATTTGTTTATGAAGCTCACCTTACTCCATTGAAAAACTTCTCCATCATCAAACTCTAAGGTCAGAATTCCAACAGGATCAAGTTGTATAGAGCGGCCCCAAAATTTACTTTTCAAATTGCTGTCACCCCATAATCTCCATCCAGTTCCATCACAATGACAGGCAACTATCATAGGATGATGACTTACCTAGAACAAAATAACAAACCTAACGATTTAGTTTCCTTTTTCTAAAACAACAATCCAGGCTATTATGTTTCCAGAACTTCAAGGTCTCAATTCCGAATCATCATAAGAAAACTTACCAAATGAAATGAAAAGCATTATCCATTTCAAAATATAATTGAAAAATAGAAATCACTAATACATATTAACATGGCACTTTCAGGTGAGAGATAGAAACCTTTTCTGAGAAAAATCGGAGTCCTTTATCAGGAAAATCAGCTTCATAAGTTTCTCCCAACAATGGATTAAATGGCTTACAGATTCGTCCCTCGGTAGAAGCATATCCAGAAACAGCAAACGCAGCTACATTGAGGATTCTCATAAGGCTATTTCCCTGAAATAATCATTTCAACAACACAATCAAGAATAAGAATCCAAATCAGTTCACAGATGTATTATGCGATAAGCACAAAAAACCAATCCTAAGGTTTGAGCCGTATGAAATAGTTGTTAAGCCTTTCTAATTTCTATACAGTACACAGAGAAGACACAATTTCTGTTTTCAACTTCCCCACAAAACAGGCCAGGTGGGGAGTACGCTAACCTAAATTCACATATCTGAAAAATGACTGGAGAAGGAAGATGAGAAAGCATCCTCAAGGGGATCGGATTGAACAAGACTTTCATAAAAGATATAAAATACATCATAAAATCTCATCTCTGTCCCATTAATGCAGATTGAAGAAATTTGACAAAAGCTGCAATATTTTTGTTTGAAATAGGCACACAACGACAAGCAGCAAGAAAAGGCAGATTCACCAATTGTGGAATTCTGGCAATACAAATAGCATATTTTAAAGGCGACGGAGAAATCAAGATGAGACAAAACGACATGACATAATCTTGAATATTACCTGCTTTCCCCATGCGTTTGCCCTGTCAAGGAGATACGAATACTCCAATTCTTCGAAGCATTTTTGAAGAGAAGAGATTGGTTCATTAAAATAAACAGGAAGACAAACTTTTGTAAGGTCTTTTCCAATATTATCTTTTATCATAGACCAAAGACTAACTCCTTTCTCTTTCTCCTTAGGATCAGGAAATTTCTTACGTCGTTTGACATAAGGAAAGTTAGCTACTGCATCTTTGATAGAAGGATCAACATCCTCCTCAGATTCAGCAGCATGAAAATCATCATCATCCGAGGAAAAAGATGATATTCTCAAATCAGATGCACTGCTTTTGAAAGAACTTGATGATAAAAAGTCCCTTGTGTCAAAAAAGGCGTTTTCATCTTCATCTGTGTCTTCCTCTGCAGCATCAGCCCTATCATTATCATCATCAGAATCACTTGGAGTTGCTTCTGCAGGATGGACAGACACGTAATGTGAAAAAAAAGGAAAAAAAAAAAAAAGCAACTACTTTTTCCATTCAGCCATAGCAAGAAGAAAGGGCATTATTAATTAAGCATATAAATTTGGAAAGTATAACCCATCCTTGATTGTGTGCACTAACAAAATTAATTAAAAACAGAAAGCTATTACTACGTATTTAAGAATGAAAATCACATGATCTGAAAGTGCATTAGACTGTACAGAAAAACACAAGCTAGCCTTTGTTACTCAAATTCTAGAAAATTATTGCAGATTTATATGCCATCAATTACAAGAATTTTAGTAAGCATTGCTAACCTTTCAGTTTGAAACAGGAGCAATAGATAGTAGCCAAAATTCCAAAATATAGAAATTAAATCAGATGATTCAGATCAATACTCAGACAAATAATTAAATAATCAGGAACTAAGCTCAATGTCAGAGCCACAGAGCACAATCCCAAACATGCAATGCAAAGCTAATATCATATCAACATGAAATGGTTGGTAAAGCTGAGATCAAGCACAACTCTTCCAGATTCTTCAAGTACTAAGGAAGGCATCTTAGAGACTTACAAAGATAGAACAACTAACCAGAATAGCTAAACAATGTCAAACATAAAAGTCTTACCACTAGATTTATCTTGTTTTGTTCTGGAGGTCGCCCCTTGCTCTTTTGACTGCTTCTGACTCTCGTCAACAACTGTGTTCTCCAAGTCCACCTTTTCAGTCTACAATAAGGCCAAGTAAAAAAGAAATAATTCTCTTAGAGGTCAGATTTACCATTACAGCAATTTATTAAGCAAGTGTTGTGTATAACTAATTAATCTAGAAAGCAAGAATAACTTGAAGTATCTTCTAATTAAAATGCAAAACAGCAACTCAAATCTTCATAGTTCTGTAGTTTTGAATTGCTAATGGAGTTGATCTATTCCCTTGCAATACATAGTAGGTTATGCATTGAAAAAGTTGCAAATTTGCTATTTTTGAGACAAAAGCTTTAGAAACCTTATCATCCATGAAACAGAATAGCGGACTTAGATCAGAGCAACTGTAAATAGGGGGGGGGGGGGGGAAATCTCAAAGTGACTCAATTATATATTATTTTTTAATATATAAATCTGTTCAAATGCAACATTTTAGAGCTTTGGATAAGTCCATCTTCAATCTGCTGTCAGAAGCTGACAATAGGGATACCCAAAATTAAGTCTACACCCTCAGATGCCATTAGTGCTATACTGCCTTGATAGAAGAAAAATGCAGACAATTAAACTGTTTTAAAGCAATGGGGAAAAGGAATGCACAAGATGACTGGTAGACGACAACCAAGGTAAGAGTATTCCAGTTAGTCAAAGAAATTTGCTTCTAGTTACAAAAACAGCTAAATTAGAGCCTGAATCCCCCTTCCAAAAACAAATGATCAGCTTCATGGACCAAAATGTCAAAAATGCATCTCCATGAGTCGCTTAAGTATAATCTTCTCCACCTCACTCATCTGCAATATCATATGATCCCGAAAATCCAATTCTTCTATATCATTTTATACCACTTTCATTCAACTCATCCTTGATTTACCTCTACTTCTTAAAAAGAATTCTATCAACATCTATACAAATCAATAGTTTCCCAGCCACCTAATGAATCCTAAGTCCTAACAGTCTGCAGGTAGTTGCGAAGAATTTGGCAGGGAGAATGGTAACTCCATAACATGAACATATTAAGCTCTGCTGTTTGATATTTTGATGGACAGATAAGTATGTCTGGTGATAATACATGCTTGATTACTCATGTATGCATTTTGTGGAAGTGGAGTGATGATATTGAGATTCCCAGTGCAATGACCTGGAGTTGAATCCTCATACACTTCATCACTCAGAAAATAATCACCCCATTTGGGTTTCCCTAAGATAGATACAATAGGCCAAGTATAGGGATCATATGTACCTTAGTAAAAATGTAAGCTTAGTCCTGAGATCTAACTAATCTCATGGATTCTTGGCAATCAATTGAACATCATACAATACTACTGTCAAAAAATATTTGCCTTATGTTTAAGAAAGAGATTTCATAATATACCTATTCAATAGATTAAATAATACCTTGTTAATTACAATAGTGGGAAGGCAGGCTATACAATTTATCAGATTAGTAAATACAAACTAGGTAAATCATTAGACAAGAATAACATAACCCAAAATTAATAAAAACTAAAAATCAGTATTGCTACAAGGGAGAAACTGAAGAAGAATGCTGAAACCGATTAGTAGGCTGTAGTCTAATTCTGTTAACATGTACCTCTAAATGACGCAACGTATCAATAAGCATCCACTGCTTCTGCTTGAGCAATACAAGTTGATTCTGCATCCCTGCAAACTCAGCCCTCATAATTTGCTCACTGTCCTGTATGACTGCTTCACTGACACCCTCTTGTTGGAGCCTTTGCCTCAGCTTTTCAGTGGAAAGGGCAACATTGTCAATGGGGGCCATCAGCTCACTATTGGACATCCGAGGAAACATATCCTTGACAGCTTGCAGGGCATCCACCCAAGTCATTCGATCCTCACGAGTTTCAGCTCTTAAATGCAGTCTCTTTGTACCAGTATAAATGGAAAATCTCTTGTCATCTGATCTGCTTTCGCGGATTGATGAAACCTACAATAAGAGGAACTTTCAAAGCTGATTTAAATATATCATGAACAAGAAAGCATAGTGCTAATAGAGATAATTCTGGCGAATATCAATAAAGCAAAATAACATCACTGAATTCCTCTCATTAAAGCTGCATTTCCAGTTATAAATCAAAGTAATTGTACTAAAACTTAACTAATCATCATGTCACATCTATTCAGTAACTACCTAAATCATGCGAATACAAAGTACCAAGTACAAACTAACATTTCCCAAATCCAAATAAAAAAAAAAAAACCAACTTCTGTTCTCACAGAATCTAACAAAGGAAATGGAATTCTGCATACGACATCGATCGAAAAAGCAAATAAAATTAAAATTAAAAAAGAAAGTACCTTGAGGTGAACCTCACCGAAGGGCTTACGGCGGAGCGGGTTGGAGGAAGGATTGTTACCGGAACGGCGAATTCTGCGCATAGACTCATCGCCGATGACCTTGAAACCCTTCTCAGACTCCAAAGTAAGGGTAATTTTATGAGGTCCATGAATTTTATAATAAGAAAGAACACCATCTTGTAGCACAAACCACCTGGGTCTCCATCCTTTTCCATAATTGACCCATTTATACAATATCCCACATATTCCATTTCCGACTATATCGTTTATCTTCACTTCTCTCTGATCCACCGTCGACAGTTGCTGGTGATTTAGAATACTGCTGTTGTTATTGTGAATTTGATTAGTAGCGTTGCCGATGGCGGTGGCGGAGGTGGTGGTGGCGGCGGCGGCGGCGGCGGTGGTGTTCTCTCTCCTCCTGATCACCGCATCATCGCAGCCGTTAATATGGGGGGCGTCGGCGGAGGAGAGAGAGTGGGACGGCATTGGAGGGAAGGCAGAGGGTTGGTCGCGATTAGAGATTGGAGAAACGCAGCAGAAAGGATGCATGTGATCCCAAATTTGGCGGAATAAAATTAAGAATTTGATCTGACCGGAGTGAAGTAGACAGGCAGTTGCATCATCGGGTTCCGGTTGATGACGATGATTCAATAAACGGGAAAATTAGAGAGACAAACAGAGCGGATCATCTCACTCTGGAAACAGAAACAGATACAACCGGTGATTCGTGAATGGATGGATGGTCAAGTGTTTTTTCGGTTTAAACTTTGTATTATTCAGGCGGTTGGACTTGGAATTGGAATATGCCTTTTATTTTCCTCTTTTACCATCTTCATCACCTCAATACTATCTACTACTCCGTCTAATTAATTAATTGTACAACGATTTAAGCAAATCAATAACAACAAAATAAAGTTATGTAGTACGTAGTATTTTTTACATTTTTGTTTTGAAAAAATTATCATTTCCTTGATTAAGTTGTAAAGGTAGTTCTTTTCAATCTTATTTGACTTATTTTTCCTAAATTTATCTTATCTTTAACTTTTATATGAACTTAAGAAATTGTGTGAAGATTTTCACTTGATAAGGAAGGGGTTAATGATGTTCAAATTACAAGTAGAATAAGTTTTAGTAAATTTTGATAAGTTTATGTTGATTGTACCATCTGCTAGATGCATAGGTGTTGGCTTGTAGGATGACAAAGGGAAGCAATTCAAAGTTTCAATTAGATGGTGAATGACCAGGGTTGTAATATTGAAAAGTGAAATCATAATTTTTTTTTTAGAGAATGAAAAACATTTTGTACTAGTACATGATTTGTTAGTCTATTTGTAATAGAAGATTGATTTAACAAAATACTCAAAAAGTAAGACCGTTTATACATTATTAGTCATAATTAAATTGGAGGGTAAATTAATCCTAATTAAGTAATATATTCACACAAAAACACATTATACAAAGTATTACCTTGTCAATATCATTGGTTTTATATCATTTAAATAAAAAGTTAGATGACTTGTTAGGTAGTTACTCATTCCTGATTTCTTTGCATTCATACTTCATAGGATGGTTTAGACTTAGTTATTAGCTTAATCATTACGCTTGCTAATGGTTTCATGAGTACAAAATGGCTGCTAGCCTGCTATTCTTTGCCTTTGCTCTCAGTAATCAGATTACTCATATCTACAACAAGTATAATTTCACGGGTTTGGATTTGTTTAATGCATTTACACCAAAAAGTATAACGCGATAATCATCACTTGACTTTAGCTATCGAAATTGAACAATCACCTAGATTATAAAACTCTTTACTTGAATTTAAAGACAATCTTTTCCAAATTATACTAAGTCATGTTTAAAGAGACACATGGAAATCTTAACTCTACTTTTCTTGGTCATGCCTATACTAGTCTTTGTTTAATGTTGTATTCACCCTTTTGATCCTAGCCAAATTTTCGAATAATATTCTCTCCATTGCCAAACTTGTAATCATATGCATTGAATATTACATGAAGACGAAGGTAGTTACAACGCCCAAGACGTATGAGTCTTTGGAGTATCGGATACTCCATATATTATATATGTCGACTCTTGACCGTGTTTTGTGTTGTTAAGCTAAACAAAGGAGGGTGATTTAGGATGGAGTAATGACAAGACATCAAATCTAGTACTAGTAAGCAAAATGAAATTAGCGAGACATAAAGGGCCGCGGGCAAGAAAAGGGGACAAAAAGCAAGATAGTTACAGTTGAATTGAGATGGTCAATTGTGGGCACAGTGATAATTGCATCTATTTGTAATGTGTAAACTGTAAAGTGATTGTGGAAGGCGAATCAATAATTAATTTATTCATGTGCAACATAAAAAAAGAAGATACGAGTAGTAGCCAAAACCAAAAATGATTATTAATATAATACTACGTACGAGTAGTACTTAATACTAATGATGTAAAACAAAAAAGAAAAAACAATGGGAGGAAGAGAAGAGAAGGCATCCCTGACAAAAGAAAACAGTTCTAGAAGGCGAATCAGGTTCAGTTGATATGAAGTTTGTTTGATTGATGAAATTGAAACGCTAATACTGGTACTAGCCAACAACAATTCAACAAAGACGATTAGGATCTGATTCCATAGATTTCTCTCTCTATCTTCAATTCTTGGCTGCTGACTCACCCCTGCCAAACAACAACTTTCCAGCTCAATCTCACTCCTGCAGGCTGCAACATAAATACCATGTACTCATGTACTGCACTCCTCTTTTTTTTAGCTCACCTGTTTCAGGCATCAGCTTCAGCATTCTATATCTCACTATCGTCTTATTTCTAGTACATATTTCTTGTATTCTACTTTGGATTATTCACCAAAACTTGATTAATTTACTTGGCAACACATAACAAAGATTTACAAATCACAACTGCTAAAGTGAAGCAACAATTTAAAATAAAATTAAGAGATTTAATCACAGAAATTAGTGGTGGCTGGTGGCTGGTGGGCATTGGGCAACTTGATATAAATGCATAGGGTAACTGGGATTTGAAAGCAACAGAAGCTTTATTCTTGAGTTGAATTTAAAATTGGTCCACCATTGTGCTACTGTACAAATCCCATGTGACTAACCCAGACCAAGACAAGAATGTCCATGAGGATGAATCAAACTCTTCTTCTTCTGTTAAACAAACTGCCCCAATAATTCTCCATTTGTTTCCATTTCTGTCTTACTGCTATCATCTATTTACCCACATTTATATATAATCGTATTATTCATTACTTATTCTTTTTTTCTGAGGTAAAGGTCAAATTTCTAAAGGCTCAGGCCACCTTCCTCATACAAGTACAACCAAGTCATTTTCAATATAAATAACCCTGCCTTAAAAGGTTGCCTTCTTAATTCTTACCTCCCAATAAAATACGAGTAGTGATTAATAATATACCGAGTATCATGTACGCAGTTGGCAGTTGGCAGTTGCAATATTTAAAGGACATTGAGCCAAACAAAAAAGGATGAGGGAGTACTCCAAACCTCATTAGATATTTAGATATGATTATACAAGTGTGGACCGTGGGTGTGATGAAGTCAGTCACAAATGCTATCTAAGTACTTTATGGACCACCTCTAATTGCACTTCCAGACTCACGGAGTAAATAATTGTAAGCTTTTACTCGCATAGAAAACAGCCAAGTCAGTTCGACAGACATAAGGATAGGGTCAGATCGAACAAATTTGCTTCATGACATTAACTACGGATGAAACTTTGGATCACAAAAATTAAACACACCAACAGCTAATGCAACCAAAGTACCAAATACACAAGCAACTAACCCAGGCACATCCCCCTATTTATTTGTCATTCTGTAACACCAAAACATTGGTCAACATATTCCAAATTGTGGTAAAAGAAATACTTTGTATAATCAGATCTAGATTGAATACAGACACCATAAATCATTCAATCAATGAATGATATCTGACATGCTTCAAAAAAAAAAAAAAAAATAAATAAATACAAATCCGACTCTGAACAGGATTGCACTACTATACACAAAAATAAAAAGGCAACATCTAACATTGTTTTAATTATTTCTTGTTTTTTTTTTTTTTTTTTTAATGAAGAAAAAAGTGGGAAAGAAAACAACCTCATAAATAGCACATGAAAAAGAATGGTAGAGCACTCTTCAACTCAATTTGTGTCTGACTAATCTTTTGAAGAAGTCAAGGCTGCCACGCAGGATAAAATAAAGTATATTAGTCATTAAGTGACAAAACTTAAAAGATACAACAAATTACAAATTGTTGACGGCAATGTCCACAAGTCTTTTAACAATTCATGTAAACTAAAATGGAGAAAATTGGAATAATTGACCTAAAAAGAAGCAATTAGAAATCAGAGGTGCTAATACAGATAAGATGAAATGGTCAACAATAAACGTAGCCGGTCTACCAACCCAAAAAGAGTAGCATATTAATTTTGAGGAAAAGATATATTTTGGCACGTCTCTGTACTATAATATGATAAGTTGATAACAATTTACAAGTACCTTCAAATTTTAAATATTATAAATAATTTTGGATTGAAGCCATTATCAAACTTCTCAACCTCTTCCTATTCTTTCCACATGCAGACAATAGGAGATCATGTAAGATTAGTAATAAGACTAATAACCTCCTACATTTTCCTGCCTATGCAAACCCACACAATTGATTCTTCTTTGTAATAATACTCCAATTATTTTTGTCTGTCTAATGCTATTGGCCTCTAATAATAATGACATCAACTTTTATTCCTTTCTTCTAATAATACTCCACTTGTTCTTTGAGATCATCAACAGAACATGAGAATAATAATTAGATTAAAAAATCTTTAAATCTTACATCACTTATAAACTTCTTTTTTTTTTCAATCCATGAAATTATTTTTCTACAAAAGAGCATATATAGATCTAATACTCCAATTTTTTTTTTTTTTTTTTTTTTTTTTTTTTTTTTTTTGTTGTATTCCTGTTATTAATAAATTGATGTATAAAGTTGCTTTCCAGGATCAGTAAGGTGTGTGGAGAAGGGTGATACCTCCTTAACATTCCTTGAAAGAGGATTTGAACCAGAGTAATCAGAAAATTTACATACGTAGCACACTACTTACATGTATCATGGTTCACAAACAACTAAAGGGTATCCTCTCACAATATAATCCTCTGTCAGTCAATGATGCACAATGTCACCGCTTTCACCTGCTTGAAAGGCATTCTGCTAAAGGGAACTGATGCTTTGGAGCAATTGGGAGATTCCCTAGAAATAAAGCGGGACTCTGCTTGTGGCAGCAACATGCTATTGGGTATCACTCCCGATTATAAATTCAAATCAATACATTCAGTCAAATTAATTACAGATTATATACTTAATAATCACGAGTATCAAATTATAAATTCAATAGTAAAATATACAGAGCTTGAGAGCAGAAAACTACCCGATACACACACACACACACACACACAAAAGAGGTGAAAAGTTGCATAAAAATATCACAATGCATGTATCCATAATATGTAAAGGTTAAATAGTCCTCTATAGACTGCGGGAGGCTAGTAAAGACCCATGGAGATTGCACTTCACTTTTGGCCAAGAAGGCTTCCTACCAGTGTCCAATAAAAGTCTCCATGGTGTCACATAAGTTATGGTGATAAGGTGACCGCCATAAGGCCTCCCATTGGTTCTACTCACATCTAAAGCCCAATATCTCATGTTTGGGTCCAATTTAGTCCAATTGGGCCTGGTCACTGAATGATCCAATTAAAAGCCCAAGGCAAAGGTTCAACTCTCCAAATATGCTAAAGTCAAGAATCAACATCCTCAAAGCCATGTCAAGGTCAGTCAACGGCCCAATCAGCTTGGCCCAGCCCAACTGATTTCCGGGCCCAATCCGCCTCCTTCATTAGCCAAGGTATAAAAGCCAACAATTTGGTCAATTCTTGGTAAGAGTAAGAAAACAAGACAAAGACAATAAGCCTCAAGCAACAAAACTCTTGCACAGCTTTCTCTCTCTAATATACTGACTTAAGCATCGGAGGGGCCTTCCTCGGCGTCCCCCCCGAGGCTAGTTTACGTGTATTTGTTGTGCAGGAAACCCTCGGCTCCGGCGTCGTTCGGACCGAGACCAAGTTCCCTCAAGATAAAAGGATCTTCCGAGATTCGATTGTTTTCATCCGAAACAATTTGGCGCCGTCTGTGGGGAACGCTACTAAATTTCGCGTCAGTCATCAAACACTCCGGCAGTCGCCATGACTAAGAGTGGAAAGAGTTCCAAGAAGGCTAAGAAGGGAGGAGGCCGGATTACGGTGAGGGAACGCCAGCCGGTTTATCCCTCCCCGGAGCAAGCCTCTTCCGAATCAGAGGCCCCCATTTCTCCGGAAAGGGAAGCCTCAAGAGGTCCTAGCCTCCAGGAGGAGAACACCTCGCACCACACTCGGCAGCCGGGGCCATCCCCGAGACCGAGTGGCTCAGGTGCGAGGAACTCCCCGCCGCGCCATAGCGTGCAATCCAGGTCACATCCGCAGGAGACTCCTCCCTCCGGACCCTCCACCGAGGAAGTGGCCAGAGCAGTGGCCATCTGCATGGAGTTCCTTAAAGCTCAAGGGGCTCCAATCCAGATGCCTGATGATCACCAGCCGAGAAACCTGAAAAGGAGGATCGGTCAGGATGATGGTGGACAAGTTCCACCACATAGACAGCTCGGCCAGAGGTGGCGAGGGGACACCCGAAACTCCAGTAAGGAGAGGAGGAGGAACCCTCAACCCTCTGACCACTCTGAAGCTCAGAATTCTATGGGGCTCTCCAAGGACCCGGAATTCGCCCGCCGGAGCGTTCACGAGCGCTTGGGTTCGAGGGAGGTGAGTGTGCATAGCCGCCTCACCTTCCCAGAGGATACCGGACCCCACCCAACCTTGTCTCAGCCGGGGACGAAAACCACTTCCACCTCTGAGAGAGGAGGGAGCGAGGTCCCTAAGGCCGGGTACAAGGGGAAGGCGGTCATGGTTCCATCGAGAAGGAAAGACACTTTCCCTACACGGGAAGGTACGATTCATACACTCCACTCTCCCTTCCCCGTGCTAAGATTTTCAGCACGACGAAGGACGAGGGGAGATTCAAAAAACCTCGTCCGTTGCCTCCCTGGCATCAGACGAGGGGAAAGGACCAGTGGTGCGAGTTCCATGACTCACCCGGACATCGCACCGAGGACTGCGTCCAGCTGAAGGACCAGATTGAGGATCTGGTCCGCAAGGGGTACCTGAGCCAATACCTCGCGGACAGGCGCGAGGAGAAAAAAGCTGAAAAAGATTCTCGGCAGGACCTCAACTTCGCTCGGAAGAAGGATAAGGGACCTCAGGGCAAGGAGTCCCTCGACATCCTAGTTATTTCCGGGGGAATCTCGCGAGGCACAGCCAAACGCCAACTGAGGGGTCTAACCCATCAGATTCATCAGGCTGAGCTTCGGCAGTCCCAGTCACCGGCGCCGAACATCCTGTTCACAGCCGAAGACTGTGAGGGGGTGGTATACCCCCACGATGACCCACTAGTAATCATTCTGGGCATCGCCAACCGCAACGTCTGGCGGACCCTCGTCGACGGCGGTAGCGGGGCGAACATCCTCTTCCGAGGAGCGTTCGACCAGCTGAGGATGGGAGCCGAGCACCTGGACCCCGCACCCTACCCGGTGTCTGGATTTCAACGGCTCTTCATCGTATCCTGACGGAAGATTACACTTCCTGTCACCATCGGCGAAGGCCGAGCAGCTAGGAATATCATGGCCGAATTTTTGGTCGTAGATGCTCCATCTGCATACAACGTGATCATGGGGAGACCCCTCATTCACGGCATTCAAGGAGTCGTCTCCACGTATCATCAAATCATGATATACGTTTCAGACGAGGGACGCTCCGAGAAAATAAAGGGCAGTCAAAAAGAAGCCCGCCGATGCAATCACCTCAAGCCATCCACGTCTCGCCGAGGCGACCGTGGCGATGGGGAGGAAAAGCACCGGGACCGAAACGCCAAAAAGCCGAGAGGCTCAGACGTTTCGGCTAATGAAGCCCCAGACAACGAGAAATCTGATGGGGGCCAAAAGGCTGACTCCGCCTCAGAGCCGAACGACTCTGATGGCCAGCCGCGGTCAGGAAAGTCTGCTAATATTGATAGCAGGCCGGAATTCGAGGAATCCAACTCTAAGAGCATGGAGACGGATGACCTGACCGAGTCAATAGAACTTACCGTAGGAGATCCGAACAGATGTGTTAGCATCGGGTCGTCACTGGAGCCAAACACCCGTGCGGCACTCGTCCAACTCCTACGGGCCAGTGGAGACGTGTTCGCCTTCTCAGCCGCAGAAATGCCCGGGATTGATCCGGACTTCGTCTCCCATAGGCTTAATGTCGACCCCTCCAGTCGACCCATTAAGCAGAAAAAGCGGAACTACTCCGCCGAAAAGAACCAGAACATCGCAGCTGAGGTCGATAAGCTCCTAGATGCTGGGTTCATTGAACCCTGTCAGTATCCGGAGTGGCTGGCCAATGTTGTAATGGTTCAGAAGGCAAATGGTAGCTGGAGGATGTGCGTTGACTTCACGGACCTGAATAGGGCATGTCCCAAGGACTCCTATCCGCTGCCGAGGATCGACCAAACTGGTCGACTCGACAAGCGGGCATGCTCTGCTCAGTTTCATGGACGCATTCTCGGGATACCATCAGATCTTCATGCACCCCGAGGACCGAGCTAAAACAGCGTTCATAACAAGTTCCGGGTTGTACAATTACAGAATGATGCCCTTCGGATTGAAAAATGCGGGGGCAACATATCAGAGGTTGGTTGATCAGGTTTTCGCCGAGCAAAAAGGCCGAAACATGGAGGTTTATGTTGACGACTCAATCGTCAAAAGCATAAAAGAAAAAGATCATGTCACGGACCTAGCCGAAACCTTCGCCACCCTCAGAAAATACAAAATGAAGCTGAATCCGAAGAAATGTGTCTTCGGCGTGAAGTCAGGCAAGTTCCTCGGCTTCATGGTCAGCAAGAGGGGGATTGATGCAAACCCCGCCAAAGTACAAGCTGCTTTAGACCTCCCCGAGCCGAAGACAAAAAGGGATATTCAGCGTCTAGCCGGGAGAATGGCTGCCTTGTCCAGGTTCATCTCACGAGCCTCAGACAAAGGGCTCCCTTTCTTCAAGGCGCTGAAGCTCCAAAATTCAAAAGGCATTGAATGGGGAGACGAACAAAAGTCAGCCTTTCAGCAGCTCCGTGAACACCTGGCTCAACTCCCAACACTGGCAAGGCCAGTCGTAGGAGACATCCTATACTTATACGTGGCGGTCAGTCCAGCCACGGTAAGCGCGGTGCTGCTAAGGGAAGAAGAAAAAGTTCAACAGCCGATCTATTTCGTCAGCCACACCCTGACGGATGCCGAGACGCGCTACCCATTGTTAGAAAAAGTGGCTTATGCAGTGGTGGTGGCTGCTCGGAAGTTGCGACCCTATTTTGATTCTCATCAAATAGCGGTTCTAACTGATCAGCCGTTAGAGAAAGTCCTCGGCAAGGTTGAAAAATCCGGTAGACTAGCAAAGTGGGCTTTCGAGCTCACCGAGTTCAGTATCGGATATCAGCCGAGAACAGCCATCAAGGCGCAAGCCTTGGCAGACTTCTTGGCCGAGTGCTCCTATCAGGAGACTCTGGATGCAAGGAGGAAAATCTGGACCGTCTTCACGGATGGGTCCTCCACCGTGAACGGTTCGGGGGCAGGGGTCGTCATTACCTCTCCCGAAGGCAAAACCTTCGAGTATGCACTAAAATTTTCATTCAAAGCCTCTAACAACGAGGCCGAATATGAAGCAGCCATTGCTGGCTTAGACCTGTGCATATCGTTGGAAGCCGAGCATGTCTACCTCAAGACAGATTCTCAGCTGGTCGCCAATCAGATCCGGGGGGAGTATGAGGCTAAAGAGCCTTCAATGGCAGCTTACCTCACAAGGATCAAATCGACAATTGCGAAGCTGAGATCTTTCGAAGTAGAGCTGATCCCAAGGGGTCAAAATGCTCAAGCAGACGCACTCTCCAAACTTGCAAGCTCAACTCTGACTGAGTTAAGCCGTTCTGTCTATGTGGAGGTGCGCCGAGAAAAGAGTGTAGCCGAAGCAATATCAATCTGCTGCGCTGCACTCGAGCCGAGCTGGATGGATGACATCCTGGCTTATAAACTCAGGGACGAGCTCCCCGAGGATAGGAATTCGGCCTCCAAGATAAAGCGGATCAGTTCACGATTCCTCGTCTTCGGCGGCCAACTCCTCAGAAAATCCTTCTCCGCTCCATTATTGAAATGCGTGGGTCCAACGGATGCCGACTATATTCTCCGAGAGATTCACCTCGGCATCTGCGGAAACCACATAGGAGGGAGAACCTTAGCCCACAAAGCTCTCAGGGCAGGGTATTTTTGGCCTACAATGATCTCGGATGCAAAGAACATGGTCAGAAAATGCGAGAAATGCCAAAAATTTGCACCGGTAATCCATCGGCCATGCCTAGATCTCCAGCCAATTCTTAATCCTCTTCCATTTGCACAATGGGGGTTGGATATTCTGGGACCCTTTCCCGAGGCCCCATACAAAAGAAAGTGGCTGATAGTCGGAATCGACTATTTCAGCAAATGGATTGAAGCGGAAGCTGCTTCAAGCATATCTGAGCAAACTGTCAGACAGTTCATCTGGCAGAACATAATAACTCGGTTCGGCATCCCAAAAGTTTTTGTGTTCGACCACGGCAGACAGTTTGACAACCTGCCCTTGCGCCGATACACTGATCAGTTCGGGATAAAATTGGCTTACTCCGCGGTTTGCCACCCTCAGAGTAATGGCCAAGCCGAAGCCGCAAATAAACAGATCCTTAACGCTCTCAGAAAAAGAGTAGAGGATCAAAAGTCCAAGTGGGTAGAGGAACTTCCGGGAACCCTCTGGTCACTCCGGACAACCGAGAAGGAGGCAACGGGGCATTCACCTTTTCAGCTGGTGTATGGATCCGAAGCAGTGCTTCCAGTGGAAGTGGGCTCAGAAAGCCTACGAGTGAATCTCTTCTCAGCCGAGGAAAATGAGCAGCTCATGAAAGAGTCCCTCGACTTCCTTGACGAGATTAGAGATCTAGCCCGAGAAAGGATGGCTGCACACAAGCTCAGAATGAGCAAATCCTACAACCGAAGAGTCTATCAACGACCTCTCAGAGTTGGGGATTTAGTTCTGAGGAATGCTGCAGCTGTTCAAAAAAGTCGCATTCATGGCAAACTCTCAGCATCTTGGGAGGGACCTTATGAAATTTATCAAGAGCTTCAGCCCGGTACCTTCAGACTCAAACAAATGGATGGCACCGAGCTGAAAAACCATTGGAATGCCGATGTGCTCAAAAAATACTATGTGTAAATCCTTCGGATAGTACAATCCATGTAAGTACACTGATTTTGTTTGTAAAAAGGCCATCGAGCCAGTATTCATTCAGATTGCGTGTATTCTTTAAGTCTTTATGCTTTCTACGGTTTTTCAAAAATTCAAGGTTTCATTCGGCGCTGTCCGGGGTATTGCATAATGATGCCTTGTACCTCGGCAAGCCGTAAAACCTGCCAAAAAAGGATACAAGCCCGAAGTATTGCATAGTGATGCCTTGTACTTCGGAGAATCTGTTCCTTTGGGCAAAAAGGCCATAGACTTATCCGAAACATAGCCTAAAAAATAGGAACTGATAAAGCCCCGAAGTATTGCATAGTGATGCCTTGTACTTCGGATGAATCAGTTCCGGGTGGTAGTTGCAACTCTGAAGTATTGCATGATGATGCCTCGTACTTCAGATAAACTGCTGCCCCGGCATGGTGTTTCGGATAGTTGTTCCCTTGGATGAATTGAAGAAAGTGTCACAAGAGTACCATCTCTAGAGTGAAAACTCTCAGGTGGGAAATCAGTACTTTAAAAACAGATGTAGAAAATAAAGCAAAGTGTTCAAAGATCCTCGGCTTAGCCGAGAAAAATTATCAGCCATTCCAGAATTCAGAAGACCTCATCTTCAGATTTCTGGGGGGGCAGAGGGAAATAGAGAAATGGCACAACTGATCTAATACCCTTCAGCTCAGCCGAAGTTTGATACTTATGTCAGTTTTTTCACAAGTTGAAAACATCCGAGTACAAACGGCAAAAAGAAGTCTCAGCAGAAATGATTCTCGCTAGCCGAAGTTCTGCACTTAGCAAATATTTGAAAGATCATTCAAAGAAAGCAGTAAAGTGCGAAGACTGGTAAAGCGAAGAAAAAAAAAATACACAAGAAAGCTGAGAGAGTGAACTTCTTTGAAATAAAAGTGTTGAATTACAAAAATAGTCGGCAGCCGCCCACAAGCGGAAAATAACAGCTGCCGAAATACGTACATAAGCAAAAAGTAAAACTGCTGTACGACAAGGCAAGCTGAAGCAAAAAACAAGGCAAAAAACTCAGAAAGCGGCGAGTCTAAAGTTAAGCACATGATGAACCGCAAGATTCTGAAGACGACTGCCCGAGTTCCTATGCTTCAGCCTGAGGATCAGACTGATCAGCTTCATTGGGCCCAATGGTGGTCTCAGCTCCAGCAGCAGAAGAAGCAGGCTTTGCACTCTGCCGAGCCTCCCTTTCCCTCTGCTCAGCCTCCAACTCCATCCTCTCAGCTTCTTCCTCGGCTTCCTCAGCCTTAAGGATTTCAGCTTCGATTGGAGTGGCATACTTCATGTGAGGGTCTTCGGGATCTTGGACCCATTCAGCACATTTGGACCAGTCCAGCTTCGGCTCAGCATGAAGGCAGACCCTTCGGCACACTCTGAACCCGTTTCTAAAACCCATTTCATACTCTTCTTGGGTATAGATACGGACTTTGAGTAGAGCCTCAGCATCGGCCAACTTCTTCTTCGTCTCCTCCAAGTCTTCCTCGGATCTCTTCAGCTCATCGACGAGCTTGGAGGAGGAGCCTTTCAGCTCGGCAAACTCTTGCTGAACCTGGGAAGCCTCGGCCTGAACTTGGACCATTTCTTCCTTCTTGGCAGTGAGCTGATCCTCAGCCTCTTGTAGCTTAGCTCTTTGAGCTTCAGCAGCAGCAGCAGCCCTTGAGAGTTGGACATCCCTAGCTTGGAGCATCTCTTCAGCAGCCATTCTGCTGGCTTCAAGAGATTCTAGCTGATGCTGCACCTCAGCCTGTGCAGCAGCTCCTTGGATTCGGCTCTCGATAGCAGCCTTGAACTTGGAGATGTCCACCCCCAGGTACTCTTGGAGGAATTTTTCCCCTTCCATCAGTGGGGGAAAAACCTCCATCTCCATAGCATCACAGAAGGTTTTCAGAGCTTCGGCAGCTTTTTTACCGTACTCCTCAACCTCCTGCTGCTTCTCTTCAGCTGCTGCCTGCTTCAGCTTAGCAAGCTTTAGCTCTTCCTCGGCTACCCTTTGATCGTGCTCGGCAGCGTCCACCCTATCTTGTAGGGAATCTATCAGCTCTACAGTGAGAGTCTGATTGTGCACGAACTGAAAACAGGGGCACAAGTTAAAAAAGTAAAAAAATAATAGCTGAAAGGTTGAGTTCAGAAAGAAATCAAGGCAAGGAAAATTACCTGCATCATCAGCAGTTGGTTAGACCTGGCTGGGTCAGGAACTGATCTACTGGATTCGCCCATCCCAGCAGTGGCCTTCAGCGACCAGATCCTTGCCCTGTCTACTTCGGACATGCCGGCAAAATTGCCGAAGTAGGCTGCAGCTCCTTCTCGGTTTTGACCCCATATGAGGTCCCAGATGTGATCTGGGATTGGAATTCGGGGGGCCGAGAAACCCATTTCTCCAGAATGCAGAGTCTGGAAAGAAGGGAAGGACGACGATGGAGCTTGATTAGCTTTGGTTGTCTCAGCATCGTCCTTCTCAGAGGAGTCAAGTACTATGACCTCCTCTTCTTCAGGGGTGAGGACGAAAGCCTCAACCTCTCTTGCGATATCTGCCGTGAAGCCTTCAGCACTTGACATCACGGCATCTTTATTTCCGTGCTCAGCAGCACTCTCCTTGGTTTCTTCTTGGACCCCTCCCTTAGGTCCGGGAGTTCTCTGATCCACCTCCATCTCAGGAGGTGGTGGAGGGGTCTTTTGAGGAGATTGGGGTGTTGGCTGGGGAACCCTCGGCGATCCATTGCCTTCCTCAGGTTCCCTTATTGCGACGCCGATGGTCATCGGCCTCTGCTGAAAATCATGAGGGCCGATGATGGCCATCCTTCGGCGCCTTTTCAGAAGGGGCTGCTCGTCCATATCTGAGTCTGAAGACTCTTGTATTTGATCTTCGGGACGAACAGGAGCTTTGCCTTCTCTGTGTCTGTTACTCTCTTCAGACTGTAACAGACAGGGGGAAGAAGAGTGTGAGTAAAAAAAAAGAAAGAAAGAAAAAAGTTGTCTAAAAACTCACCGAGGTCTTCAGCAAAGCCTCGTCTTCTTCAGCTGCTCTAGCTGCAGCTTCGGCTTCAGCAGCTCTGGAGGACCCTTCTCCTCCTTCACAAGCTTCAATAACCCGTGCAACCTCTTCGGCTGTACGGGCAGCTTCAGCTTCTTCTTCCAGCAGCTGAAACAAGGGATCCCTCTTCTTCCACCAAGGCTTCTGCCTCTGATACAGAGCAACAGCCTCAATTTGGAAGTGGGAAGAGTCTAGGTGAACCTCTCGGCGCCTTGGTTCAGTGATAGGGGGAGCCCGATCAGTTACGACTCGTTCTCGGTTGACGCCAAGGCGAGCGTAATCAATGCCGATGTTGGTCTCGTCCCGTTCTGAAAAAGAAAAGGGGAGAAGTCAATTCAGTTAGTTCGGCACATCACAAGAAAGCAAAATGAAAGAAGAAAAGAGATAATTAAAAGGCCTCGGCCCCAGCCGAAGAAGATTACCATCCCTAAACTTTCGGCTGAGGCCGACAGCTGCCAGCATATTCTCTTGGAAAACATAGTGCGTATCGGGGAGCCAAGTCTCCGGGATATGCTGCATTCGGCCGCTGCCTCCCCGGTTCGGCAGCTTGCCGAAGATGTTCTGCTGGTTAAGGTTCGGGTCTGGCCCGCTATCTTCGGGAGGACCTAAACTTCCCATATCAGGATCCGGCTCGGCAAGATACCGGGGAGCGCTGAAAACATAAGGATGGCTCGGCTCCGTGGGCGCCCTAACCCAAATCCATTGACCTCTCCAGTCCTTGTCTGAAGAGTCGTTCGGCCACATGGTTAGGAACGGGGGCCGAGACTCAATCCGATACCACCCAGAACCATGGCTTCCGTGCCCACTCTGAATATTTGGCACTAGCCGATGGAGCTTTCTGAAGCAGTGCAGGTTCGGCACGTATCTGAAGAATTTGCAGACCCATAAGTACGTCATTACCCTTCGGATGCTGGTGGGGGTCAGCTGGCACAGGGAAATGTTGTAATGGATCAGCAAGTCTCGGACGAATACGTCCAAAGGGAACCTCAGCCCATACTGAAGCTGTCTCGTGTACACCCCCACATACCCCGGGGGTGGACGATGGATTCTATCGGATGCTGAGGGCATTCGGCACCAATATCCATCAGCTTCAAAAATGCCGTAGTGCAACTCAATTTGCTCAGCAAATCGATATTGATCGGCGTTCTCTACCCACCATGAGTAGGGACGGTTCTTTATCATGGCTGAAGCTACTTCGGCATCCTCCCACTCTGAAAACCCTGGGAGGATATCCCAAAGGACAGCGGGAACTTCATCATCCCGTCCTGAAGCTCTCACCCCCTCAGCCCTCTGAGGAGGAGCCGAAGAAATGGGAGTCGCCCTAACCCCTTCAGCAGGGTCAGACTCTGTCCTTCGCCCATTCCAGGTCCCAATCCTGACCCTGGGATCGGGGATTAGCCTTGCTCTTCTTGGAGCACGGGCTCCACCTCTAACTCCCCTCACCATTGACGAATTTCGAAGGAAAAAGTCGAAAAAGGGGAAAGAGTGCGAAGTCGAAGAAAGATGAAATAAAATCAAAGGAATTTACCTTGATCTGAAGCAAAAGCCGCCGATTTACGAATTGGTAGTGACAGGTCTCAGCCTCTAAGCTTAATGCTCGGGGAATTTGCGAAGTTTTGATGCGGGCTCTTGAGCGTTCTTGAGAATTCTGGGTTTGTGTTGATGAGTGAGTGGGGAGAGAAGACGCGCCTCTATTTATATCTCCAGAAATGGGAATTCAAGGAGTCTGCGTTTCAATTTCTCTCAAGCACCCCACTAAGTAGCCGTTAAACACACGACCTTGCAGTTAAATCGCCCACTACCCGTCCAACTTCCGCAATCATCCACATTAACTGTTGTTATCTCATTAATCATGGGTTAATTACGGTTCAAATTCACATTTTTGGATCAGCAAATCATTCACTTCCCTCCTTTTCTGGTTAAATCAAACCCGACCCGTCATTCTTCCAAATCGGGTCTGGGGGGCAAGTTGTTTGGGTCCAATTTAGTCCAATTGGGCCTGGTCACTGAATGATCCAATTAAAAGCCCAAGGCAAAGGTTCAACTCTCCAAATATGCTAAAGTCAAGAATCAACATCCTCAAAGCCATGTCAAGGTCAGTCAACGGCCCAATCAGCTTGGCCCAGCCCAACTGATTTCCGGGCCCAATCCGCCTCCTTCATTAGCCAAGGTATAAAAGCCAACAATTTGGTCAATTCTTGGTAAGAGTAAGAAAACAAGACAAAGACAATAAGCCTCAAGCAACAAAACTCTTGCACAGCTTTCTCTCTCTAATATACTGACTTAAGCATCGGAGGGGCCTTCCTCGGCGTCCCCCCCGAGGCTAGTTTACGTGTATTTGTTGTGCAGGAAACCCTCGGCTCCGGCGTCGTTCGGACCGAGACCAAGTTCCCTCAAGATAAAAGGATCTTCCGAGATTCGATTGTTTTCATCCGAAACATCTCATAATGGTCCCATGGGTAGCCTTATCTTCTGCTACATAAATACAAAGCTCTTCATGCTGCAGACAACAATTATCTTCTGAAAGTGGCTAAGAAGCGTAGGAGACTTACAGCAACATCAAAACCGAGTTATGTAGACATCAGTTATAGCCTTTAGCAAGACAGTTAGCATTGGTTTTAATAACATGTATGTAACGTAAGGCCAATGGATTACATTCGCAGGCTTCACAATAAATGTTGACATTTATGATTGGGCAATGGAAGGGTCTATTACTCTATTATTCATGATTAAAGGCTGCAAATTCTGCAAGAATGAGCCACTTCATGTCTATTTTTATTTATGATCAGATTACCAATATAGGCTGTTTTAGAGCTTGAAAGATTTCTACTCAAGCTTTCCAAGATGCAAGTAATTGTTCCTTAAAGCCTACTGACAGTTATAATACATCTTGTACTGGTGCCCCGGGAACCCTCCCACAAATTCACTAGTTGTAATTGTTTACTGGGTATTGGAAGATCTTCAAGGGCTTGTTTTACAGCCTCATAAATAGTATGTGCTAGATACTATCTGGATTAGGCCCATCACCAGTAAAGTGGGTAAACTCATCTCAAGTTTCACATCTAAAAGGAAAAGGAAAAAGGAAACCTTGGAGGGACCTAATCAGCATAAGAAATCCAAGTCACTGAAAAGTCATGCTTTACCATACAGGCGGACCAATGTCTGGCAATTATGCGGAACAAAAGACTATTCAGTATCAGGAAAAACCAGCTAAGACGTCCTCATTTCAGTCTTTCCAAATTGTGATATCTTTCATCTTTCAATGCCACACCAAAACCAGAAATACACTATTCAATTTGACACCTTTGTTAATAATGCAAGAATCCACCTCTTTTCCAAACAAGACTGATAGAAGTGAAGGAGGTAAACTGCAGTGTGGCACCTATAGAGAGCTGCTCCCACACATTCTTAAAGGTAGGCTACTATCGTGAAATAAAGCCATCCCTCAAATGAGTAATACATGTTTATGCTAGGAAAGCATGTACTTAATCAACATTGGAAAAAAAGAAGATCTATGATGACAAACCTATTGCCATCTGGGTGAAGTTCACACATTTGACCATCATCTCCAATTGCCAATAGATATCCCGATGATGTCAATCCCTGTAAGAAAAATCAATAAATAGTACAAGAATAGAAAAAAAATGCCAATATATCCAATGCAAATACCAACAAACACAACTTGTTAGATACTAACACCAAACAAATTTTTAGCGGTCTAAGCTGGAATCACATATCAGTAAAGTTATCATTCATCATTTATACCTTGCAATTTTCTTAATGTAAGTATTCAAACTAACAATTTTGTTTTTCCCATTATCTTTCATAGATTTTACCGTGCATGCAAAACCATATAAAGATATTGAAGAATTGTTAGTACTAGACCAGGACACATGATAGACATTATCCTTTTATAGACATGTATATGCAAAGGCGCATAGCTTTGAAGTATTACCTGAATAGTAGCAGCATTATCCACTGTTTGGCCTTCACGTGTATCCTGTACAATAACTCTTTGTCCACTGCAGTTATAAAACAAAAGAACATCAAGTCAATACAACTGAATTTGTCTGCAGAGAGCCAAGAAACTTTACTTAAATGTGAACTGTATGGGTGATTAAGAACAAAACATAACATGATTCATATCATCAGTTCAAGGAGTTTTTACAAGATGTGTTCTTTAAGAGCAATGATCAGAAATAAAGCCCAATTTTAGAACCAAACACATAGAATCATTCGTACTCTGGAAATTGACAAGGACTTATGTCCCTAGAAGAATCCATTAAGAGATTCAGGGGAATAAAGATATTTATTGAATAAAAACAATCAGAAGACTCTTTACTTCCAGCTAAAGATACTCAAGGGTTGATCAATATGCAGTGTCTCAAGTATTACATTTATACACACTTGACCAGCAGTCTCAATACTGCAACCCTTAAAGCTGCAATCCTGCATGCACCTTAAACTTTTGGAAGATCTATATAGTTCAAATATATATGGTTTATGCCTGATCCCAATGCGAATTTGTGCATCCTGTTTTGTTAATTCATGAAGGCTGTAAATAAAAAATACCCTCAACCCATTTGTTCATAAATGTAAGAAATAAAAGCTTGCATAGTGCAGTCAAATTCATACTTTAGGCAATAACAACAATTTGCTCCTTTGTCTTGTTAAGGTCATCCAGTTAAAACAAGTAAAAGCACTTGCAAAAAAACGTTTGTAAATTATACAATCCAAAACTTCTGAATTGTTTATATCCCCAAAGTAAGTATTACTAGTTTGCTACATACCGCAATTGCGAACGTAATAAAGAAGATAGGGTTATTGAGGCAAAGCAATATAAGACAACCAGTATAAGCAACTTTTCTATGTAATTGAGGTTTAAACAAGATAGGGCCTGCATCTAAACTGTGCAACCAAGTCTGGTAGTAGAGTTCCTCTAAAGGTTTGAAACCTGAAAGACTAATAGAATGATCACTTTTTATAGTTTTTTACCATTTCTAATAAAGCCCTCCTCTCAAGTATCAACAGAGAGATGAGGGAAGTAAATTAAATCTTACTCCTTGCAGAATGACGCAAATATATACTCACTATAGAATGATTGATACATCATAATTAAGATTTCTTTGGAGCTTTATGCATCCATTTAATTAAATTCAAACTTTGGCCAAAATTCGTGATAGCTCATTAGCACCTGTACTACATAAGCATAAAATAGACAGTGGGCAGGAAAGTAAATAGAGCTAAAATCTAACTATATATGGATTAAAAAGAGTAAACTTGGTTTACCTTGGCTTAAGAACTGGTCAAAGAAATTCTCAAACTTGTTAAAGAAGGAGGCCAAGATATCTTCTTTGCGTAGTTGGCAGGACATAGAGGCTATTTGTCGCAACCTTGCATTCAAGCAAGTGGTCGGGTGTTTATTATCTACATTTAATCCAATCCCTGAAAGAAAAAACAATGATATAAAGGCAAGAGAAGATGAAAACATAAGACACCCAACAACTACGCACTGTTCGTCCATCTCCATATGTAGTGTAATTGTGTTGGGAATATAGGAAAATATATTATTGTGATATATTTTCCATATATATCTTATGATATTATATTTAGGATAATAATATATCTCAGTGATATTCTAAGATAGATTTATGGAAGTTTATATGATAGAGTTTATATTGTGTAGGTTATTTTATGTAGGCTATAAATATTAGCCAAGATCATCAATACAATTAAAACTATTCTCTCATAAATAATTTGTCATGGCTAATATTTATAGCCTAGATAAGATAATCTACACAATATAAAGTCTATCATATAAACTTCCGTAAATCTATCTTAGAATATCACTAAGATATATTATTATCCTAAATATAATATCATAAGATATATATGGAAAATATATCACAATAATATATTTTCCTATATTCCCAACACCCTCCAGTTGATCGAGTTGCACTACTCTGTTGATGTCGCCTTCAATTTTTTTTTATTTAAAAAAAAAAAGAACTTTTGCTACCACGGCCCTTTGCTGGTGTCCATGGTCTTCTGTCACGGCCCTTTGCTGGTGTCCGTGGTCTTTTGTCACGGCCCTTTGCTGGTGTCCGTGGTCTTCTTTGCCACGGCCCTTTGCTGGTGTCCGTAATCTTCTTTGCCACGGCCCTTTGCTGGTGTCCGCGATCTTCTTTGCCAGGCCCTTTGCCGATGTCCGTGTTCTTTTGCAATTTTTTTTTAAATAATAAATAATACGCCAAACGTGGCTTTTCTTCATCTCCTTAAAGATGCAATAATGGAGGAAGCACACTCAAACACTACAACCTAACCAAATCACATATGACCATTCATATTGATCACGTATCACATGGTTACAAAAAAAAAAAGATTAAATAAAAAAAAAAAAAAAAATCAAAGAGCAATACTATTGCATAGCGGAAGCAAATTTATGAATCCCACCGGTGGGTTTAATATTCTAACCCACCGGCAGGGAGAGAATTTGTGTGAACGGTTTCAAGATTTAACCTGCTCTTGATACCATGACAAATTATTTATGAGAGAATAGTTTTAATTGTATTGATGATCTTGGCTAATATTTATAGCCTAGATAAGATAATCTACACAATATAAAGTCTATCATATAAACTTCCGTAAATCTATCTTAGAATATCACTAAGATATATTATTATCCTAAATATAATATCATAAGATATATATGGAAAATATATCACAATAATATATTTTCCTATATTCCCAACAAATTGTGTAAATGAAAACATAAGACAGCAAGCAACTACACTTACATTAGCAACATTCACATCAACTGGGGCTCCCGAGATGAGAAAGCCAGGAAAATCAATAAGAGAAGATGATCGGAGTCCATGGCAGAACGACAACTCAAACCCCGGAACATTAATTTTACGGATATTCCAATTGGACAACGAATACCATGCGCCATTCAAGAACAAACACAAAAATGACATAATCCGTACACACTTAAGATTGGATCAATTGATTAATTTCACAAAGAGTTTATCCGTCGAAAGAATTCTATAGATTGAAATGATATAATTGAGGGTTGAGATTTTACCTGTTGTTTAGCTTGAGTGATAAATCATGTTTACCGGTGACTCGGTGAGATTTCTCTGTGCATTGTACTAACGTTTGGCAATGCACACAACCTACCTCATGTCCGGAGAAGGCCCCAAGGTTGAATAACTAAATTTTAGATATTCAAGCTTGAGTTGCCCACCTTCCCCTGGAGAGCTTTATATTAAAATTCTCGTAAAGATTGTAGTGAACATCCGACTGGTAGTAACACATACCTTTTTTTCTTTTTTTTTTTTTCAAAGGAATCCAAAGAATAGGTATTAATCTTCATTTTGTCACCTTTTTTCTCCCAAAAAATATTTTTATGTGGGCCCCAAAATGGAAAGTAAGGGTAAAAAGCAATAATTGGAAAAACTGGAAAAGTTGTTGAAACAACCCCATAAGATGGGAAAAAGGTTTGGAATGGTAGGTGGATGTATTTTTGACACTTTGGTACCTCCCACATTACCCGTACTGCTTGTTTTTTGAGGTTGTTTTATACCGGGAATGTGCCAATTGACCCCGGGACATGGTGTTTTGAGGGACAGTATGTGTTAATTGATGATGGAATATGAGATGAGATGTGATACTTAGATTACAAACATGAATAGTACTATGATAATTCTATAAAAGTATAATTAATATCCATAATCTATCAATCGACACATCAATCAACACACATGTGATGGAATAGTTTTATGATTATCCATATTTACATCATATATAACATGTATTCTTTTCCAATTCCAAACTATAGTATGAAGTCACATCACATCACTATTGTCAAGTCCCATCATACTATGACTTCACATCATTATAAATATAATTACATAATATGACATCATTAAATTCATATGAAATTATTATTGTCAAATCACATCACTTCAATATACTTATATGACATCATTATATTCATATGACATCGTGATTGTCAAGTAATATATATCATTTCATATGACATCATTATTGTTAAGTCACATCACTTCAATATACTTTTATGACATCATAATATACCTTTATGACATCATTATTGTCAAGTACTATCACTTCAATATACTTTTATGACATCATTATATTCCAAAATTTCAAAATAGAAACATAACTCATTCTTGGTACTTTATAGACATCTTTATTGGGGTGTTATGGTTTCAAACCACCTTATATGACCCCGAGAGTCACCCCACGTATTCAGTTCAATTTTCGAAAAATGTTAAAAAATGACCCGAAATCGTGTATTAGCCTTCGATTTTGGACAATTTTTCACTTTTATAGACCTGAAAATAAAAATTGTCAAGATGCTTCCCATTTACCCTAATACACCCCAGGAGTCCATTTGAGTGGGTAAAAACATCCAATATATTACCTTCAAACTGTCAATTTACCTGTTTACAACTTGTATCGATTTCATAAACTCGAGGCTACCACGGACATTTATGGCAACATATAATGATCATATATGGTTCCAAACGACATCATATGACTTTGGGATGTATCCCCTAGTATCTCGAGACTTTTCGACACCGGGTCCGAAAACCTCTGAAATTGGCCAAAAAACGTGTATTATAGCCTTCAATTTTGCCAATTTTTGACTTTTTTTATACCCGGAAACAAAAGTTGACGAGAAGCTACCTAAAGACTCTAATACCATCCGGGAGTCCATTTGGGTGCACATGTCTTATGCAGATGTGACACACCCCCTTGCACCATCCCACACCCCAATATTTTGACTTTGTCACTTGTCTCAATCCACTACTTAGCATTTTTTAGCATCTAAGAAGCAACATTAACCTCGTTTTCCAAAATATAGGTGTTTTTAGGGAATAGAGTGGGGGGGGGCAGGACGAATAGAAGCGACATAGGGCTGAATCTTAGTGGATCGTGGCAGCAAGGCCACTTTGCCACTTACGATACCCCGTCGCATATTTAAGTCGTCTGCAAAGGATTCAACCCGCCGCTTGGTAGGAATTGTTCTTCAAGGCGACTCTCACGGCGCATCCACCGCGCGAGCTTAGCCTACGACATGTGCCCTTGGGGGAAAAAACCCCTACTGTAGGACGACAATCGAGCATCGAGCGCATGCGTCGCTTTTGGCCCGGATTTCGACTTAGAGGCGTTCAATCATAATCCAACACACGATAGCTTCGCGCCACTGGCTTTTCAACCAAGCGCGATGACCAATTGTGTGAATCAACGGTTCCTCTCGTACTAAGTTGAATTACCATTGCGACACTGTCATCAGTAGGGTAGAACTAACCCGTCTCACGACGGGCTAAACCTAGCTCACATTCCTTATTGATGAGTGAACAATCTAACACTTGATGAATTCTGCTTCACAATGATAGGATGAGCCGACATCGAAGGATCAAAAAGCAACGTCGCTATGAACGCTTGGCTTTCACAAGCTAGTTATCCCTGTGGTAACTTTTCTGACCCCTCTAGCTTAAAATTCAAAAGGTCTAAAGGATCGTTAGGCCACGCTTTCACGGTTCGTATTCGCATTGAAAATCAGAATTAAACGAGCTTTTACCCTTCTGTTCCATACGAGATTTCTGTTCTCGTTGAGCTTATGTTAGGACATCTACGTTATTTTTTAATAGATGTGTCATATTCAAAGATGGGGGCTAGTGCCTCCGCCACTGATGTGGCCATAACTTTGCGCCAGCTACATGGCAAGGCCATGCCTAGTCCCGAGTAAGATCTTCCACCTATTGTGTTAGGCAAGCTCATGAGTGCCGGTGTCGAACAAGGAGTGCTACCTGGTTAATCTTGCTAGTAGTCATATGCTTGTCTCAAAGATTAAGCCATGCATGTTTAAGTATGAACTAATTCAGACAGTGAAACTGCGAATGGCTCATTAAATCAGGTATAGTTTGTTTGATGGTACTTGCTACTCGGATAACCGTAGAAATTCTAGAGATAATACGTGCAACAAACCCCGACTTCTGGAAGGGATGCATTTATTATATAAAAGGTCAACGCGGGCTCTAACCGTTGCTCTGATAATTCATGATAACTCGAAGGATTTCACGGCATTTGCGCCGGCGACGCATCATTCAAATTTCTGCCCTATCAACTTTCGATGGTAGGATAGTAGCCTACTGTCACAGCAAAGACGGGGGCTTATACCTTCGCCACTGATGTGGCCACAACCTCGCTCCAACCACATGGCAAGGCCATGCCTAGTCCCGAGTACGATCTTCCACCCATTATGTTAGGCTTACCTAACAACCATTCGGTCCGGCCCCGTATGGGAAGGGCACCCTAAGATGGCCCAAGTAACCTCTTAACCACACCACCGATGGGAACATGGGCAAGAGAACGACCCATGGGACTATTATTGTGTTTTTGTCAGTTGAGTGTTCACTAGTATTACTTAACAAAATAAATATAAATCTCTTTAGGGGGCAGGTGCTCACTCATGGGTTGGTGGAAAACCTTAGGTAGCGTCATGGCCAAGGGCCATGAGCGTAGCCTTAGACATAGGATAGCCTATGATGGCTATAACACAATGGGATTTGGCTAAGGGGTTGGCTTGAGGTATGGCTTGATCCAAGTCGGTGCACCATGGCTGGAACTTGTGGCTCTGAATTGCGAGGCTCCGAGAGTCTAAGCATAACTTAATGTGTGTGTGGTTGATAACTAGAGTGAATCCTATTTATAGGGATCACGAGTGGGGGTAGTTACTTGACGGTTACTTGGGTGGCTTAGTGGAGAACGTGGGTTGACGGTTACCCGTATAGTGGGGATCATGGGAGACGGTTACCACAAAGTGATAACCGCTCATCAGTTGAGAAGAGTAGGGGATGACATGGCATCCATCCCTTAATTCTAAGAGGGATTGGTAGTGGGATCAAGTGGCGGTTACTTGACAGTGGGTAGTTACCATGTAGTGGGAAGTTAACAAAGTAGTGGGAAGTTATTCCTATTTGGCCAGGATGTGGCCAACCCTTGAGTAGTATGAATAGAGGACTTTAGCCTTTGATGTGCACCAACCGTCTCACCTCTTTCACCGGCGATGCGCTCCTGACCTTAACTGGCCGAGTCGTACCTACGGCACTGTTACTTTGAAGAAATTAGAGTGCTCTAAGAAAGCCTACACTCTATATACATCAGCATGGGATATTATTATAGGATTTCGGTCCCATTGTGTTGGCCTTCGGGATCAAAGTAATGATTAACAGGGACAGTCGGGGGCATTCGTATTTCATAGTCGGAGGTGAAATTCTTGGATTTATGAAAGACAAACAACTGCGAAAGCATTTACCAAGGATGTTTTCATTAATCAAGAACGAAAGTTGGGGGCTCGAAGACGATAAGATACCGTCCTAGTCTGAACCATAAACGATGCCGACCAGGGATCGACGAAAGTTACTTTTAGGACGCCGCGGACACCTTATGAGAAATCAAAGTTTTTGGGTTCCGAGGGAAGTATGGTCACAAGGCTGAAACTTAAAGGAATTGACGGAAGGGCACCACCAAGAGTGGAGCCTGCGACTTAATTTTACTCAACACGGGGAAACTTACCAGGTCAAGACATAGTAAGGATTGACAGACTGAGAGCTCTTTCTTGATTCTTTAGGTGGTGGTGCATGGCCTTCTTAGTTGGTGGAGCAATTTTTCTGATTAATTCTGTTAACAAACGAGCCCTCATCTTTCTAACTAGCTATGCGGAGCTATACCTTCGCAACTAGCTTCTTAGAGGGACTATGGCCTTTTAGGCCACAAAAGTTTGAGGCAATAACAAGTCTGTGATGCCCTTAGATGTTCTGGGCCACATGTGCGCTATAATGATGTATTTAACGAGTCTATAGCCTTGACCGACAGGTCCGGGTAATCTTTGAAATTTCACTATGATGGGGATAGATCATTACAATTATTGGTCTTCAACGAGGAATTCCAAGTAAGCGTGAGTCATTTGCTCATGTTGACTACGTCCCTGCCCTTTGTACACACCACCTGTCGCTCCTACCAATTGAATGGTCCGGTGAAGTGTTCGGATCGCGGCGACATGGGCGGTTTTCCACCGACGATGTCACGAGAATTTTACTGAACTTTATCATTTAGAGGAAGGAGAAGTCGTAACAAGGTTTCCGTATGTGAACCTGCGGAAGGATCATTGTCGAAACCTGCCCAGCAGAGCGACTAGAAAACATGTTTATCATGAATGGGAAGTGGTGAAAGCCCCTTGCCCTTGTCGGAGAGGTGCTTCGCCTTTGTGGGGCATCTTCTCGGCACAATAATGAACCCCGGTGCGATCTGCGCCAAGGAACATAAATACAAGTGTGCCCTTCTACAACCGGTTCTCTAGTTGTATAGGTGGCACCAAGTCATATATAACATTAAACGAATCTCAGCAACGGATATCTTGGCTCTCGCATCGATGGAGAACATAGAGAAATGCGATACTTGGTGTGAATTGCAGAATATTGTGAACCATCGAGTCTTTGAACGTAAGTTGCTCCCGAAGCCTTTAGATCGAGGGCAGGCCTGCCTAGGCGTCACACATCGCGTCTTCCTGCACCCACCTTGAGTGGGAGGGCTGGAAGATGATGGCCTCCCATGCTTCACCGAGGGTGGATGGCCTAAATACAGAGCCCTCGGTTACGAAGTGCCGCGCCGATAGGTGGTAGACAAGGCCTAGCCTAGGATGCATCGCAATCGCGCACTTCGTAGCTCTTAAGGACTCATAGGGTCCTTAGTTTGTTTGCCCTTAGGGGCGGCAAAGCCGTTACGACCCCAGGTCAGGCGGGGCTACCCGCTGAGTGTAAGCGTATCAATAAGCGGAGGAAAAGAAACTTACAAGGATTCCCCTACTAACGGTGAGTGAACCGGGAACAACCTAGCTTTAAAATCGGGCGGTTTTGTCGTCTAAATTGTAGTCTGGAGAAGTGTCCTCTGAGGCAGACCAGGCTCAAGTCCCCTGGAAAGGGGCTGCCAGAGAGGGTGAGAGCCCTTCATGCTCGAACCCTGTCGCACCACGAGGCACTGTCGCCGAGTCGGGTTGTTTAGGAATGCAGCCCCAAGTGCGCTGTAAATTCCGTTCAAGGCTAAATACTGGCGAGAGACCGATAACGATCAAGTATTGCGAGGTAAAGATGAAAAGGACTTTGAAAATAGAGTCAAAGAGTGCTTGGAATTGTCGGGAGGGAACCGAATGGGGGCCGACAATGCTCTGCGGTAGGATGTTGAACGACCAAAAGTCGGTCCGCCGATCGGCTCGGGGTGCAGACCGACGCGAATTGGGAGGGCGGCTAAACCCCGATTTTTCGGGAAAGAAGATCTCGTTGAGCTTGACTCTAGTCCAACTTTGTGAAATAACTTGAGAAGGTGTAGGATAAGTGAGAGCTTCGGCGCAAGTGAAATACCACCACTTTTAACTTTATTTTACTTACTCCGTGAGTCGGAAATGAGGCAATGGCCCTCCTTATATGCAAGCCGATATGGGCAGAGGACATTGTCAGGTAGGGAGTTTAACTGGGGCGGCACATCAGTTAAAAGATAAAGCAGGTGTCCTAAGATGAGCTCAACGAGAACATAAATCTCGTGCGGAATAGAAGGGTAAAAGCTCGTTTGATTCTGATTTCAGTACGAATATGAACTGTGAAGGCGTGGCCTAACAATCCTTTAGACCTTTTGAATTTAAAGCTAGAGGTTTCAGAAAAGTTACCATAGGGATAACTGGCTTATGGCAGCTAAGCGTTCATAGCGACGTTGCTTTTGAACCTTCGATGTCAGCTCTTCCTAGCATTGTGAAGCAGAATTCACCAAGTGGTAGATTGTTTACCCACCAATAGGGAACGTGAGCAAGGTTTAGACCATTGTGAGATAGGTTAGTTCTACCCTACTGATGACAGTGTCGCAATGGTAATTTAACCTAGTACGAGAGGAACCGTTGATTCACACAATTGGTCATCGCACTTGGTTAAAAAGCCTGTGGCGCGAAGCTACCGTGTGCTGGATCATGATTGAACGCCTTTAAGTCAAAATCCGGGCCAAAAGCGACGCATGCGCCCGCCACTTGATTGCCATCCTACAGTAGGGGCTTCGGCCCCCAAGGGCACGTGTCGTAGGCTAAGCTTGCGCGGTGGATGCGCCGTGAGAGCCGCCTTGAAGTACAATTCCTACCGAGCGGCGGGTTGAATCCTTTGCAGACGACTTAAATACGCGATGGGGTATTATAAGTGGAAGAGTGGCCTTGCTGCCACGATCCACTGAGATTCAGCCCTATGTGGCTTCGATTCGTTCCCCCCCACCTTATTCCCCAAAAACACCTATATTTTTTTTATAACGAGGTTAGCGTTGTTTCTTATATGCTAAAAAATGCTAAGAAGTGGTTTGAGACAAGTGACAAAGTCAAAGTGTTAAGGTGTGGGATGGTGTAAGGGGGTGTGTGGCATGTGCACAAGACATGTGCACCCAAGGACAAGGCATACAAACAACTAGTTTTGTCGTTTGAGGGTATGTCATTGTTGCCTTAAGACATGGTGATTAAAGATGAATTAGATGGTTCTTGGCATCATCCATGACTCCTAAGGCCCTTTAGGTACCCATTGAAGTACTTGGATGCATAATCTTGCCGGGTAAAAAAATGATGTACGGAAGCCAAATTTTATGGCTATAATACATGGAATCGGCGCAATTTAGTAGGTGTTCGGACCCGGTATCATAAATTCATGGAATTTAACAGGATGAATCCCGAGGTCATATGATGTTGTTTTGACCCATATACAACCATTAGTCGGCTACATAAAGGCCCCGTGGAAGCTTATATCCAATACAAGTGGCGTGTACGGAAACTGGAAATTGGATGCTTAAAGGCAAATTGTATGGTTTAACCCACCCAATAGGACTCCTGGAGGGTATTAGGGTCTATAGGTAGCTTCTCGTCAATTTTTGTTACCGGGTAAAAAAAAGTCAAAAATTGGCAAAATTGAAGGCTATAATACATGCTTTTTGGCCAATTACGGAGGTTTCGGAACCTGGTGTCAAAAAGTCTCGAGATTCCAGGGGATAAATCCTAGGGTTATATAATGTCGTTTGGAACCATAAGGGTCTCCAGCCTTTAATGGTACATGCTAGGACAAAGGGCTCTCAAAGAGTCAAGCTCCATCGAACATTTGCTATTATATTGGATGAGGAGCTTCAGAGAAAAGGTAGAAACTGCTAGTCTTGGAATTTGCAAATCTTGTCCAACTCAATTTTCAATGAAGAATAATAGGATGTTGAACAAGTGAAAGAACCCGGCATGTTGAAGATATAATACTTTTTGACTTTGCTTAAAGAGTGACCAAAGATATGTGCATCCTTTGGCTTGATGATTCAAATTGAAATTACACATAAAATAATTGATTCAATGGTTGATGAGGACGATGACAATGCTAAGGATGATGCCAACGAAGATGATAATCCGGATGATGGATAAGTGATCGAATATTCTTAAATATGTCAATACACTTCTTAAATAACTCTTTGGAAATTATAACCCCTACTATTTGAACCCCTACTATCCCAACACCTACTGTTAAAACCCCTATTACCAACCCAAAATCCCTACTATCTCAACCCCTACTGATAGAACCCCTACAACCCCATTTGAACTCCTACTATCCCTAACCCCTACTGATAGAATCCCTACTATAATCCCAACCCCTACTGACAGAACCCCTACTATTTTTATAAATCCCAACCCCTACTGTTAGAACCCCTACTACCTCATTAGAACCCCTACTATCCTAAACCCTACTAGAAAACCCCTACTACCCCATCCCCTACTATCCCAACCCCTACTGATAGATAGAATCCCTACTATTTCCCAACCCCTACTGAAAGAACCCCTACTATTTCTATTGGTATAAGGGTCTCCAGCCCTTAATGGCACATGCTAGGATAAAGGGCTCTCAAAGAGTCAAGCTCCATCGAACATTTGTTGATATATTGGATGAGGAGCTTTAGAGAAAAGGTATTGTTTGTTGCACTATGATTCATTTCATAAGAGATGCTTTACATAAATCCTGATACAAACCTCTTCTTTTTTCCTGGTAGAATTATTTGGAGATAAAATATCTAAGCATCGCTCCTGCTGGGTACACATAGCTGCAGCTCAATATAAAACTGAAAAGAAAATAACTTTGACAGAATTTAAAGAGATAAGGAAGAAGTTTAAGCGGACTTCACCTTGTTTTCTTGATACTTTTCCTCGTGCTAAGTGGTCCAAGTTGATGGGTTACTACATTTCACTTCAAAATTTGCTCTCCCTACTTGTTTGTTCTGTTTTTTCAGAAAAGAATAATGTGTTGTTATCTTATGCCTTAGATTACATGGATACTTGCCAATGTATTGATATTTATATTGGTAATTCATAATATAATACTCTATACATTCTAGGATTTGTTGTATATCATTTTCTTGTAATCTTTATGAAACATCTCATTGTGCTAAGTTTGACTATTTCTTATGTTAAGAAACCAATTTCATTGTTAATCACGACAAACACTTTTAGGGTTTTCTTACCCAGTTAATTACATTGCCTTCATTGGTTGTCTTTGGTTCGGGTTTGTTCAGGACATCTATAGGGTAGAAGAACCCCACGCCCAAGGAGAAACCCCACGCCTACCCTGATATCCCACGCCGAAGATGAAACCCCACGCCTAAGATAAAAGGCCTAAGATCAAACCCCACGCCCTAGGAAGAAACCCCACGCCCTAGGAGAAACCCCACGCCGAAGCTCAAAACCCCCGCCCTTGGATGAAACCCCACGCCGAAGATGAACCCCACGCCCAAGATGAAACCCCAAGCCTAAGATCAAACCCTACGCCCTAGGAAGAAACCCCACGCCCCACGCCCAGGATGAAACCCCACGCCTAAGATCAAACCCCACGCTCTAAAAGAAACCCCACGCCGAAGCTCAAACCCCACGCCCAAGGAAGAACCCCACTCCCATTATGAAACCCCACGCCTAGGAGAAACCCCACGCCTACTGTATCAACCCTACGCCCAAAACTCAAACCCCACGTCGAATCTCACCCCACGCCCTAGGAAGAAACCCCACGTCGAATCTCACCCCACGCCCTAGGAAGAAACCCCACGCCCAAGATGAAACCCCACGCCGAAGCTCAAACCCCACGCCCAAGGAAGAACCCCATGCCCATCATGAAACCCTACAACCTAGGAGAAACCCCACGCCTAATGTATCAACCCTACGCCCAAAACTCAAACCCCACGCGGAAGATCAAACCCCACGCCCAAGGGGAAACCCCACGCCTAATGTATAAACCCTACGCCCAAAATGCAAACCCCACGCCTAAGCTTAAACCCTAGCACTAGGAAGAAACCCAACGCCCAAAGAAGAACCCCACACCCAAGGTGAAACCCCACGCCTAATTTATCAACCCTACGCCCAAAACTCAAACCCCACGCGGAAGCTCAAACCCCACGCCCTAGGGGAAACCCCACGCCTATGGTATAAACCATACGCCCAAAACGTAAACCCCACGCCTAAGATTAAACCCTATGCCCTAGGAAGAAACCCAACGCCCAAAGAAGAACCCCACGCCCAAGGTGAAACCCCACGCCTATCCTGATACCCCACGCCCAAGATGAAACCCCACGCCTAAGATAAAACCCCACGCCCTAGGAAGAAACCCCACGCCCTACGCTGAAGCTCAAATCCCACGACCATCATGAAACCCCACGCCCTAGGAGAAACCCCACGCCTACTGTATCAACCCTATGCCCAAAACTCAAACCCCACGCCAAAGCTCACCCCACGCCTAAGATGAAACCCCACGCCTAAGATAAAACCCCACGCCCTAGGAAGAAACCCCACCCCCTACGCCGAAGCTCAAACCCCACGCCCATCATGAAACCCCACGCCCTAGAAGAAACCCCACGCCTACTGTATCAACCATACGCCCAAAACTCAAACCCTACGCCGAAGCTCACCCCATGCCCTAGGAAGAAACCCCATGCCCAAGCTCAAACCCCAAGCCCAAGATTCGTCCCTCCCCCCACCTTATTCCCTAAAAACACCTATATTTTAGAAAATGAGGTTAGCGATGCATCTCGTATGCTAAAAAAGGCTAAGTACGGGATTAAGAGGTGTCACAAAGCCTAAGTGTTAGGATGTTGGATGGTACAAGTGGGCAAGGGGCCGTGTGGCATGTGTATAAGACATGTGCACCCAAGGACAAGGCATACCGGGTTCCGAGCACTATTTACGACTCCCAAGGCCCTTAAGACATGAAGTTTAAAAATGAATTAGATGGTTCCGGACACTGTTTATGACTCCCAAGGGCCTTTGGGAACCCAAGGAAGTACTTAGATGCATAATCTCGCCGGGTGAAAAAATGATATATGGAAGCCAAATATGAAGGCTATAAAACACGAAATCGGAATAATTTAGGATGTGTCAGGACCTGGTGTGGGAATTTCACGAAACATTACGAGATGCATCCCGGGGACATATAATATTGTTTCGACCCATATATGACCATTATTCGACTACGCACAAGCCCCGTGAAGGCTTATAGCCAACATACGAGGAGTGTACGAAAACTTGTCAATTGATCGTTTAATGGCAAATTGGATGGTTCCACCCACCCAATTGGACTCCCGGAGGGTATTAGGGACCATTGTAAACATCTCGGTAATTTTTATTTTCAGGCGAAAAAATGTCAAAAATTTCCAAAATTGAAAGCTATTATCCACGCTTTTTAAGGAATTTTTAGGTTACGGGGCCCGGAGTCAAAAAGTGTAAAGACCCTAGGGGATACATCCTAGGGTCATATAATTCCTTTTGGAACCATATATAACCATTAAATGATGTCATAAATGTCAGTGGTAGGCTTGAGTTCACAAAATCGGTGCAAGTTGCGAATTAATAAATTGACCGTTTTAAGGCAAATAGGATGGTTCCACCCACTCAATTGGACTCCCGGAGGGTATTAGGGACCATGGTAAACAACCCGAAAATTTTTATTTCTGGGCAAAAAAAAGGTAAAAAAATTCCAAAATTGAAGGCTATTATCCACACTTTTTGAGGAATTTTTGAGGTTACGGGGCCCGGTGGCGAAAAGTATTAAGACCCTAAGAGATACATCTTAGGATCATATAATGCCATTTGGAACCATATATGACCATTATATAATGTCATAAATGTCCGTGGTAATCTTGAGTTCACAAAATCGGTGCAAGTTGCGAATTGGTATATTGATCGTTTTAAGGCAAATTGGATGGTTCGACCCACTCAATTGGACTCCCGGAGAATATTAGATACCATGGTAAACATCTCGGAAATTTTTATTTTTGGCCAAAAAAAGGTCAAAAAATTCCAAAATTAAAGGATATTATCCATGCTTTTTGTGAGGAATTTTTGAGGTTACGGGGCCCGGTGGAAAAAAGTGTTGAGACTCTAGGGAATACATCTTAGGGTCATATAATGTCGTTTGGAACCATATATGACCATTAAATGATGTCATAAATGTCCATGGTAGGCTTGAATTCACAAAATCGGTGCAAGTTGTGAATCGGTAAATTGACTGTTTTAAGGCAAATTGGATGGTTCCACCCACCTAATTGGAATCCTGGAGGATATTAGGGACCATGGTAAACATCTCAGCAATTCTTGATTCCGGGCGAAAAAGTCAAAAAATTCCAAAATTGATGGCTATTATCCACGTTTTTTGCGAAATTTTTGACGTTACGGGCCTGGTGGCGAAAAGTTTTGAGACCATATGGGATACATCATTGGGTTATGTAATGCCATTTTGAACCATATATTACCATTAATTGATGTCATAAATGTCCTTGGTAGTCTTGAGTTCACAAAATCGGTGCAAGTTTCGAATTGGTAAATTGATCGTTTTAAGGCAAATTGGATGGTTCCACCCACCCAATTGGACTCCCGGAGGGTATTAGGGACTATGTTAAACATATCGGCAATTTTTATTTTCGGGCGAAAAAAAAGTCAAAAAATTCCAAATTTGAAGGCTATCTACCCTTTTTGAGGAATTTTTGAGGTTACGGGGCTGTAGACACCTAAAAATGTCTCCCCAAAACCAAACCCGATGATGAACACCTTTCACCGCCATTATTGGTCCGGTTGAGTATTTAATCCTTGGAGTGCTTAAATCCACGTTCTATCCAATATATTTCATGAACCAATCCAATTTCTAGCTCATTTCCCTAAACCATAACCTATTTTCCACTTTTCGTGTCCATATCGCAAAACCGAGAGAAACTGATTTTATGGATATACAATTTTGATCCATTTATTTTTTTGTTGGATAGGACTTTAAATAAGCTTTCCAAACATACATCATAAGCCCAATTCTGAGCTATAACGAAAAAGATATGAGCAAAACACTAAACTCGGCCTAAAACCAACACCCTTCCACTAAAACGGCCATATCATAAAATCTAAAAATAATTTTGACCTTATTCTAATTGGGTTGAAAAGTAGACTTGATAAGCTTTCCAATGATATATTATATTTCTTATTCCGAGTTATGGATCAAAAGTTATGATTATTTTAAAAACGGGTAAAAAACTGAAATTACCGTACAGCGGCTAAAATGCCGCGACGCAGTAAATACTGACGTGTCATGGGGCTTATTCCCGTGACACGACGCCCTTTTTTGTGTAAATCTGCACATTTAATCCACCGTGTCACGGGATTTTGCACCGAGTCACAGGATTTTGCACCGTGTCACGGTGCAATTTCCCGTGTTACGGTGCCCATTCCGTGACACGGGGATATTCCGTGTAATTTCCGCGTACTTTTTACACTGTGACACGGCATACTGCACTGTGCCACGGTGGACAATGCCGTGTCACGACATGTCTTCCCGTTTCACGGTGCACATACCGTGACATGGAATTGCTAAAAGCGTTTTCACTTCCCATAACCTAATTATTTCCTGCGTCACTCAGTTTTCCCCCGTGTCACGGGATCTTCCCCCGTCTGACGGTGCCTGGTACCATGTCACGGTGCTCTTTTCCGTGACACGGTGTTATTTTTTAGGGTTTTTATCTTTTTAGGGTTCCGCGTGTTCCCTCTGCTCATTTTTCCTATAAATAGGACCCCCCTTTTCTGCAGTTCGGGGCACCAATAATCATTCTCTCCCACCTTACACCAATAATCATTCTCTTTTCCCACTTTAACCTAATTTCTAGCCTCCTTATTCTTCCATAATAATAACCCTAAGCGCTCCAAGGAGTCCATACTTGACCCGAGGTTCTGTTCTTCAACCAAGGCGTGAAAGGTATAAATAACTGAGGGTTTAGAACAAATCAACTCTACTTTTTATTTAATTTAATTTAATTTTCATTTACTCTATATTTTTTTTATTGAAGTTACTAACAGTTTATTCATGATGTAGCAATTTAAAGGAACGTGCGGAATGTGAGTAATTAATTAATTTAATTACTCTTATTTTATTTTAATATTTCTAGTATCATGATTAGGGTTATTTTATATTTGATTTGGCTAACTCTATTATTGTTAAATTGCTTCCAATATTGATGTTTATTCTATTATATTTTTTATGATCACCATTTTGCATGTTTAAAGGAATATATAATTGAAAATCACGCCTAATAAGATAATTTGGACAACCGGTTTATGATCCTTTTTAATCTTATTGTTTAATCAAGTGATCACAAATATTTTAGAATTATATGTTGCATTAGTATTCAACCAATTTAGCTTAATAATAGTTTGGAGCAAATTGAATATTTTGTTTGTATGCCTTTGATATCGCATGAATCACTTTTCACTATAAGTATCGAGTAGAGGCCAATACGGGCAAATGTGACCCCATGACTCACTTCGTACAATCATCCCCGATCCTCCTTTCGTGGTTCCGAACCATACGGAGTTAGTAATCTCATGGATTATGAATGGAGTGTAACTTTCACGGGTCAATCGTTGTTGCCTATCGTTATCCCTTATCGTGGTTTCCTTTTTATGATCCGTGAACGATTTACAAGTTCCTTAAAAAACTTGTTGGCGGCTCCCTACTTTCCTTGTCCCTAATCGTATATGTCAATTCCCACTTCCTATGAGTGCCAAGCATATTCACCACATGCTTTAACGTAGGCGCACTTCGAACGATGCCTACAGGGGCCCAGTGGCGAAAAGTGTTTAGACCCTAAGGGATACATTTTAGGGTCATATAATGCTGTTTGGAACCATATATGACCATTAAATGATCTCATAAATGTCCGTGGTAGGCTTGAGTTCACAAAATTGGTGCAAGTTGCGAATTGGTAAATTGACCGTTTCAAGGCAAATTGGATGATTCCACCCACCCAATTGGACTCCCCGAGGGTATTAGGGACCATGGTAAACATCTCGGCAATTTTTATTTCCGAAAGAAAAAAGTCAAAAAAATTCCAAAATTGAGGGCTATTATCCATGTTTTTTGAGGAATTTTTGAAGTTACGGCGTCTGGTGGCGAATAGTGCTGAGACCGTAGGGGATACATCTTAGGGTCATATAATGCCGTTTGGAACCATATATGACCATTAAATGAAGTCATAAATGTCCGTGGTAGGCTTGAGTTCACAAAATCGGTGCAAGTTGCGAATTGGTAAATTGACCGTTTTAAGGCAAATTGGATGGTTCCACCCACCCAATTGGATTCCCGGTGGATAATAGGGACCATGGTAAACATCTCAGAACTTTTTATTTCCGGACGAAAAAAGTCAAAAAAAATTCGAAAATTGAAGGCTATTATCCAAGCTTTTTGAGGAATTTTTGAGGTTACGGGGCCCGGTGGCGAAAAGTGTTGAGACCCTAGCAGATACATCTTAAGGTCATATAATGTCGTTTGGAACCATATATGACCATTAAATGATGTCATAAATTTCCGTGGTAGGCTTGAGTTCACAAATTCGGTGTAGGTTGCAAATTGGTAAACTAACCGTTTTAAGGCAAATTGGATGGTTCCACCCACCCAATTGGACTCCCAGTGGGTATTAGGGATCATGGTAAACATCTTGGCAATTTTTATTTCCGAGCTAAAAAAAATCAAAAATTTTTAAAATTGAAGGCTATTATCCACGCTTTTTGAGGAATTTTTGAGGTTACGGGGCCCGGTGGTGAAAAGTGTTAAGACCCTAGGGTAACATCTTAGGGTCATATAATGCGGTTTGAAAACATATATGACCATTGTATGATGTCTTAAATGTCCATTGTAGGCTTGAGTTCACAAAATTGGTGCAAGTTGCTAATTGCTAAATTGACCGTTTTAAGGCCAATTGGGTGGTTCCACCCACCTAATTGGACTCCCGGAGGGTATTATGGGTACTATAATTTTTATTTTGATTATAGGTTAGAAATCATCATTAGGGTCCTCGTTAGGGTCAATATTGATTTTTGTTTATGATTCTTATGTCTGATTTTTTGTGAAATATATGATGTTTTATGTGTTAGAAATTACAAAATGTTGATGGTCATGTTTGATTAATGAAAACTAAGTGAGACTTCAGGAACCAAAATCAATTAAACACATGTTTAGAAAAGAACCACTGGCTGGATAATTGCTTCCACCTTAGCACAACATCAAAACAAGCATCACATCAAGCATGACAGTAAACCAGATGGTCAACTGCAGATCTGAAATTCAAAAGAAAGCCCACAAGGCTCTGAAAAGCCGAACCTTTCAAAAACCCACAGCTAATTGAACTTGGATCAACAGCCAAATCCAAGCTGCTATAGTCTAACTCACCTCCACCAAGCTGACCACAACCTATGTAGCACCTTCCAACACAACCACTGCAGCTCAACCACTGATGCCATTAGCATGATGCCTACCCCTGCTGCTGCTACACCACCCAGCTGTAGAAAAAAAAAACCTCATCTGCAGATTGAAACCCCAGTCTGCAAACCCCCCCCCCAAAAAAAAAAAAAAAAAACCACCTGCTGCAGGTCATTAGTCCACAACCAAAACCACAAGCATCAGTTGAATCCACTGACTTGACCAGCAGCCCCCTGCATAGAGAAACCAACCCCCTTTGATCTGTTTTCCCAGCAGTACACCTCTGAAACATAAGGAGCAAGTAAGGTCCAAACAAAGTATGGACCTAACTCTCTACATTTCATGATTCTTTTGAGCACCCAACTGTAATTGCCAGGTGCCTTATTGTTCCACCAGTCTTCTCCATGGCACTTTAGGGGATTGAAGTCTCAAGTGATTATACAGGGCTTTGATACTCCATTTGCAGATCCATTTGTTACATTTCATTCATAGCCCACAATAATTTGTTTTTAAAGTTCTAATTTGTTTGAAATTAAGGATCAATTATTCTTGACTAACGTTCTTGTAAGCCTGAATTCTTAGGCATCATGGTTATCATAACTAATCATGATCATGGTTATTTTTAGATGATGATGCTTGCTGAGGATGCTGCTGCTGATGATGATGATGATAATGATGTATGACGATGGTGATGTATGATGATGATGATTTATGATGATGATGATGTATAGATTTTATGGTGGATACTTTTTTTTAAATGTTTTATGCGGATATCTTTTTATGTTTTATGCAGAAAATGGATCAAATTATTTTCTGGGAAATTTGATCAAATTATTTTATGGAAATTGGAACAAGTTGTTTCTTACAACTTTGCCTCTTTAACTTTGTCTCTCACTAAGTAATGGGCTTCTCACGTTGAAGTGTTGAACACATAACTTTTTCAATTTTTTTAGAAATAAAATACGGTATGTTAATTGGAGTGTTTAATAATGTAATGATAAAGTTTCATAACCAATGGCGCCAATGCAAGTAAGTTTAGAATGAGCTTAAGTAAAATTGTTTTTGAATGTGTGTTTGTATATGTCATTAACAATTAATAGTTTTCTATTTATAAAGAAGTTTATTAGGCCCAAGTAGCTTGCCATTATAGTGCTTCAAAATGAATCAGTCCCGTTTAGTGTTTATTAATGCTATAGCTATGATGTCTTAAATTCCCAAAATATAAGCTAATGTATTATGCACATTATATATTGTGGCATTTACATTTTACTACTTAACTGCGGTGCGAGGGTTAGACATGTGAGACACCCATAATGGGGGTGAAGACTTTAGCGAGAGGGTAGCAACAGTCATATTATAGTGTGTCGGACAAGCGAGCGACAGTGCAAGGCCCAACCGACAAGTTCGGGACCCCGTGAACAGCTGCCAAAGCCAACGACAAGGGAATGAGGGTTAGACATGTAAGACACCCTCTCGGGACTGAGAGACTAAGTCTAGTTGATCACAAGGGATCCTCGAGCACCTATCCTCGACATTTGCCCAACCCGAGTCTCCGTCATTTAACGAGTACCCGCATACACGAAAGGATTCATCGACCAAAATGACTTAATTAAAGGGTTCAACAAGTCCTATTTTCCAACGTTAGCCCTCAATCGCCCTTACGGGGACATCGAGCTCGCTCGAACCCCTCTCCCCACTCCCCTGAGAGGCCTAACAAGCAACATCGTACCACGAGTTGTGTCCGTCCTCGTCATCCGACGCAAGACGCACAATGGAAAATATTAAAGAGTCGAGGAAGAAAAAAAAATTATCAATTGGGTCACAACTGACTATTCCACTTAGGATTTTCCCATCAGTAAGGAATAACCTTGTTAGAGACAAGGTAATAACCCGGGTTATTACCTTTTATAGTCAGTTAGGAATTTGCAGACACATTGGAGGAAAATTGAGTTTGATCTTCTAGCTGGGATCACCATCTAAAGTGAAAAATTCAGGAGGAAGAGTACCTAAGCTGAAGTTCCAAACTCTGCCAGATTGTCTCCCCAGTAGCATTTGAAAGAAGAATAAGATTTCCAATATCTAAAGCTGAGATACTATGCACATCAACGTGCATTGATGGCAACAATGAGTGTGAAGGATGTTCCAAACTCTACTAGATTGTCTCCCCAATAGAATTTGAAAGAAGAATATCTAAAAGCTGTGTGAAGGATGTTCCAAACTCTGCTAGATTATCTCCCCAATAGAATTTGAAAGCAGAATATCTAAAAGCTGAGTTACTGAATTATTTGCTTGATCATTAGATATATTTAATGACCAAAAGATATTTTTATGTTCATCTAGGGCATGAAGATTACTATCCTCGGAAACTTTGAGCACCCCAAAAGAAGTATTGCGTAGGGTCCCTCTATGAGCGTGGGGTTTCCTTAGGCGTAGGGTCCCTCTATAAGCGTGGGGTTTCCTTGGGCGTTGGCCCCGCCCCTATATAAGCATGGTGTCCCTCGGGTATGGGGTCCTGCCTAAGGCGTGGGGCTTATTAGTTGGGCGTGGGGCCGGTTGGTTGGGCGTGGAGTTGGTTTGTTGGCGTGGGGTTGGTCCTAGGGCGTGGGGTTGGTTCATTTTGGGTTTCTCCTTGGGCGTGGGGTTCTTCCTTGGGCGTGGGGTTTCAAGATGGACGTGGGGTTTCTTCCTTGGGAGTGGGGTTCTTCCTTGGTCGTGGAGTCCCTCTTTAAGCGTGGGTTTTAAGCTTAGGCGTGGGGTTTCAGGATGGGCGTAGGGTTGATACATTAGGCGTGGGGTATCAGGATGGGCATGGGGTTATTCCTTAGGCATGGGGTCCCTCTTAGGCGTGGGGTTCTTCCTTGGGCGTGGGGTCCTCTCTTTAGGCTTGGGGTTTGAGTAACGGAGTGGGGTTTCTTCCTAGGGCGTGGGGTATGAGGTTAGGCGTGAGGTTGGAAATTGGATGTGGGGTTTCATCTTGGGCATGGAGTTTCATCTTGGGTGTGGGGTTTGACCTTGGGCGTGGATTTTCTTTCTAGGGCGTGGGGTTCTTCATTGGGAGTGAGGTTGATATAGTAGGCGTTGGGTTTGAGTTTTGGGCGTATGGTTGATGCAGTAGGCGTAGGGTTTCTCCTAGGGCGTGGGGTTTCATGATGGGCGTGGGGTTCTTCCTGGGGCATGGGGTTTGAGCTTCGGCGTGAGGTTTCTTCCTATGGCGTGGGGTGAGCTTCGGCGTGGGGTTTGAGTTTTAGGCGTAGGGTTGATACATTAGGCGTGGGGTTTCTCCTAGGGCATGGGGTTTCATGAAGGGCATGGGGTTCTTCCTTGGGCGTGGGGTTTTAGCTTCGGTGTGGGGTTTCTCCTAGGGCGTGGGGTTTCATCTTAGGCGTAGAGTTTCTTCATTGGGCGTGGGATTTCTTTCTAGGGCGTCGGGCTCTTCATTGGGCGTGGGGTTAATATAGTAGGCGTGGGGTTTGAGTTTTGGGCGTAGGGTTGATACAGTTAGCGTGGGGTTTCTCCTAGGGCGTGGGGTTTCATGATGGGTGTGGGGTTCTTCCTTGGGCGTGGGGTTTGAGCTTCGGCGTGGGGTTTCTCGTAGGGCGTGGGGTTTCATGATGGGCGTCGGTTTCTTCCTTGGGCGTGAGGTTTGAGCTTCGGCGTAAGGTTTCTCCTAGGGCGTGGGGTTTCTTCCTTGGGCGTGGGCAAGGGGCCGTGTGGCGCATGCGTCGCCTGGTTGAAAAGCCAGTGGCGTGAAACTACCGTGTGCTGGGTTTCTTCCTTGGGCGTATGCTAAAAAAGGCTAAGTACGAAATTAAGAGGTGTCACAAAGCCTAAGTGTTGGGATGTTGGATGGTACAAGTGGGCAAGGGGCCGTGTGGCATGTGCATAAGACATGTGCACCCAAGGACAAGGCATACCAGGTTCCGAGCACTATTTACGACTCCCAAGGCCCTTAAGACATGAAGTTTAAAAATGAATTAGATGGTTCCGGACATTGTTTATGACTCCCAAGGACCTTGGAGAACCCAAGGAAGTACTTTGATGCATAATCTCGCCAGGATTATATAATGATATACGGAAGCCAAATATGAAGGTATAAAATACGGAATCGGGACAATTTAGGATGTGTCGGAACCTGTTGTGGGAATTTCACGGAACATTACGGGATGCATCCCGGGGACATATAATATTGTTTCGACCCACATATGACCATTAGTCGACTAATTACAAGCCCCGTGAAAGCTTATAGCCAATATAGGAGGAGTGTACGAAAACGTGTCAATTGGTCGTTTAATGGAAAATTGGATAGTTCCACCTACCCAATTGGACTCCCGGAGGATATTAAGGACCATTGTAAACATCTCGGTAATTTTTATTTTCAGGCGAAAAAATGTCAAATATTTCCAAAATTGAAAGCTATTTTCCACGCATTTTAAGGAATTTTTGAGGTTACGGGGCCCGGTGGAGAAAAGTATTGAGACCCTAGGGGATACATCTTAAGGTCTTATAATGCCGTTTAAAACCATATATGACCATCAAATGATGTCATAAATATCTGTGGTAGGCTTGAGTTCACAAAATCGGTGCAAGTTGCAGATTGGTAAATTGATCGATTTAATGCAAATTGGATGGTTCCACCCACCTAATTGGAATCCCGAAGGGTATTAGGGACCATCGTAAACATCTCAGCAATTTTTATTTCCGGGCGAAAAAAAGTCAAAAAATTCCAAAATTGAAGGGCTTTGTGTGAAATTTTGTGGTTACGGGGCCCGGTGGCAAAAAGTGTTGAGACTCTAGGGAATACATCTTAGGGTCATATAATGTTGTTTGGAACCATATATGACCATTAAATGATGTCATAAATGTCTGTGGTAGACTTGATTTCACAAAATCGGTGCAAGTTGCGGATTGGTAAATTTTTCGTTTTAAAGCAAATTTGAAGGTTCCACCCACCTAATTGGACTCCCGGAGGGTATTAGGAACCATGGTAAACATCTCGACCATTTTTATTTCCGGGCGAAAAAGTAAAAAAAATTCCAAAATTGAAGGTTATTATCCACGCTTTTTAAGAAATTTTTGAGGTTACGGGGCCCGGTGGCGAAAAGTGTAAAGACACTGAGGAATACATCTTAGGGTCATATAATGTCGTTTGGAACCATATGTGACCATTAAATGATATCTTAGATGTCTGTGGTAGGCTTGAGTGCACAAAATCGGTGCAAGTTGCGAATTGGTAAATTGATCGTTTTAAGGAAAATTGGATGGTTCCACCCACATAATTGGACTCCCAGAAGGTATTAGGGACCATGGTAAACATCTCGGCAATTTTTATTTCCGGGCAAAAAAAAGTCAAAAAATTCCAAAATTGAAAGCTATTATCCACCCTTTTTGAGGAATTTTTGAGGTTATTGGGGCAGGTGGCGAAAGGTGTTGAGAACCTAGGGGATACATATTAGGGTCATATAATGACGTTTGGAACCATATATGACCATCAAATGAAGTCATAAATGACTGTGGTAGGCTTGAGTTCACAAAATTGGTGCAAGTTGCGGATTGGTAAATTGATCTTTTTAAGGCAAATTGGATGGTTCCACCCACCTAATTTGACTCCCATAGGATATCAGGGACAATGGTAAACATATCAGCAATTTTTATTTCCGGGCAAAAAAAGCTCAAAAAATTCCAAAATTGAAGGCTTTTGAGGAATTTATGAGGTTACGGGGCCCGGTGGCGAAAAGTGTTGAGAGACTAGGGAATAAATTTTAGGGTCATATAATGTCATTTGGAACCATATATGACCATTAAATGATGTCATAAATGTTTGTGGTAGGCTTGAGTGCACAAGGTTCAAGTTGCGGATTGGTAAATTGTTCGTTTTAAGGCAAATTGGATGGTTCCACCCACTTAATTGGACTCCCGGAGGATACTAGGGACCATAGTAAACATCTCGGCGATTTTTCTTTCCGAGAAAAAAAGGTCAAAAATTCCAAAATTAAGGCTTATTCACGCTTTTTTGAGGAATTTTTGAGGTTAAAGGGCCCGGTGGCGAAAAGTGTTGAGACTCTAGGGAATACATCTTAGGGTCATATAATGTCGTTTGGAACCATATATGACCATTAAATGATGTCATAAATGTCTGTGGTAGGCTTGAGTTCACAAAATCGGTGCAAGTTGCGGATTGGAAAATTGATCGTTTTAAGGCAAATTGAGTGGTTCCACCCACCTCATTGGACTCCCGGAGGGTATTAGGTACCATGGTAAACGTCTCGAAAATTTTAATTTCCAGGCGAAAAAAAGTAAAAAAATTCAAAAATTGAAGGCTATTATCCACGCTTTTTGAGGAATTTTTGAGGTTACGGGGCCTGGTTGCGAAAAGTGTTGAGACACTAGGGAAAACATCTTAGGGTCATATAATGTCGTTTGGAACCATACATAACCATTAAATGATGTCATAAATGTCTGTGGTAGGCTTCAGTGCACAAAATCGGTGCAGGTTGTGGATTGGTAAATTGATCGTTTTAAGACAAATTGGATGGTTCCACCCACTTAATTGGACTCCCGGAGGGTATTAGGGACCATGGTAAACATCTCGAAAATTTTTATTTGAGGGCAAAAAAATTCAAAAAATTCCAAAATTGAAGGGTATTATCCATCCTTTTTGAGGAATTTTTTAGGTTATTGGGGCCGGTGGCGAAACGTGTTGAGACACTAGGGAAAACATCTTAGGGTCATATAATGTCGTTTTGAACCATATATGACCATTAAATGATGTCATAAATGTCTGTGGTAGACTTGAGTTCACAAAATCGGTGCAAGTTGCGAAATGGAAATTGATCGTTTTAAGACAAATTGGATTGTTCCCCCCACCTAATTGGACCCCCGGAGTTTATTAGGGACCATGGTAAACATCTCGGTAACTTTTATTTCCGGACGAAAAAAAGTCTAAAAATTCCAAAATTGAAGGCTATTATCCACGCTTTTTGAGGAATTTTTGTGGTTACGGGGCCCGGTGACGAAAAGAGTTGAGACTCTAGGGAATACATCTTAAGGTCATATAATGTTGTTTGGAACCATATATGACCATTAAATGATGTCATAAATGCCTGTGGTAGGCTTGAGTGCACAAAATCGGTGCAAGTTGCGGATTGGTAAATTCATCGTTTTAAGACAAATTGGATGGTTCCACTAACCTAATTGGACTCCCGAAGAGTATTTGGAGTACTATGATTTTTGTTTATATTATAGGTTTGAAATCATCGTTAGGGTCTCTCGTTAGGGTCAATGTTGATTTTTTTTTTTTTTATGATTCTTATTTCTGATTTTTTGTGAAATATATGATGTTTTATGTGTTAGAAATTACCAAATGTTGATGGTCATGTTTGATTAATGTAAACTAAGTGAGACTTCAGGAACCAAAATCACTCAAACACATGTTTAGAAAAGAACCACAGGCTGCATAATTGATTCCACCATAGCACAACATCAAAACAAGCATCACATTAAGCATGACAGTAAACCGGAGCTCAACTGTAGAACTGAATTTCAAAAGAAAGCCCGCCTTGCCGAACCTTTCAAAAACCCACAACCAATTGAACCTGGATCAATAGCCCAATCCAAGCTACTATAGTCTAACTTACCTCCACCAAGCTGACCACAACATGTGTAGCACCTGCTGAGACAACCACTGCAGCTCAACCACTGATGCTATTAGCATGATGCCTACCCCTGCTGCCGCTACACCACCCAGAAGCAGAAAACAACAACCCCATCTACAGATTTAAACCCCAGTCTGCAGACCCAAAAAAAAAAAAAAAAAAAAAAAACCACCTGCTGCAGGTCATTAGACCACAACCAAAACCACAGGCTTCAGTTGAATCCACTGACTTGACCAGCAGCCCCCTGCATAGAGAAACCAACCCCCTTTGATATTTTTGCCCAGCAGTACACCTCTGAAACAGAAGGAGCAAGCAAGGCCCAAACAAAGTATGGACCTAACTCTCTACATTTCATGATTCTTTTGAGCACCCAACTGTAAATGCAAGGTGCCTTATTGTTCCACCAGTCTTCTCCATGGCACTTTAGGGGATTGAGGTCTTATGTGATTATACAGGGCTTTGATACTCCATTTGCAGATCCATTTGTTACATTTCATTCACAGCCCACAATAATTTGTTTTTAAAGTTCTAATTTGTTTGAAATTGAGGATCAATTAATCTTGATTAACGCTCTTGTAAGCTTTAATTCTTAGGCATCATGGTTATCATAACTAATCATGATCATGGTTATTTTTAGATGATGATTCTTGCCGAGGATGCTGCTGCTGATGATGATGATGATAGTGATGTATGATGATGATGATTTATGATGATGATGTATGGATTTTATGGCGGATACTTTTTATTTTCTTTTTTTAAATAAATGTTTTATGCGGATATATTTTATGCTTTATGCGGAAAATGGATCATATTATTTTCTGGAAATTGGATCAAATTATTTTATGGAAATCGGAACAAGTTGTTTCTTACAACTTTGCCTCTTTAACTTTGTCTCTAACTAAATAATAGGCTTCTCACGTTGAAGTGTTGAACACTAAACTTTTTCATTTTTTTTAGAAATAAAATACGGTATGTTAATTGGAGTGTTTAATAATGTAATGATAAAGATTCATAATCAATGGCGCAAAGTAAGTTTAGAATGAGCACTTAAGTAAAATTGTTTTTGAATGTGTGTTTGTATATGTCATTAACAATTAATAGTTTTCTATTCATAAAGAATTTTATTAGGCCCAAGTAGCTTGCCATTATAGTGCTTCAAAATAAATCAGGCCCATTTAGTGTTTATTAATGCTATAGCTATGATGTCTCAAATTCCCAAAATATAAGCTAATGTATTATGCACATTATATATTGTGGCATTTACATTTTACTACTTAACTGCGGTGCGAGGGTTAGACATGTGAGACACCCATAATGGGGGTGAAGACTTTGGCGAGAGGGTAGCAACAGTCATATTATAGTGTGTCGGACAAGCAAGCAGTGCAAGGCCCAACCGACAAGTTCGGGACCCCGTGAACAGCTGCCAAAGCCAACGATAAGGGACTGAGGGTTAGACATGTAAGACACCCTCTCGGGACTGAGGCTAGACCTGGAAAACGGGTCGTGTCGTGTTCGTGTTCAGGTCCATCATAAACGGGTTGAAGAACCCCAAACTCTGACACTCCCTGTTTACTAAACAGGTCATGGAGGCTAGAAACGAACACGACCTGTTTATTAAACTTGTAACACGAATTTAACACGTGTAACCCATTTAGATAAACGGGTAATGTTCGTGTTAAAAAATTTGACCTATATAATAAATGACCTGTTAAGTAAATATAACCTGATTATCAAAAAAAAAAACCTGATTATCTCAATTAACCCACAAAAATAGGCTCACTTGGCCCAAATATTATCAACATTACCAAACCAACCATAGTAGTCATGTTTGCCCAAAAGGCCAAAATAATACAAACCAGAAATTAAAGTTTGCCCAAAATATTAATTGTTCAAAATATTACATGTCACTTAATTGTTCAAAAAAACCCAAAATTTTCATTCCATAATCTGATTTGTGACGACAAGATTGACAACTTCCACTTGAATTCCAAATTTCATATGCCACCAATTCAAGCCACCTCCTCTTGCAAGGGTACCTAACAAAACAAATTACAAGTTAAATAATAATAAATAAAGAATGAAAAAACAGCAAGTAATAATGAACATGATTTATAAATAATAACAAAAAAAAGGTATGAGATTGATCACCTAATCAAGAACATTAACAGCAGGTTTGGAAGTTGAACAAGGAGTGCTCCCACTTCCACTAGCCGAAACAGGACTTGGTGTAGTGCTTGGACATGAAGTGTCATCAATATCAAGCTTTAAATTCATGATGTTGTCACATATATCCTCCACCCCAACAATCTCATTAGCTAATAGAAGGATAAACAAGAATAAGGCTATTGAAATTATAACTAATACTGTAATAATTTTATTTATAAATAAATAACAAGTTTAAAAAATCACCTTCCTTCCCATACAACCAATCTCTTAGACATATCAATGCTTCCACAACAGATGGCTTTAAAGAGCTCCTAATAGGGTCTAAAACCCTCCCACCAATACCAAATGCAGATTCTGAAGCGACAGTTGAAATAGGCATACAAAGGATATCTCTAGCCATAAGAGAAAGAACGGGGAAGCGAAATTGACTTGATTTCCAAAAATCAAGGATGTCCAATTCATTGACACGAGGAATTAAAGGCTCCTCCAAGAATACTTCAAGTTCAGATTTTGGAGTACTAGCAAATTCCCCTCCAGAGAAATCATCAAAGTCCTAATTAATCATATTTACAATAAGTAAAAAATAATTCTAATAAATAATAATCATAGTAATAATAATTAATAATAAACAAAAAAGTAAATAGGCAATATACCTTCATGAAGCCATCAGCAGGAACAAAGTTCACACCACCATGATTAGTTTTAGAAGGTGTGGATGATCCACCATTTGATTGAGTTGAAGAAGTAACATATGAATTAAACAACTCAAATAACTTGTCTTTCAAGCATGACACCTCAAAAAAGGCATTTGAATCATATACTTTGGCATATACAAAACTCACCAACTAAAATTTGTATCGAGGATCCATAACTGCAGCAATAGCCATAATGGGAGAGAATTCAGACCAATATTTCTTAAACTTACCCCACATTCTCAATGCCATCTTTCTAACAAAAGAATCAAAACTTTCCATTTCATCTTTCAACAACAATCTTACCTTCATAACATTAGGAAAGTAGAGATTTGCAGTAGGGTATTTTGAACCAGAAAAAGCACAAGTAACATCATAAAAATTTTCAAAAACTTGAAAATTTTCTCAAGCCTAGACCACTCCTCATTTGTTGGACAATGCACATAGTTAGTATCAGTTTTCGGAAGATGAACAAAAGCCTTTCTGTAAAATATAGCACTCTCTAACATCATATAAGTAGAGTTCCATTGAGTTGGCACATCTTGCCTCAACCTCTTAGATGAACACAATAAAACATAAGCAATGCAATCAAGAAATCTTTGTTCCCTAGACTGTGAACCCTTGCAATATTTCAGAGTTTCTCTAACCTTACAAACAGCCTCATCAACCTCCTTATGTCCCTCTTGGACTACCAAATTCAGAATATGACAGCAACAACGAATATGAAAATATGCCCCATCACACAACAAATCAAGATTTCCTTTCAAACAATCAACAAACACATCATTTGCAGAAGCATTATCCAAAGTCATTGACATTATTTTTTTTCTCAATTCTCCACTCTTTTAGAAATGTGTAAATTTTTTCAGACATAGCAACACCAGTATGGGGTGGGGGCATTAAAGAGAAGTTTAAAATCCTTTTCTGTAAAGTCCAAGACTCATCAATATAGTGTGCAGTAAGTGATATATATCCATCAGTGGTAAGAGATGACCAACAATCAGATGTTAAAGAAATTCTACCAGAAACTTCATGCAAGGCAGCACCAAATCTTACTTTCTCCATATTGTAAAGTTTAATTATATCATTTTTTGTGGTGTTTCTAGAGAACAATTTCACATCAGGTTGCAAGTAAGAGAATACATTCCTAATCCCTTCATATTCAGCAAATTGAAATGGCAACCCATGCTTAAAAATAGCAGCAGCAAGAAAATCACGAAAAACTTCAGTATTAAAGGTAGGATTTCTAGTTTTCAGACCATCAACACTAGATTGCAAAAGCATTTGACCAATATCTCTACTATTTTTCTTCTAACAACTAGTAGAATGTCGAAGCTAATACATGAACATAAAACTAAAAAGTTAAATTATATAGATCTACATGCATGAAACAAATAAACACAAAATAAATTGAAAATCATACTAGAAAAATGAGAAATTACCTTAAGAATATGAAGTATGCCAGATTATTTGAATGATCTACAAAACAAATATTAAAATAAATTAGATGAAAAAGCAAAAAAATAATACAATAATATATAAACAATGAAATGTCTCAAATGAAGAACAAAAATAAAAATAAATGAATTGAAGGTGATGAAATGACGATGAACTCATGAGGAGATGAAGTGAGGAATTTACCTTGAGAAGTTGAGAGAGTGTGAGTGTGACACTGTGACGGCTGAGAAGAGAAAGAGACCAGAGAGTGAAATGTGAAAATAGTTAGGTTAATTTCATTTATATATGACGGCTGTAAGGAGAAATGAAGTTATGTTTATTTCATTTGGTGGGCCATTTTATGTTTTGGGCCATTTTATTGTATTCGTTTTTTTTAATATAAACAGGTAAACGGTAAACGGTAAACGGGTAAACAAGAACACGACCTGTTTATTAAGCGGGTTGGGTCGTGTTACTTTCGTGTTACAATTTTCAACACTAACCCGACCCATTTAAGTATTCGTGTCGTACGTGTCGTGTCGACCCGTTTAACTAAACGGGTCGAAAACCCTCAACACTAACCCGCTTTTTTCGTGTCCGGTTTATGTCGTGTTATCGTGTCGTGTCAGCTTTTGCCACCTCTAACTGAGGCTAGTTGATCACAAGGGATCCTCGAGCACCTATCCTCGACATTTGCCCAATCCGAGTCTCGCCAATAGCATTTGAAAGCAGAATATCTAAAAGCTGTGTGAAGGATGTTCCAAACTCTGCTAGATTGTCTCCCCAATAGCATTTGAAAGCAGAATATCTAAAAGATGAGCTACTGAATTATTTTCCTGATAATTATATTTGATGACCAAAATATATTGTTTTGTTCATCTAGGGCATGAAGATTACTATCCTCGGAAACTTTGAGCACCCCAAAAGAAGTATTGCGTAGGGTCCCTCTATGAGAGTGGGGTTTCCTTAGGCGTGGGGTCCCTCTATAAGCGTGGGGTTTCCGTGGGCGTTGGCCCCGCCCCTATATAAGCGTGGTGTCCCTCGGGCATGGGGTCCTCCCTAAGGCGTGGGGCTTATTAGTTGGGCGTGAGGTCGGTTAGTTGGGTGTGGGGTTGGTTTGTTGGCGTGGGGTTGGTCCTAGGGCATGGGGTTGGTTCGCTTAGGGTTTCTCCTTGGGTGTGGGGTTTCAAGATAGGCGTGGGGTTTCTTCCTTGAGAGTGGGGTCCCTCTTTAAGCGTGGGTTTTGAGCTTAGGCATGGGGTTTCAGGATGGGTATAGGGTTGATACATTAGGCGTGGGGTATCAGGATGGGCGTGGGGTTATTCCTTTGGCGTGGGGTTTGAGTTTAGGCGTGGGGTCCCTCTTAGGCGTGGGGCTCTTCCTTGGGCGTGGGGTTTGAGTAACGGCGTGGGGTTTCTTCCTAGGGCGTGGGGTACGAGATTAGGCGTGGGGTTGGAGTTTAGGCGTGGGTTTTCATCTTGGGCGTGGGGTTTGAGCTTGGGCGTGGGGTTTGACCTTGGGCGTGAAGTTTCTTCATTGGGCGTGGGGTTTGACCTTGGGCGTGGCGTTTCTTCATTGGGCGTGGGGTTTATTTCTAGGGCGTAGGGTTCTTCATTGGGCGTGGGGTTGATACAGTAGGCGTGGGGTTTGAGTTTTGGGCGTAGGGTTGATACAGTAGGCATAGGGTTTCTCCTACGGCGTGGGGTTTCACGATGGGCGTGGGGTTCTTCCTTGGGCGTGGGGTTTGAGCTTCGGCGTGGGGTTTGAGTTTTGGGCATAGGGTTGATACATTAGGCGTGGGGTTTCATGATGGGCGTGGGGATCTTCCTTGGGAGTGGGGTTTGAACTTCGGCGTGGGGTTTCTCCTAGGGCGTGGGGTTTGACCTTGGGCATGGAGTTTCTTCATTGGGCGTGGGGTTTCTTTCTAGGGCATGGGGTTCTTCATTGGGCGTGGTGTTGATACAGTAGGCGTGGGGTTTGAGTTTTGGGCGTAGGGATGATACAATAGGCGTGGGGTTTCATGATGGGCGTGGGGTTCTTCCTTGGGCGTGGGGTTTGAGCTTCGGCGTGGGGTTTTCTCCTAGGGCGTGGGGTTTCATGATGGGCGTGGGTTTCTTCCTTGGGCGTGGGGTTTCTCCTAGGGCGTAGGGTTTCTTCCTTGGGCGTGGGCAAGGGGTCGTGTGGGAATGCGCCGCCTGGTTGAAAAGTCAGTGGCGCGAAACTATCGTGTGCTGGATTATGACTGAACTCCTCTAAGTCAAAATCCGGGCCAGAAGCGACGCATGTGCCCACCGCCCGATGCCGTCCTACAGTAGGGGTTTCGGCACGTGTCGTAGTCTAAGATCGAGCACTGGATACCGAGATTCACCCCTATGTCACTTTGATTCGTCCTTCCCCCCACCTTATTCCCTAAAAACACCTATATTATAGAAAACGAGGTTAGCGATGCATCTCGTATGTTAAAAAGGCTAAGTACGGGATTAAGAGGTGTCACAAAGCCTAAGTCTTGGGATGTTGAATGGTACAAGTGGGCAAGGGGCCGTGTGGCATGTGCATAAGACATGTGCACCCAAGGACAAGGCATACCGGGTTTCGAGCACTATTTACGACTCCCAAGGCCCTTAAGACATGAACTTTAAGGATGAATTAGATGGTTTCGGACACTGTTTATGACTCCCAAGGGCCTTTGGGAACCCAAGGAAATACTTAGATGCATAATCTCGCCGGTTGAAAAAATGATATACGGAAGCCAAATATGAAGCCTATAAAACACGAAATCGGAACAATTTAGGATGTGTCGGGATTTGGTGTGGGAATTTCACGGAACATTACGGGATGCATCCCGGGGACAAAAAATATTATTTCGACCCATATATGACCATTATTCGACTACGTACAAGCCCCGTGAAAGCTTATAGCCAATATAGGAGTAGTGTACGAAAACGTGTAAATTGATCGTTATATGGCAAATTGGATGGTTCCAACCACCCAAATGGTCTCCCGGAGAGTATTAGGGACCATTGTAAACATCTCGGTAATTTTTATTTTCAGGCGTAAAAATGTCAAAATTTTCCAAAATTGAAAGCTATTATCCACGCTTTTTAAGGAATTTTTGAGGTTACGGGGCCCGGTGTCAAAAAGTGGTGAGACCCTAGGGGATACATTTTAGGGTCATATAATGCTGTTTGGAACCACATATAACCATTAAATGATGTCATAAATGTCCGTGGTAGGCTTGAGTTCACAAAATCGGAGCAAAGTTTCAAATTTATAAATTGACCGTTTTAAGGCAAATTGGATGGTATAATTATAATTTCCGGAGGGTATTAGAGACCATAGTAAACATCTCGGCAAGTATAATTTCCGGGCAAAAAAAGGTCATAAAATTCCAAAATTGAAGGCTAAATCCACGTTTTTTGAGGAATTTTTGAGGTTACGGGGCCCAGTGGCGAAAAGTGTTGAGACTCTAGGGAATACATCTTAGGGTCATATAATGTCGTTTAGAACCATATATAACCATTAAATGATGTCATAAATATTTGTGGTACGCTTGAGTTCACAAAATCGGTGCAAGTTGCAGATTGGTAAATTGATCGTTTTAATGCAAATTGGATGGTTCCACCCACCTAATTATACTCCCGGAGGGTATAAGAGACCATGGTAAACACCTGGGCAATTTTTATTTCCGGGCAAAAAAAAAGGTCAAAAATTCCAAAATTGAAGGCTATTATCTACGCTTTTTGAGGAATTTTTTTTGTTACGGGGCCTGGTGGCGAAAAGTGTTGAGACTCTAGGGAATACATCTTAGGGTCATATTATGTCGTTTAGAGCCATATATGACCATTAAATGATGTCATAAATTTCTGTGGTAGGCTTAAGTTCACAAAATCAGTGCAAGTTGCAGAATGGTAAATCGATCGTTTTAAGACAAATTGGATGGTTCCACCACCTAATTGGACTCCCGGAGGATATTAGGGACCATGGTAAACATCTCGGCAATTTTTTTTTCGGACGAAAAAAAGTCTAAATTCCAAAATTGAAGGCTATTATCAACGCTTTTTGAGAAATTTTTGAAGTTAATGGGCCCGGTGGCGAAAAGTTTAAGACCTTAGGGGATACGTCTTAGGGTATTATAATTCCGTTTGGAACCATATATGACTATTTAATGATGTCATAAATGTCTGTGGTAGACTTGAGTTCACAAAATCAGTGCAAGTTGCGGATTGGTAAATTGATCGTTTTTACGCAAATTGGATGGTTCCATCCACCTAATTGGACCCCTCGGAGGATATTAGGGACCATGGTAAACATCTCGGCAATTCTTATTTCCGGGCGAAAAAAAGTTAAAAAATTCCAATATTGAAGGCTGAGAATCTACGCTTTTTGAGAAATTTTTGTGGTTACGGGGCCCAATGGCGAAAAGTGTTGAGAATCTAGGGAATACATCTTAGGGTCATATAATGTTGTTTGGAACCATACATGACCATTAAATGATGTCATAAATGTCTGTGGTAGGCTTGATTTCAAAAAATCGGTGCAAGTTGCGGATTGATAAATTGATCGTTTTAAAGCAATTGGATGGTGCCACCAACCTAATTGAACTCCCGGAGGGTATTAAGGACCATGGTAAATATCTCGGAAATTTTTATTTCCGGAAGAAAAAAGGTCAAAAAATTCTAAAATAGAAGGCTATTATTCACGCTTTTTGAAAAAAATTTGAGGTTAATGGGCCCGGTGGAGAAATGTGTTAAGACCATAGGGGATACATCTTAGGGTCTTATAATGACGTTTGGAACCATATATTACAATTATATGATGTCTTAAATGTCCGTGGTAGGCTTGAGTTCACAAAATCGTTGAGAGTTGCAAATTGGTAAATTGATCGTTTTAAGGCAAATTGGATGGTTCCATCCACTCAATTGGACTCCTGGAGGATATAAGGGACCATAGTAAACATCTGGGCGATTTTTATTTCCGGGCAAAAAAAGGTCAAAAAATACCAAAATTGAAGGCTATATTATCCACGATTTTTGGGGAATTTTTTAGGTTACGGGGCCCGGTGGCGAAAAGAGTTGAGACTTTAGGAAATACATCTTAGGGTCATATAATGTCGTTTGGAACCATATATGACCATTAAATGATGTCATAAATGTCTATGGTAGGCTTGAGTTTACAAAATCGGTGTAAATTGCGGAATGGTAAATTGATCGTTTTAAGGCAAATTAGATGGTTCCACCCACCTAATTGGACTCTCGGAGGGTAATAGGGACCATGGTAAACATCTCGGCAATTTTTATTTCAGGACGAAAAAAAATCAAAAAATTCCAAAATTGAAGGCTATTATCCACGCTTTTTGAGAAATTTTTGAGGTTAATGGACCCGGAGGCGAAAAGTTTTAAGACCCTAGGGGATACATCTTAGGGTCTTGTAATGACGTTTGAAACCAAATATAACCATTAAATGATGTCATAAATGTCAGTGGTAGGCTTGAGTTCACAAAATTGGTGCAAGTTGCGGATTGGTAAATTGTTCGTTTTGACGCAAATTGGATGGTTCCACCCACCTAATTGGACACCCGGAGGGTTTTAGGAACCGTGGTAAACATCTCGGAAATTTTTATTTTCGGGCGAAAAAAAGTCAAAAAATTCCAATATTAAAGGCTATTATCCACGCTTTTTGAGGAATTTTTGTGGTTACGAGGCCTAGTGGCGAAAGTTGTTGAAAATCTAGGGAATACATCTTTGGGTCATAAAATGTTGTTTGGAACCATATATGACCATTAAATGATGTCATAAATGTATGTGCTAGGCTTGATTTCACAAAATCGGTGCAAGTTGCGGATTGATAAATTGATCATTTTAAGGCAAATTGGATGGTGCCATCAACCTAATTGGACTCCCGGAGGGTATTAGGGACCATAGTAAACATCTTGGCAATTTTTATTTCGGCACGAAAAAAAGTAAAAAAATTCTAAAATTGAAAGCTATTATTCACGCTTTTAGAAAAAATTTTGAGGTTAATGGGCCCGGTGGCGAAATGTGTTAAGACCCTAGAGGATAAATTTTAGGGTCTTATAATGCCGTTTGGAACCATATATGACAATTATATGATGTCTTAAATGTCCGTGGTAGGCTTGAGTTCACAAAATCGGTGAGAATTGCAAATCGGTAAATTGATCGTTTTAAGGCAAATTGGATGGTTCCACCCACTCAATTGGACTCCTGGAGGATATAAGGGACCATAGTAAACATCGGGGAAATTTTTATTTCCGGCAAAAAAAGGTCAAAAAATTCCAAAAATGAAGGCTAGTTTATCCACGCTTTTTGAGGAAAATTTTAGGTTACGGGGCCCGGTGGCGAAAAGTGTTGAGACTCTAGGGAATACATCTTAGGGTCATATAATGTCGTTTGGAACCATATATGACCATTAAATGATGTCATAAATGTTTGTGGTAGGCTTGAGTTCACAAAATCGGTGTAAGTTGCGGAATGGTAAATTGATCGTTTTAAGGCAAATTGGATAGTTCCACCCACCTAATTGGACTCCCGGAGGGTAATAGAGACCATGCTAAACATGACCGCAATTTTTATTTTAGGGCAAAAAAAAGTCAAAAAATTTCAAAAGTGAAGGCTATTACCCATGCTTTTTCAGGAATTTTGGAGGTTAAGGTGCCCGGTGGCGAAAAGTGTTGAGACTCTAGGGAATACATATTAGGGTCATATAATGTCGTTTGGAACCATATATGACCATTAAATAATGTCATAAATGTCTGTGATAGGCTTGAGTTCACAAAATCGGTTCAAGTTTCGGATTGGTAAATTGATCGTTTTAAGGCAAATTGGATGGTTCCACCCACCAAATTGGACTCCAAGAGGATTTTAGGGACCATGGTAAACATCTCGGAATTTTTTATTTTCAGGCGAAAAAAGTCATAAAATTCAAAAATCGAAGGCTATTATCCACGCTTCTTGAGGAATTTTTTAAGTTCCGGGGCACGGTGGCGAAATGTGTTGAGACACTAGGGAAAACATCTTAGGGTCATATAATGTCGTTTGGAACCATATATGACCATTAAATGATGTCATAAATTTCTGTGGTAGGCTTGAGTTCACAAAATCGGTGCAAGTTGCGGAATGGTAAATTGATCGTTTTAAGGAAAATTAGATGGTTCCACCCATCTAATTGGAATCCCGGAGGGTATTAGGGACCATGGTAAACATCTCGGCAATTTTTATTTCTGGTCCAAAAAAAAGTCAAAAAATTCCAAAATTGAAGGCTATTATCCACACTTTTTGAGAAATTTTTGAGGTTAATGGGCCCGGTGGCGAAAAGTGTTAAGACCCTAGGGGATACATCTTAGGGTCCTATAATGCCGTTTGGAACCATATATGACAATTATATGATGTCTTAAATGTCCGTGGTACGCTTGAGTTCACAAAATCAGCGATAGTTGCGAATTGGTAAATTGATCGTTTTAAGGCAAATTGGATGGTTCCACTCACTCAACTGGACTCATGGAGGATACTAGGGACCATAGTAAACATCTCGGTGACAAGCCCACATTAGGGCGCTCTTTAAGGCATATAAATGGGTGATTTTGGATGTATTTAGGCCCGTTTTGGTCGTTTATTGCCTTGTTACACTCGTTTCCTTCATATTACGTGCTTCACGGGTTTCGGTCTGTTTTTGGTGTGTTAACAGGTATAGTTGACCAAGTTATGTCGAGTCCCGAACCATTGGTGCGTAATCAGGATATTATCGATCCTAGTCCACCAAGCTAAGGCTTTGCTGCGGTTCTCAAGGCCTTGAAAGGCAAGTTAAGTAGCAGGCAAGGCAGAACAGTTCACAAATATGACACCTTGTTCACTATTTTGCTCACAACTTTCGGTATACAAATGATAATGGAGTGATTCTAAATTCATTGGAAAGTAGACTTGAAGAGCTTTCCAACGATATATTGCACGCCTCAAACGGAGCTCTGGATAAGAAGTTGTGACTGTTTTAAGAAGACCAAAGTGCCTGCAACCTTCCTGCCTATGCTGCACGGCCGTGCCAGATTCAGCACGGCCGTGCCAGATTCAGCACGGCCGTGCCAGGCATTAGCACGGCCATGCCAAGCCAATTTCCACGGCCGTGCCAAGCCAATTTCCATGCCCGTGCCAGTGCCAGATTCAGCACGGCCGTGCCAGATTCAGCACGGTCGTGCCAGGCATTAGCACGGCCGTGCCAGATTCAGCACGGCCGTGCCAGGCATTAGCACGGCCGTGCCAAATTCAGCACGGCCGTGCCATAATTGAAGATATTGCGGATCAGCTACTGCCATGCTTGCACGGCCGTGCCACTTCCAGCACGGCCGTGCCGATTCACGAAGGGCAGCCTGCGATTTACTTTCCGATTTAAAACATATATATATAGCCCGATTGTAAGGGTTAAGAGGCAGTTTTAGAGATAGTTTTGAGAGCCTTTGTAGAGAGTTATTGGAGAACGTTCTTAGTATTAGAGATTCATTAGTTTTCTTAGAGATATTTCTAGAGATTTTAGTTTTCTTGGATTGATTTGAAGCAAGATTTGTGAAGATTCTTTGTATTATTCATTGACGACGGATATCAAAGTTCTGAACTTTTCCATTGGTTCGCATCAATACAATTGGTATTATTCATTCTTGTTTATTAATCAAGCTTTATTATTCCTTAATCAGAATTCATGTTTATATCTATTATGCTTTTGGAATTCATTATTGCTTTGATTATGAATATGTGTGAGTAGTCTCCTAGCTAGGGTTTCGGGATGAAACCCGGCCTAGGTAATCTATGTAATTGAGGATTGATTTTGATAAACGGATTGTGATTAAATTGATTATATGCGATTGCATGTTAATTCATTATAATAGGAGTAGCTAACCTAGAATTTTGAATTTGATTGCATGATATCCTTGATTTGAACAAGAGATTGTGAATTGAGTATTTCATTATTGAATGTGGTTTGATTATGTATCGAGTAATGTTAAGTGCATGAGAAATCCAAGCTTAGTATTGCCCGTTGTCTTCCTATCACATGATATTGATCAGACATATAGTCTTTGCATATCCCGTTTGTCTCTGTGATTCCTTGTTGCGTAGTTACCGATGGTTTGGTGAATTCCCGTTCTCCCTAGTGTCTTAGTTTATTGATTTATTCCATCTTATAAGTAGTATTTTAGAACACCATTTTCCATTGATTTCGAACTAGCTTAGTTTTAAGATTGATTTGCAATTACTCTCGTTCCTCGTGGACCGAACCTTTATTTGCCATTGTACTTGGTTATAGGGTGTTCGTATAAGTATTGTTTGATTGAGAGTTAGATTGTAGCGACCGATTTAACCCTTGTCAAAATGGCGCCGTTGCCGGGGAACGGTGTTTGTTAATTGCTTTTTGATTTCTTGAGTCTAGTTCATCATAAAAAAGCACAAAAAGATTTTTCCCTTTTGGCTACACTTGTAGCCCTGCTATTTAATTGGTTTGGTTAGTGTGTATGCGTAGGTCTAAACAGAGAGAATTAATACCCTTCGATCCAGAAATCGAAAGAACTTTGAAGAGCAATCGTAAATCTCGATTGACGTCATCAAACTCTCAAGGGAAGGAACACAACACACAACAGGTTCCAATGGAAGACATACCGCGCCAACCCAATCGGCCAGCACCACGACCCCTTAAGGAGTTGGGAACTCCTGGGGCGTATAGAGCTTCAAGTGGGATTGCTCCACCCACTACTGAGGCCAATGATTTCGAGATCCGGCCAGCTATGATCACCCTCATCGAGAGAAGGCAGTTTAGTGGTGCCAGGCATGAGGGCCCTTTGGCTCATTTGAACGAATTTGAGAAGTACTGCAATACCATCAAGGTTAATGGGGTGAATCAAGAGTTCGTGAGATTGAAGCTTTTCCCCTTTTCACTTATTGGGAGAGCTCTCGAATGGTTAGAGAAGGAGGTGAAGCCGAACTCTCTACACACTTGGGATGATGTCACGACAGCATTTTTGGGAAGATTCTATTCTCAAAAGAAGACGGCCGATGCTAGAGCCTTGATTCAAGGGTTTCGGCAAAGGAGTGGGGAGTCGATCTATGAAGCATGGGAAAGGTACAAGGAGTACCAAAGAGAGTGCCCACACCATGGAATCCCAACATATCAAGTTTTACAGATTTTCTATGGAGGATTGAGTCCTCAAGGGAAGACCAGTTTGGATGCGGGAGCGGGTGGCCCAATAATGAACAAAACTGAAGAGCAAGTCATAGATATTATCGAAGATGTGGTACAACACCACATGGATTGGCTATTATCCGGGCGAAAAAAAATTAAAAAAAATTGAAGGCTATTATCCACGCTTTGTGAGGAATTTTTGAGGTTATTGGGGCTGGTGGCGAAAATTGAGACCCTAGGGGATACATATTAGGGTCATATAATGCCGTTTGTAACCATATATGACCATTAAATGAAGTCATAAATGTCTGTTAGACTTGAGTTCACAAAATCAGTGCAAGTTTACGAATTGGTAAATTGACCGTTTTAAGGCAAATTGGAGGGTTCCATCCACCCAATTAGACTCCCCGGATAATCGGGACCATGGTAAACATCTCTAGACTTTTTATTTCCGGGCGAAAAAAATTCAAAAAATTCCAAAATTGAAGGCTATTATCCAAACTTTTTGAGGATTTTTTAAGGTTACAAGGCCCGGTGGCGAAAAGTGCTGAGACCCTAACAGATACATCTTAGGGTCATATAATGCCGTGTGGAACCATATATGACCATTAAATGATGTCATAAATGTCCGTGGTAGGCTTGAGTTCACAAATTCAGGGTAGGTTGCGAATTATTAAATTGATCGTTTTAAATCAAATTGGAAGGTTCCACCCACCCAATTGGACAACCAGTGGATATGAGGGACCATGATAAACATCTTGACAATTTTTATTTCCGAGCGAAAAAAAGTCAAAAAATTCCAATATTGAAGGCTATTTTCACGCTTTTTGAGGAATTTTTGAGGTTAATGGGCCCGGTGGCGAAAAGTGTTTTTACCCTATGGGATACATCTTAGTGTCATATAATGCCGTTTGGAACCATATATGACAAGTATATGATGTCTTAAATGTCCGTGGTAGGCTTGAGTTCACAAAATTGGTGAGAGTTGCGAATTGGTTAATTGATTGTTTTAAAGCAAATTGGATGGTTCCACCCACTCAATTGGACTCCTGGAGGAAATTAGGGCCCATAGTAAACATCTCGCCAATTTTTATTTTCGGGCAAAAAAAGGTCAATAAAATTCCAAAATTGAAGGCTATTATCTACGCTTTTTGATTAATTTTTGAGTTTACGGGGCCCGGTGGCGAAAAGTGTTGAGAGTCTAGGAAATACATCTTAGGGTCATATAATGTCGTTTGGAACCATATATAACCATTAAATGGTGTCATAAATGTCTGTGGTAGCCTTGAGTTCACATAATCGATGCAAGCTGCGGAATGGTAAATTGATCGTTTTAAGGCATATTGGATGGTTCCACCCACCTAATTGGACTCCCGGAGGGTATTATGGACCATGGTTAACATCTCGTCAATTTTTATTTCCGGACGAAAAAATGTCAAAAAATTCCAAAATTGAAGGCTATTATCAACGCTTTTTGAGAAATTTTTGAGGTTAATAAGCCCGGTGGCGAAAAGTGTTAATATCCTAGAGGATACATCTTAGGGTCATATAATTTCGTTTGGAACCATATATTACCATTAAATGGTGTCATAAATGTCCGCGGTAGGCTTAAATTCATAAAATCGGTACAAGTTGCGAATTGGTAAATTGATCGTTTTAAGGGAAATTGAATGGTTTCACCCACCTAATTGGACTCTCGGAGGGTGTTGGGGACCATGGTAAACATCTCGATAATTTTTATTTCCAAGGGAAAAAAAGTCAAAAAATTCCAAAATTTAAAGCTATTATCCACGCTTTTTGAGGAATTTTTTAGGTTACGGGGCCTAGTGGCGAAAAGTGTTGTGACACTAGTAAATACATCTTAGGTTCAGATAATGTCGTTTGGAACCATATATGACCATTAAATGATGTTATAAATGTCTATGGTAGGCTTGAGTGCACAAATTCGGTGCAAGTTGCGGATTGGTAAATTGATCGTTTTAAGGCAAAATGATGGTTCCACCCACCGAATTGGACATCCGGAGGGTATTAGGGACAATGGTAAACATCTCGGCAATTTTTATTTCAGGGCGAAAAAAAGTCAAAAAATTCCAAAATTGAAGGCTGTTATCCACAGTTTTTGAGGAATTTTTGAGGTTAATGAGCCCGGTTGCGAAAAGCGTTAAAACCCTAGGAGATACATCTTAGGGTCATATAATGCCGTTTGGAACCATATATGAAAATTATACGATGTCTTAAATGTCTGTGGTAGGCTTGAGTTCACAAAATCAGTGAGAGCTAGTATCAAATTGATTAATTGATCGTTTTAATGCAAATTGGTTAGTTCCACACACTCAATTGGACTCCTGGAGGACATTAGGGACCATGGTAAACATCTCGGTAATTTTTATTTCCGAGCAAAAAAAGGTCAAAAAATTTTAAAATTTTTTGAGGTTATTAACCGGGCCCATTTACCTCAAAATTTCTCCACCGGGCCCATGGTTAACATCCCGGCAATTTTTATTTCCAAGCGAAAAAAAGTAAAAAAATTCCAAAATTGAAAGCTATTATCCACGCTTTTTGAGGAATTTTTGAGGTTATTGGGTCCGGTGGCGAAAAGTGTTGAGACACTAGGGAAAACATCTTAGGGTCATGTAATGTCGTTTGGAACCATATATGACCATTAAATGATGTCATAAATGTCTGTGGTAGGCTTAAATTCACAAAATCGGTACAAGTTGCGAATTGGTAAAATTGATCTTTTTAAGGCAAATTGGATGGTTCCACCCATCTAATTAGACTCCTGGAGGGTATTATGGACCATGGTAAACATCTCGGCAGTTATTTTCCAGGCGAAAAAAAGTCAAAAAATTCTAAAATTGAAAACTATTATCCACGCTTTTTGAGGAATTTTTGTGGTTACAGGGCCCAGTGGCTAAAAGTGTTGAGACTATAGGGAATACATATTAGGGTCATATAATATTGTTTGAAACCATATATGACCATTAAATGATGTCATAAATGTATGTGGTAGGCTTGATTTCACACAATCGATGAAAGTTGCGGATTGGTAAATTGTTCGTTTTAAAGAAAATTGGATGGTTCCACCCACCTAATTGGACTCCTGGTAGGTATTAGGGGTCGTGGTTAACATCTTAGCAATTTATATTTCGGGCGAAAAAAGTCAAAAAATTCCAAAATTGAATGTTACGGGGCCCGGTGGCTAAAAGTGTTGAAACACTAGGGAATACACCTTAAAGTCATATAATGTCGTTTGGAACCATATATGACCATGAAATGATGTAATAAATATCTGTGGTAGGCTTGAGTTCGCAAAATCAGTGCAAGTTGCGGATTGGTAAATTGATCGTTTTAAGGCAAATTGGATGGTTCCACCCACTTAATTGGACCCCCGGAGGGTATTAAGGATCATGGTAAACATCTCGGTAATTTTAATTTCCAGGCGAAAAAAAGTAAAACATTCCAAAATTGAACGCTATTATCAACCCTTTTTGAGGAATTCTTGAGGTTATTGGGACCGGCGGCAAAATGTGTTGAGACACTAGGGGATACATCTTAGGATCATATAATGCTGTTTGGAACCATATATGACCATTAAATGATGTCATAAATGTCTGTGGTAGGCTTGAGTTCACAAAATCGGTGCAAGTTATAGAATGGTAAATTGATCGTTTTAAGGCAAATTGGATGGTTCCACCCACCTAATTAGACTCCCGGAGGGTATTAGGGACCATGGTAAACATCCCGCCATTTTTTTTTTCCATGGTAAAAAAGTCAAAATATACCAAAATTGAAGGCTATTATCCATGCTTTTTGAGAAATTTTTGAGGTTAATGGGCCCGGTGGCGAAATGTGTTAATACCATAGGGGACTCATCTTAGGGTCTTATAATGCCGTTTGAAACCATATATGACCATTAAATAATGTCATAAATGTCTGTGGTAGGCTTGAGTTCACAAAATCGGTGCAAGTTATAGAATGGTAAATTGATCGTTTTAAGGCAAATTGGATGGTTCCACCCACCTAATTAGACTCCCGGAGGGTATTAGGGACCATGGTAAACATCCCGGCAATTTTTTTTTCTGGGCGAAAAAAGTCAAAATATTCCAAAATTGAAGGCTATTATCCACGCTTTTTGAGAAATTTTTGAGGTTAATGGGCCCGGCTGCGAAAAGTTTTAAGACCCTACGGGATACATCTTAGTGTCATATAATGCCGTTTGGAACCATATATGACCATTAAATGAAGTCATAAATGTCCGTGGTAGGCTTAAGTTCACAAAATCGGTACAAGTTGCGAATTGGTAAATTGATCGTTTTAAGGCAAATTGGATGGTTCCATCCACCTAATTGGACTCCCGGAGGGTATTAGGGATCATGGTAAAAAACTCGGAAATTTTTATTACCAGGCGAAGAAAAGTAAAAAAATTCCAAAATTAAAGGTTATTATCCACGCTTTTTGAGGAATTATTTAGGTTACAAGGCCCGGTGGCGAAAAGTGTTGAGACTTTAGGGAAAACATCTTAGGGTCATATAATGTTTTTTGGAACCATATATGACCATTAAATGATGTCATAAATATCCGTGGTAGGCTTAAGTTCACAAAATCGGTACAAGTTGCGAATTGGTAAATTGATCGTTTTAAGGCAAATTTGATGGTTCCACCCACCTAATTAGACTCCCGGAGGGTATTAGGGACCATGGTAAACTACTCGGCAATTTATTTGCAGGCGAAAAAAGTCAAAAAAATCCAAAATTGAAGGCTATTAACCATGCTTTTTGAGAAATTATTGAGGTTACGGGGCCCGGTAGCGAAAAGTGTTGAGACACTAGGGAAAACATCTTAGGGTCATATAATGTCGTTTGGGACCATATATGACCATTAAATGATGTCATAAATGTCTGTGGTAGGCTTGAGTTTACAAAATCGGTGCAAGTTGCGGATTGGTAAATTGATTGTTTTAAGGCAAATTGGATGATTCCACCCACATAATTGGACTCCCGGAGAGTATTAGGGACAATGGTAAACATCTCGGCAATTTTTATTTCCGAACGAAAAAAATTCATAAAATTCCAATATTGAAGGCTATTATCCACGCTTTTGAGGAATTTTTGTGGTTACGAGGCCCAATGGCGAAAAGTGTTGAGAATCATGGGAATACATCTTAGGGTCATATAATTTCGTTTGAAACTTTATATAACCATTAAACGATGTCATAAATGTCTGTGGTAGGCTTGAGTTCAATAAAATTGGTGCAAGTTGCGGAATGGTAAATTGACCGTTTTAAGGCAAATTGGATGGTTCCACCCACCTAATTGGACTCCCAGAGGGTATTAGGAACCATGATAAACATCTCGGAAATTTTTATTTCCGGACGAAAAAAAGTCAAAAAATTCAAAAATTGACTTTTGGAGGTTAATAGGCTCGGCGGAGAAAAGTGTTAAGACCCTAGGGGATACATATTAGGGATTTATAATGCCGTTTGGAACCATATATGACCGTTAAATGATGTCATAAATATCTGTGGTAGGCTTGAGTTCACAAAATCGGTGAAAGTTGCGGATTAGTAAATTGATCGTTTTGACGCAAATTGGATGGTTCCAGCCACCTAACTGGACTCCCGGAGGGTATTAGGGACCATGGTAAACATCTCGACAATTTTTATTTTCGGGCGAAAAAAAGTCAAAAAATTCTGAAAGTGAAGGCTATTACCCATGGTTTTTTAAGAATTTTTAGGTTAATGGGCCCGGTGGCTAAAAGTGTTGAGACACTTGGGAAAACATCTTAGGGTCATATAATGTCGTTTGGAACCATATATGACCATTAAATGATGTCATAAATGTCCGTGGTAGGCTTAAGTTCAAAAAATCGGTACAAGTTGCGAATTGGTAAATTGATCGTTTTAAGGCAAATTGGATGGTTCCACCCGCCTAATTGGACTCCAGGAGGGTATTAGGGATCATAGTAAACATCTCGGAAATTTTTATTACCAGGCTAAAAAAGTAAATAAATTCCAAAATTGAAGGCTATTATCCACGCTTTTTGAGGAATTATTTAGGTTACAGGGCCCGGTGGGTTGAGACATTAGGGAAAACATCTTAGGGTCATATAATGTTTTTTGGAACCATATATGACCATTAAATGATGTTATAAATGTCCGTGGTAGGCTTAAGTTCACAAAATCGGTACAAGTTGCGAATTGGTAAATTGATCGTTTAAGGCAAATTTGATGGTTCCACCCACCTAATTGGACTCCCGGAGGATATTAGGGACCATGGTAAACATCTCGGCAGTTTATTTCCAGGCGAAAAAAAGTCAAAAAATTCCAAAATTGAAGGCTATTATCCATGCTTTTTGAGAAATTATTGAGGTTACGGGGCCCGGTGGCGAAAAGTGTTGAGACACTAGGGAAAACATCTGTCGTTTGGGACCATATATGACCATTAAATGATGTCATAAATGTCTGTGGTAGGCTTGAGTTCAATAAAATCGGTGCAAGTTGCGGAATGTTAAATTGACCGTTTTAAGGAAAATTGGATGGTTCCACCCACCTAATTGGACTCCCAGAGGATATTAGGGACCATGATAAACATCTCGGAAATTTTTATTTCCGGACGAAAAAAAGTCAAAAAATTCCAAAATTGAAGGCTATTATCCACGTTTTTTGAGAAATTTTGGAGGTTAATGGGCCCGGTGGAGAAAAGTGTTAAGACCCTAGGGGATACATATTAGGGATTTATAATGCCGTTTGGAACCATATATGACCATTAAATGATGTCATAAATGTCCGTGGTAGGCCTGAGTTCACCAAATCGGTGAAGTTGCGAATTGGTAAATTGAACGTTTTAAGGCAAATAGGATGGTTCCACCCTCCTAATTGGACTCCCGGAGGGTATTAGAGACCATGGTAAACATCACGATAATTTTTATTTCAGGTCTAAAAAAAGTCAAAAAATTCTGAAAGTGAAGGCTATTATTACCCTTGCTTTTTTAAGAATTTTTAGGTTAATGGGCCCGGTGGCTAAAAGTGTTGAGACACTAGGGAAAACATCTTAGGGTCATATAATGTCGTTTGGAACCATTTATGACCATTAAATGATGTCATAAATGTCCGTGGTAGGCTTGAGTTCACAAAATCGGTGCAAGTTGCGGATTGGGAAATTGATCGTTTTAAGGAAAATTGGACAGTTCCTCCCACCTAATTTTGTTAATCCAAGCTTTTTGAAGAATTTTTGAGGTTATAGGGCCTGGTAGCGAAAAGTGTTGAGACATTAGGGAATACATCTTAGGGTCATTTAATGTCGTTTGGAATCATATATGACCATTAAATATTTTCGTAAATGTGTGTGGTAGGCTTGAGTGCACAAAATCATTGCAAGTTTCGGATTGGTAAATTGATCGTTTTAAGGCAAATTGGATTGTTCCACCCTCCTAATTAGACTCCTGGAGGGTATTAGGGACAATGGTAAACATCTCGGTAATTTTTATTTTCGGGCGAAAAAATTCACAAAATTCCAAAATTGAAGGTAAAAAAAAATTCACACTTTTTGATGAATTTTTGAGGTTAATGGGCCCGGTGGCGAAAAGTTTTTAAGAATCTTGGGGATACATCTTAGGGTCATATAATGCCGTTTGGAACCTTATATGACAATTATATGATGTCTTAAATGTCCGTGGTAGGCTTGAGTTCACAAAACGGTGAGAGTTGCGAATTGGTAAATTGATCGTTTGAAGGCAAATTGGATGGTTCCACTAGCTCAATTGGACTCCTGGAGGATATTAGGGACCATAGTAAACATCTCGGGAATTTTTATTTCCGGGCAAAAAAAGGTAAAAAAAATTCCAAAATTGAAGGCTATTATTTACGGTTTTTGAGAAATTTTTGAGGTTACGAGGCCCGGTGGCGAAAAGTGTTGAGACTCTAGGGAATACATCTTAAGGTCATATAATGTTGTTTGGAACCATATATGATCATTAAATGATGTCATAAATGTTTGTGGTAGGCTTGAGCTCACAAAATCGGTGCAAGTTGCAGAAAAGTAAATTGATTGTTTTAAGGCAAATTGTATGGTTCCACCCACCTAATTGGACTCACGGAGAGTATTAGGGACCATGGTAAACATCTCGGAAATTTTTATTTACGGACGAAAAAAGTCAAAAAATTCCAAAATTGAAGGCCACGCTTTTTGACAAATTTTTGAGGTTACGGGGCCCGGTGGCGAAAAGTGTTGAGACACTAGGGAAAACATCTTTGGGTCATATAATGTCGTTTGGAACCATATATGACCATTAAATAATGTCATAAATGTTCGTGGTAGGCTTGAGTTCACATAATCAGTACAAGTTGCGAATTGGTAAATTGACCGTTTTAAGGCAAATTGGATGGTTCCACCCACTTAATTAAACTCCCAGAGGGTATTAGGGACCATGTTAAACATCTCGGCAATTTTTATTTCCGAGCTAAAAAAGTAAAAAATTTCCAAAATTGAAAGCTATTATCAACGCTTTTTGAGAAATTTTTGAGGTTACGGGGTCCGGTGGCGAATAGTGTTGAGGCTCTAGGGAATACATCTTAGGGTCATATAATGTTGTTTGGAACCATATATGACCATTAAATGATGTCATAAATGTCTGTGGTAGGCTTGAGTTCACAAAATCGGTGCAAGTTGCGGATTTGTAAATTGATCGTTTTAAGGCAAATTGGATGGTTCCACCCACCTAATTGGACTCTCGAAGGGTATTAGTGACAATGGTAAACATTTCTGCAATTTTCATTTCCAGGTGAAGAAAAGTCAAAAAATTCCAAAATTGAAGGCTATTATCCATGCTTTTTAAGGAATTTTTAAGGTTACGGGGCCCGGTGGCGAAAAGTGTTGAGACACTGGGGAAAACATCTTTGGGTCATATAATGCCATTTGGAACCATATATGACCATTAAATGATGTCATAAATGTCCGTGGTAGGCTTGAGTTCACAAAATCAGTACAAATTGCGAATTGGTAAATTGACCGTTTTAAGGAAAATATGATGGTTTCACCCACTTAATTGGACTCCTTGTGGATAATCGGGACCATGGTAAACATCTCGGGATTTTTTATTTCCGGGCGAATAAAGTCAAAAACTTCCAAAATAGAAGCCTATTAATCTATTATCCACGCTATTTTAGAAATTTTTGAGGTTACGGGGCCCGGTGGCGAAAAGTGTTGAGACTTTAGGGATTAAATCGTAGGGTTATATAATGTCGTTTGGAACCATATATGACCATTAAATGATGTCATAAATGTCTGTGGTAGGCTTGAGTTCACAAAATCAGTACAAGTTGCGAATTGGTAAATTGACCGTTTTAAGGCAAATTGGATGGTTCCACCCACTTAATTAAACTCCCAGAGGGTATTAGGGGCCATGGTAAACATCTCGGCAATTTTTATTTCCGAGCGAAAAAAGTCAAAAATTTCCAAAATTGAAAGCTATTATCCACGCTTTTTGAGAAATTTTTGAGGTTAATGGGCCTGTGGCTAAAAGTGTTAAGATCCTAGGGGATACATCTTAGGGTCATATAATGCCGTTTGGAACCATATATGACCATTAAATGATGTCATAAATGTCTGTGGTAGGCTTGAGTTCACAATATCGGAGCAAGTTGCGGATTGATAAATTGATTTTTTTTGACACAAATTGGAGGGTTCCACCCACATAATTGGACTCCCGGAGGGTATTAGGGACCATGGTTAAAATCTCGAAAATTTTTATTTCCGGGCAAAAAAAGTTAAAAAATTCCAAAATTGAAGGTTATTAATCCATGCTTTTTGAAGAATTTTTGAGGTTACGAGGCCCGATGGCGAAAAGTGTTGAAACACTAGGGAATACATCTTAGGGTCATATAATGTCGTTTGGAACCATATATGACCATTAAATGATGTCATAAACGTCTGTGGTAGGGTTGAGTGCACAAAATCGGTGCAAGTTGCAGATTGGTAAATTGATCGTTTTAGGGCAAATTCGATGGTTCCACCCACTTAATTGGACTGAAGAAGGATATTAGGGACCATGGTTAACATATCGACAATTTTTATTTCCGGGCGAAAAATAGTCAAAAAATTCCAAAATTGAAGGCTATTATTATTATCCACGCTTTTTGAGGAATTTTTTAGGTTAAAAGGGCCGGTGTCGAAAAGTGTTAAGACCCTAGGGGATACATCTTAGGGTCATATCATTCCTTTTGGAACCATATATGACCATTAAATGATGTCATAAATGTCTGTGGTAGGCTAGAGTTCACAAAATCGGTGCAAAAGTTGCGGATTGGTAAATTGATCGTTTTAAGGCAAATTAGATGGTTCCACCCACTCAATTGGACTCCCGGAGGATATTAGGGACCATAGTAAACATCTCGGCAATTTTCATTTTCGGGCATAAAAAGGTCAAAAATTCAAAATTCAAAATCGGTGGCGAAAAGTGTTGAGACTCTAGGGAATACATCTTAGGGTCATATAATGTTGTTTGGAACCATATATGACCATTAAATGATGTCATAAATGTCTGTGGTAGGCTTGAGTTCACAAAATCGGTGCAAGTTGCGGATTGGTAAATTGATCGTTTTAAGGCAAATTGGATGGTTCCTCCCACCTAATTGGACTTCCGGAGGGTATTAGTGACAATGGTAAACATTTCGGAAATTTTCATTTCCAGGCGAAAAAAAGTCAAAAAATTCCAAATTTGAAGGCTATTTATCCACGTTTTTTGAGGAATTTTTGAGGTTACGGGGCCTGGTGGCGAAAAGTGTTGAGACACTAGGGAAAACATCTTTGGGTCATATAATGCCGTTTGGAACCATATATGATCATTAAATGACGTCATAAATGTCCTTAGTAGGCTTGAGTTCACAAAATCAGTACAAGTTGCGAATTGGTAAATTGACCGTTTTAAGGCAAATTGGATGGTCCACCCACTTAATTGAACTCCCGGTGGATAATCGGGACCATGGTAAACATCTCGGGGCTTTTTATTTCAGGGCGAAAAAAGTCAAAAAATTCCAAAATTGAAGGTTATTATCTACGCTTTTTTAGAAATTTTTGAGATTACGGGGCCCGGTGGCGAAAAGTGTTGAGACTTTAGGGATTAAATCTTAGGGTTATATAATGTCGTTTGGAACCATATATGACCATTAAATGATGTCATAAATGTCTGTGGTAGGCTTGAGTTCACAAAATTGGTGCAAGTTGCGGATTGGTAAATTGATCGTTTTAAGGCAAATTGGATAGTTCTACCCACCTAATTGGACACCTGGAGGGTATAAGGGACCATGGTAAACATCTCGGCAATTTTTATTTGCGAGCGAAAAAAAAGTCTAAAAATTCCAAAATTGAAGGCTATAATGCCGTTTGGAACCATATATGACCATTAAATGGTGTCATAAATGTCTGTGGTAGGCTAGAGTTCTCAAAATCGGTGCAAGTTGCGGATTGGTAAATTTATCGTTTTATGGCAAATTGGATGGTGGACTCAATTGGACTCCCGGAGGATATTAGGGACCATAGTAAACATTTCAGCAATTTTAATTTTCGGGTAAAAAAGGTTAAAAATTCCAAAATTGAAGGCTATTATCTGATAAGTGTCATTTATGTCGCTATTTTTAGGAGTTTTCTAGTTAGTTTTTCATAGTTTTTCTATCTTTTTACTTGGTTTTAATAACGTTTTACTACATTTGTCATGTTTATGTGTGAAATGTCGTTATTGCTCAATTTTGGTTTTTCTTGCATATTTTGGTGGCTTATGACATTAGATTAAACTTTATTGGTTTACTCTTATGTTTAGGAACACTTGGATAAGTTCATTGCTCAAGATTGAAGAAATATAAAGCATAAAAGAACAAGTAATGAATAAATGTGCACTTGATTTGCAAAGATCATACTTCAAACGCCTATATCTTTTGATCTACAAAACATTTTGGGGCTATTCCAATCGGAGATGAAAGCTTATCTTGAGAGCTTTCCAACGACAGGTCATATGCTCAATTCCGATCTAAAACGTGGGAGATATGCTCATTTGAAGCTGAGCAGTTTGCCCAGTCCGCAGCCAGGAGCGCCCGCTTCTCAAGGCCGCACGCCCGCTCCTCACAGGATGTGCAATTTTGAAGTTTGGCAGAAAGTTTGGAGCGCCCGCTCCTCTACGCGCTGCTCGACTTTTTGCGGAGCTTCCTAGGCAATTTAGTAAGGGCTATAAATAGATTTTTTGCTCATTTTAGAGGAGAGATTTTCATATTTTCAGTAGTTTTAGGTTTTTAGAGAGAGAAACTCTCAAATTTTGGAGAGAGAAAGTGAGAGAAACAATGGTTTTCATGGATTTTGGATAATCAAAGGAGGAATTTGATGATTTGAAGATCTCCATTTTATATCAATGAGCATTTCTTACTCTCTTCTCTCTTTATGCTTTATTAATTTCTTTGTTAATCATGTTTGAGTAGATTTCCTTCTACTAGGTGTTGAGTGAAGCTTTGTTATGGTTAATTGAGTTATTTGAGATAAATTTGATGATAATTGTGTGATTAAATTGATTGAATTGATGATGGCATGTTGTTTGTTTTAGATTGGATTGATCTCCCAAGATAGCAAACTGAATTGCATGTTAGTTCTAGTTTGACAAGGGATTGTGAATTAGAATTTATATATTTGATTGCATTTTGGGTAAATTTCTTCTATGCACCTAGTCAATGAGGGATCTAGGCTAGGAATTTGAGAGATTGCTCTTGATGGTAATTAATTCCCATTTTAATTCTTTCTTTGCATGATTGATTATCAAATTGATTCCCATTAACTTGTTAATTGTTCAAAGTGGATCTTTGCCCCTAGTAGACTTTGTAATATCTTGATCTTTATATGTGTGTTAGTGTAGTTGTAGTGTCCACTATCCATAAACCAACTTCGGTGTAGCTTAAGCATTAGATCGAGAACAATCCAACATTACCGTTCCTTGTGGTTCGACTCCGAACTTACCACTAGACTTGTTTAGGGGTTAGTTTAGGATTATAATAAATTTTGTTTGGCCGTGAGGAGGTTAGTCAACGACATAATTTCCCCGCGCTCAAAATGGCGCCGTTGCCGGGGAACGGTGTCAATGCTTGATTGTTTTTGATTGCTTGAGTCTAGGTCTTTGTGTATACTTTTCTTTTTATTTTATTTTTTTAATTTTTGCTTGTTTTTGTAAAAAAAATGGCAAGTAACTCGTTTCCTCAATATGACAATGAGCCTTTTTGTGAATATTTCAATAGACTTGTGGGATATTTGGATTTTGATTGTTGTAGTGTTTGGGAGGCTTGTGAGATTTGTTATTTTGGTTTGAATGAGCAAACTAGGGATGAAGTTGAATGCATGCATAATGGTGAATTTAGAGCATTATCAATTGATGATGCTTGGGATTTTTATGTTTGGTTTGCTTGGGATGTCTATAATAAGGGTAATCATGATTCTATTATTGATATGCAATGTGTTGATACTTCTAATATTAGCATGAATTCCCATGATTTGTTACATGATCCATTAAGTGAACCTAAAACACATGATTTCAACTCTATTTCCTCTTTTGTTCATGATGATGAGGTACATGCTCAAGTTGATGCTAATGGTGTGTTTCAATATTCTTCATTATTTACCATGCCTTCTTGTGATGTGCTTCGTTCCCTTAATGATGAATCCCATGTGTTTGATTGTGCCCCCACTCCCCAATGTGATGTATATGCTCATGATCTTAATGTTGATTTTTCCAATCTTGGTTGTACTTCTTCTTCTCTTGTTGAGCCTCAACCTTCAACACCTTTTGAATCCCTTATTGCTACTTTTGAATCTCAAATTAGGTGCATTGAGCTTGATAATGAGCTTGGGCCTAGTAAGGAAATGATTCTTAATTCTATGAGAGGTCAATTAGAGATAATGAAAAAGAATGAGGAGTGTCTTGAGGAGGGAAGGAGAAGAAAAGAAGAGTTAGAAAGCCAATTGTCACCCTTGATGCTTGTTTGTGAAAAATCCCAATTTAATGTGTGTGTTGAGGATGATGATGATGATTTTGAGCAACCAAGAGAGTGTGAGGATCCCATTGGTGAGCATATGAGTGATGGTGAAGGAGTTGAGAATGAAGAGAGTGTTGATTTTGAAAATCCTAACCCTTTTTCCCATCTTGATAAGTCTCAAGTGCATGATTGTGATCCTTTTATCCATGAGTATTTGGATTCATTTAAGGTTATGTCTAATGTGTTTATTGAGTGTCAAATGAAAACCCATAGCCTTTTGAGTGAGTTCATTAAGAATGCTTCATGGGAGAGAGACCATTTTGAAATGAATTTGCATCCATTCATGCATGGCTTTGAGATTTTAGGCTTTAAGGAAGTTGAGGGAGTTGTTGTTCATGATTGTAGTGAAGGGGATTATGTAGTTCCTCTTGGAAGTTGGATGTTTGAGGGAGATCATGATCATGAGTGTTCTTCTTTTGAGGATTCTATGATTGATTTTCATGCTCAAATTGGTGATTTGAGGAATGGTAGTGAAGAAGAGACCATTTGTAAGACCATTGCTCCTATCCCCTTCTCTCATGTCCCTTTTTCAAGGAATTTCAACCATATCCCCTACACTCCTATATCCCTTCCTTCCTTTGTTAATGAGCCTATTGGGGACCCCCTTGCCTATGAAGATTTTTATGTCCCTCATTCGTCTTCAATTGAGGAAAAGGGTGATTTTGCCACCCAAAAAGATTTTTGTGAAGAGAGTTTGCCTTTCTATTCTTCATCTTATTTTCTTGAATTTTCTTTTGATTCTTCTTCTTCTTGGAAACTCCCTCTTCACCTTCTTTTGCGTGCACTAATCTTGGTGCATGCCCTTCTTATATCATTTGCTTACTTGTTATCTTATGAGATGTGTAGTAGTGCATTTGACAAGCTCTTGCGATCGTTGCAATATTATTTACTAGAGCGGTCAAGCTTGGACCTTAAGCAAGCCTTTCTCGGGAAGTAACCCGTGTTTTATTGCTTTCATTTTCTTTTCTTTTTAGAATAGATTTTCTCTCATGGAAATGTTTGTGTGCCTTTTTCTAGGTACATAAATTGATATACTTTGGTGCATTGATTTGGATCAAGAATCAAGGAAGTTTGGCACCACAATTGCTATCATATGGAAAACAAGATTCAATTCTTGAGAAGAGTGGCTTTGAAAATTTTAATTGGGTTATTTGCGGGTATATACACCCACCTAAAATCCGGTAATATCTTTCCTTGTTCTTTCTCCATTGGTTGATACCTAAAGTGGCTTTGAAACAGGAGATATGTTGGGTTGTTGGATTGATCTCCTTGTTTTCCCCTCCCATGGATTATTTGATTTATGTTTGAGCATGTTGTCTCATTCAAGCTTGGGGGAGGGTATTCTATCATATTTGTTAGATTTTGATTCATATATATTCCATGCACATTTGTATATGCTTTTCCATTTTCTATGTCTTGAAAATCACAAAAAGATTTTTGTTTCTATCAAGGCAAATTTGCAATGTATTTTCTTTTGTTCTTGCTTTGGACATAATACTTTTGGACTTGTATTCTTGAATGTCTTTCTTCCTAAATTTTAGAGGTGTGCACGGTTTGAGAATGTGTTAGGTTGACTCTAGGATATGGTATGTTAAGGTAGTTGGCTAAGAACTTTGGGACCATGAAGCTCTAGTTCACTTGCTTGTGGTAAGATGGAGTTGCTCTCTATAGTGGATATGAAATCAAGAGTTAGTTATTGCTATCCCTAGTGATGTATAATTGTTCTAGCCTTAATCATACTTTGTTGAGCGGCATATTTGGATCCTTGGCTATTGCATTCTCATATCTAGAACTTGACTTTTAGCTCCCAAGATCGCGACTGAGCCACTTTAGGGGATGACAAAGACATTTCTCTTTTTATAGGATTAATTTTCAAGTTTGGATTTGGTTTTCATTTGCCCCTATTACTAGCCCATTTAGCCATATACATTCTTTTCTCTAACCTTAATACAAGCCTTCCAGCCTTGGTTTCACTTTAAATCCTACCTTTAGTTTGTGAAGCAATTTTGTTTTGGAGCTTGTTTTATTGTTTATGGTGCAAGTTTAGAATTATAAGTTCATTTGCAAAGCAAGTATGTGTTGTATATAATTTTTTGCATAAAACCAAATGCATTTTGAGAAAAAGCCGTCCAAAGTTAAAAGAGGCAAGGACATTTAAAAAAAAAAAAAACAAAAACAAAAGCTTGGAAAAAGGAATTATTGAAAAAAAAAGTAAAGAAGAATGTAAAGCACAAAAAAAAAGGGTTTTGTTATTGTTGCTCTCCCTGTTTTTGTTATTTTGTGTTAAATAAGCTTGGGGGAAAGTTATTTAATAAGAATACTTGGCACTTTTGTTTTGGAATCGTTTGGATCTTGTGGAAGAAGTTCCACCCGTGCTTCACATAGGTTTACCACCAATTTCAAGAGTTCTCCACACCTTTACTCTCCTAGCTTATATGTTAATACCTTGAAAGTCCTTTTGATCCTAGAGGGTTAAGTCATTCAATGATGGCTGGAAATAGGAATCAAGCCTATAGAGCGAGTTTGCATAGCCAAGATGTCGGGTTACCTTCTCAATGTTTTTAATTTCTTATTTATTTTCCGGTTTCTTCGTGGAATCATGAGAAGCTAACTTGAAAGTGGATTTGAAACTAGTAGAGAGAACGTGGTTTGATTGGTTGAAACAAAAGGTGGAATGTGTTTCCTTTAGTTCTCTATGCTTAGCATATGTTATGTTTCAATCAACCTTGGACATCTTAGAACGTGCATACCTTTATTATTTTAGAAAGATTGACATTCATTAGTGTTTGTTCCATCATAAAAGTCCACTCTAGAACGCTTGTAACTTTTCTCTTACTTCGATTTATTTTATTTTATTTATTTATTGCCTTGCCTTGATTTTTGTCAAGAGTTATGGGTTAAACTCTTAGGACACCCTTACGAGAGCTTACTCGTCCTCTAGAGCAATCTAAGGGTTTAAAGTGCTTGATGCATACGCTAAATGTATTCGTGATTCCTACGAAAGTGAGTTAGTGTATATTCTTTCCCTTCTAGTTTTCTTTGTATAAAATGCATCACATTCCCTTGTGTTTCTTTTGTTTTGCTCGAGGGCGAGCAAAAGTTAAGCTTGGGGGAATTTGATAAGTGTCATTTATGTCACTATTTTTAGGAGTTTTCTAGTTAGTTTTTCATAGTTTTTCTATCTTTTTACTTGGTTTTAATAACGTTTTACTACATTTGTCATGTTTATGTGTGAAATGTCGTTATTGCTCAATTTTGGTTTTTCTTGCATATTTTGGTGGCTTATGACATTAGATTAAACTTTATTGGTTTACTCTTATGTTTAGGAACACTTGGATAAGTTCATTGCTCAAGATTGAAGAAATATAAAGCATAAAAGAACAAGTAATGAAGAAATGTGCACTTGATTTGCAAAGATCATACTTCAAACGCCTATATCTTTTGATCTACAAAACATTTTGGGGCTATTCCAATCGGAGATGAAAGCTTATCTTGAGAGCTTTCCAACGACAGGTCATATGCTCAATTCCGATGTAAAACGTGGGAGATATGCTCATTTGAAGCTGAGCAGTTTGCCCAGTCCGCAGCCAGGAGCGCCCGCTTCTCAAGGCCGCACGCCCGCTCCTCACAGGGTGTGCAATTTTGAAGTTTGGCAGAAAGTTTGGAGCGCCCGCTCCTCTACGCGCTGCTCGACTTTTTGCGGAGCTTCCTAGGCAATTTAGTAAGGGCTATAAATAGATTTTTTGCTCATTTTAGAGGAGAGATTTTCATATTTTCAGTAGTTTTAGGTTTTTAGAGAGAGAAACTCTCAAATTTTGGAGAGAGAAAGTGAGAGAAACAATGGTTTTCATGGATTTTGGATAATCAAAGGAGGAATTTGATGATTTGAAGATCTCCATTTTATATCAATGAGCATTTCTTACTCTCTTCTCTCTTTATGCTTTATTAATTTCTTTGTTAATCATGTTTGAGTAGATTTCCTTCTACTAGGTGTTGAGTGAAGCTTTGTTATGGTTAATTGAGTTATTTGAGATAAATTTGATGATAATTGTGTGATTAAATTGATTGAATTGATGATGGCATGTTGTTTGTTTTAGATTGGATTGATCTCCCAAGATAGCAAACTGAATTGCATGTTAGTTCTAGTTTGACAAGGGATTGTGAATTAGAATTTATATATTTGATTGCATTTTGGGTAAATTTCTTCTATGCACCTAGTCAATGAGGGATCTAGGCTAGGAATTTGAGAGATTGCTCTTGATGGTAATTAATTCCCATTTTAATTCTTTCTTTGCATGATTGATTATCAAATTGATTCCCATTAACTTGTTAATTGTTCAAAGTGGATCTTTGCCCCTAGTAGACTTTGTAATATCTTGATCTTTATATGTGTGTTAGTGTAGTTGTAGTGTCCACTATCCATAAACCGACTTCGGCGTAGCTTAAGCATTAGATCGAGAACAATCCAACATTACCGTTCCTTGTGGTTCGACTCCGAACTTACCACTAGACTTGTTTAGGGGTTAGTTTAGGATTATAATAAATTTTGTTTGGCCGTGAGGAGGTTAGTCAACGACATAATTTCCCCGCGCTCATTATCCACGCTTTTTGAGGAATTTTTGAGGTTACGGGGTCCGGTGGCGAAAAGTGTTGAGACTCTAGGGAATACATCTTAGGGTCATATAATGTAGTTTGGAATCATATATGACCATTAAATGATGTCATAAATGTCTGTGGTAGGCTTGAGTTCACAAAATCGGTGAGAGTTGCGAATTGGTAAATTGATTGTTTTAAGGCAAATTGGATGGTTCCACCCACCCAATTGGACTCCCGGAGTGTATTGTAGACCATTATAACATGTCGGTAATTTTTATTTTCAGGTGAAAAAAGGTCAAAAAATTCCAAAATTGAAAGCTATATTACCCATGCTTTTTGAGGAATTTTTGAGGTTAATGGGCTTGGTGCAAAAAATTGTGAAGACCCTAGGAGATACATCTTAGGGTCATATCATGCCGTTTGGAACCATATATAACCATTGTATGATGTCATAAATGTCTGTGGTAGGCTTGAGTTCACAAATTCGGTGCAAGTTGCGAATTGGTAAATTGACAGTTTTAAGGCAAATTTGATGGTTCCACCCACCTATTTGTACTCCCGGAGTGTATTAGGGACCATGGTAAACAAATCGGCAATTTTTATTTCCGGGCAAAAAAAGGTCAAAAAATTCCAAAATTGAAGGCTATTATCCACGCTTTTTGAGGAATTTTTGAGGTTAAGGGGCCCGGTGGCTAAAAGTGTTAAGATCCTAGGGGATACATCTTAGGGTCATATAATGCCGTTTGGAACCATATATGACCATTATATGATGTCTTAAATGTCTTTGGTAGGCTTGAGTTCACAAAATCGGTGAGAGTTGCGAATTGGTAAATTGATCGTTTTAAGGCAAATTGGATGGTTCCACCCACTCAATTGGACTCCTGGAGGATATTAGGGACCATAGTAAACATCTCGAAATTTTTATTTCCACGCGAAAAAAGGTCAAAAAGTTCCAAAATTGAAGGCTATTATCTACGCTTTTTGAGGAATTTTTGAGGTTATTGGGGTAGGTGGCGAAAAGTGTTTAGACCCAAGGGGACACATCTTAGGGTCATATAATGCCGTTTGTAATCATATATGACCATTTTATGATGTCATAAATGTCCATGGTAGGCTTGAGTTCACAAAATCGGTGCAAGTTGTGAATTGGTAAATTGACTGTTTTAAGGCAAATTGGATGGTTCCACCCACCTAATTGGACTCCCGGAGGGTATTAGGGACCATATTAAACATCTGGGCAATTTTTATTTCCGTTCGAAAAAAAAGTCAAAAAATTCCAAAATTGAATATTATCTACCCTTTTTGAGGAATTTTTGAGGTTATAGGGCCCGGTGGCGAAAAGTGTTGAGACCATAAGCGATACATTTTAGGTCATATAATGTTGTTTGGAACCATATATGACCATTAAATGATCTCATAAATGTCCATGGTAGGCTTGAGTTCACAAAATCGATGCAAGTTGCGAATTGGTAAATTGACTGTTTCAAGGGAAATTGGTTGATTCCACCCACCCAGTTGGACTCCTCGAGGGTATTAGGGACCATGGTAAACATCTCGGAAATTTTATTTCCGAAAGAAAAAAAGTCAAAAAAAACTCCAAAATTGAAGGCTATTATCCATGCTTTTTGAGGAATTTTTGAAATTACGGGTGCCGGTGGCGAAACGTGTTGAGACCCTAGGGAATACATCTTAGGGTCATATAATGCCGTTTGGAACCATATATGACCATTAAATGAAGTCATAAATGTCAGTAAGGACAAACGGTAAGTGGGACAAACGGTAAGGACAAACGGTAAGTGCCACTTAGGATTTTCCCACCAGTAAGGAATCAACTTGTTAGCCACTTAGGAAAATCCCGGGTTATTAGTTTGGACTTATTTTGGGACTACATTATGGTGGATTTAGCGTTAGAGGAATGGTTATGTTTTTAATAGACAAGATGAAATTCCAAATGATATTTGTGCTATCCTTCAAATAAGATTCGATGAAGCAAGGAGAAGCTTTGATGAGCATAGTGATGATAGCCATATCACCTCTCACAGGACGCAGAGCATCGATGTTGCGTGGCTTGCTGTAGATTTTGGCTGGTCTACATTGAATTGTGATGGGGCTTCGAAGGGAAGTCCAGGAGCGGCAGGGGGAGGTGGTATAATTCGTGACCATCTAGGATACTTTGTGACAGCGTTTCACGCAAATTTTGGGCATTGTAATGCTTTTATAGTTGAGATAATGGCACTTGCGCGTGGCATTGAGTTAGCTCTTAGCCTACAGATTGATCAATTGGAGATTCAATTAGATAATCTTGCGTGTATTAAGATTTTACAGAAGGGTGAAGCAGTAAGGGGTGAATGCGCTCATGTGATTAATTTTTATCTCAACAAGATAAGAGAAGATAGTTGGAAGTAGGGGTGTAAATGAACCAAGGCGATCAATAAACTACTTGTGTTCGGGCTCGGTTGAAGCTCGGTCATGTACGTTTATTTAATAAATGAGCCGAGCTTGAACAAATCTTGTAGCTCGTTTAATAAATGAGCTTGAACACGAACATAGATATGCTCGTTCAGATAACTTCATGAACAATTGGTTTATTTATGTCAATGAACTACTCATTTATTTATGTTCTACTCATTTATTTATGTTCATGAATTATTGATTTATTGACAACTGTTGATTTAGTTATTCGGTTGAAGCTCGTTCATGTACGTTTATTTAATAAATGAGCCGAGCTTGAACAAATCTTGTAGCTCGTTTAATAAATGATCTTGAACACGAACATAAATATGCTCGTTCAGATAACTTCATGAACAACTGGTTTATTTATGTCAATGAATACCCATTTATTTATGTTCTACTCATTTTATTTATGTTCATGAATTATTGATTTATTGATAATTGTTGATTTAGTTATTAAATTTATAATTAACATTCAATAATTTGCTTATTTTGAAAATTTCAAATATCAAAAGTACAAAACTTATTTATTGGAGAAGCTTTTATTATTAAGTTCGTTCATGAAAGACTCGTTAATTAAACGAGTTGTTCACGAACCGTTCGTGAACATATAGTGTATGAAATGAGCCGAGGTTGAACATAAATTTGAGCTCGCTTGAAAGCTCGGGATCGAGCTCGAACTCGCCTAAGTTAAAAACTTAAAATGAACAACAGTCTGACGCGCCATGTTGTAGAGGGAAAAGAAAAGAGACCACCTACTTGAATCTTGAATAACAGTTCTCTTTTGTTCACTTTACCAAAATCCCTATTTACTGTTAATACTTCGTATTTGCTTTGCGGTTTTTTTTTTCCTTATTTCTTTCTTTCTTTTTTTTTTTTTTTTTTTTTTTTCTTTTTCATTCAAATACTTAAATCAAATCTTAATAAATAAATAAATATATATATAAAAAAAAAACACTTTGTATTAATCATAGTAATAACTTTTTTTTGTCTTCTCGATTTTTTTTCCTTTACTTCTACCGATACACTTCTAGAGTTTATATTAAGTACAATGCTTCTTTTAAATTCAATACTTGAACATATAATACTACCCTCAAATATCAATTATTATAAATAATAATATAATATCTTACTTGATATTTCATATATATTGTTAATATTATATGATTGTCAAATGATTTCTCATTATATAAAATTAAAATAAGAGTTTGCGCATTATTAGTTCTAAATTATAATTAGGGCAATCAATATACTTTTATGTTAGTATGCCTCAATTTGTGTACTCACGTATTAGATTGTGACAAGGTATTAAAGTAAGTGTAATGTATAAGTTATACTTTAAATTAATACAAGTATATTTATATGTCCAAAAGTTTTATAAAAGTGTAAGTGTATGACCTTAAATTATGAAGTATTACATTGTATTATTGTAAGAAGGAGTATTAGTTCTATTTTAGTCAAGTAATACATTCAATGAATAATATATAAGATGGTGAAAAAAATAAAAAAAATAAAAAAAAATTGAAATTTAGTTAGTCAGCTTAATTTCATATTTTGACAAGCCGAATTTTTCACACCCTACCCCCACATTCCTGGATCTGCCACTGCTATTCCATGACATGTGTATTAATTGATGTGTAGATTCATAGACTATGGAGGAGGAGTTGCAGAGCTATCTATCGGAAATAGGGCTTTCCGTTTCAGTTTCGCCGGAGAAAGGACGTTGTCTTTTCACTGCCAGGAAATTTTCTCCAGGTTCTCTTTTTCTTCCTTTTTAATTTTCAAGGATATTTTTTCATTGCTTTGCTAATTGCTAGAATCATCGTCATGTTTAAATTTTATCAATTAATTATTGGATTTAATTTTACCTATTAATTACTCAAACTGCTGCAACAAACCCCAAACTGTCTCCACTTTCCTTTTATACTCTTAGCTGGGAATGCAGGTAAGGTGTTTGTCAAAATTACCCAAACATTCTTACTCATATTACTATTACTTAGCTTTTGATGATTCATCTTTGGTGTCACTAAGTATTCAAAAAATTCATGTTTTGTTCCAATTCTTTCTCTTTTAAAGACATAATCTTAATTTGGTACGCAAACAAAATTCCAATCACCTGTTATTTTTCATGATCAACGGATAACAAAGGGTGGGATGTGTTGTCTCTTCACCATGCGCCTCCTGCAGGCGAGATTGTCATAAGTCAACAACCTTATGTTTCTGTCCCAAAAGACTTGTCCGGTGCCTCTGGATGTGAAGTCTGTTTTTCTTCTGGCAAACTCAAGAACTGCTCTGCTTGTCACTTTGTGTCGTATTGTGGGAGTACTTGCCAGGTACGGAGTATTTTCATTATACTTTTACTTTTACTGCATGGATTGTAATAGATAACAAATATTGGTATTAGTGATATCAACTTGCACCTGATTTTGGGCTAAAGTTCATCTACAAATGGGTTTTTTTTTTTTTTTTTTTTTTTTTAATTTTTATATATGCGCATCATCTCAGCCAAATCCATGCTCAAATTTATGTTTTTGTTTGTTCCCTTGCCAGAAATCAGATTGGATGTTCCATCGTGTTGAATGCCAGGCACTCTCAAAGCTTGAAAAGGAAAGGCTAAAGTACCTCACACCCTCTATACGCTTGATGGTTAAGCTTTACTTGAGAAAAAAGCTGCAGGATGAAAAGGTTGAGTATCTTGCATACCTCCATGATATTATAAAATATACTCTGTAATGAAATTCTTGAAATAATACCTGCAAACGTATACTCATATTCCTTATTACGGTTGTTCTTGTTCTCGTGTAAAAAAAAAAATGGTTGTTCTTGTTCAGTGTACCTTGTTCTTTCTCCTTACTTCACTTGCTGTCCTGGCACTAATTGTCATGATTTAGATTCTATGTCAATTGTTTGATGTGGGAAGTCCTCAGTTCTCATATTTAATTATCTAGCAAGCCAACCAACTTATCCTGTTATGAAAGAATATATTTTCTGAATTTAAATTAATAACTCATGCGTTTTGTTTTGGCAGGTTATACCAACTACTGTGACTGATAACTACAACTTGGTGGAGGCATTAGTATCTCGTATCCTCCACAAAATGTGTGGAACCCTTTTTTATTTTTATTTTTTGAGTAGGGAGGGGGGGGGGGGTTCTTGTGACTGGGAAAGGAGAGACTGTTTGGGATGGGATTTTCGGGTCTAGGAAGTACAGTAATTATTGACTGAGAAAAAGAGCTGGAATTCATGGGTACTTCAGTTTTATCAACCCAACCTCTTCTTGACAAAATCTTACTCACCTTTGTTGTTTTGCTTAACCATATTTCCTTGAAGATATGTCTGAGATTGATGAGAAGCAGCTGGTTTTATATGCACAGATGGCCAATCTTGTTGGTGTGATACTTAAGTGGCCTAGCCTGAAACTGAAAGAAGTTGCAGAGAACTTTTCCAAGGTTTTCTGTTAAAACTTGCAATTGGCTAAATTTAATCGTTGAAATGTATGCGTTGCCCTGGATGTGCTCTGACATTGATTTCTTGATTTGATACTTGATAGAGCTTAGACTTCCAGCCGTTTGCCAGCCAATCTATGCAAAATTTATCGCTGATTTATTATGACATTAGCTTGATCCTTGTTCAACCTAAAACATCTTTAACAAAAAAAATCTATGTAATTATGTTTCTATAATTCTATCCATGTATCACTAAAGCATATGCTAGCTTTATCAGATTCCAAGTGAGGTTAAATAGGTTATTATAATTCATACTTCATAAGAGATACTTCAATTCTTTGTTACTAGAAAATTCTCAAATTTGAGTTTGGACCTGGCTCTCATATACTCATTGTTCTATGTTGTCGCAGCTTGCTTGCAATGTACATAGTATATGCGATTCAGAACTTAGACCTCTGGGTATAGGACTATATCCTGTTATATCTATCATCAATCACAGGTAATTTGGCTACTTTTTTTTTTTTCCTGTTGTTTGTTCAATCTCTGGAACTGCAAGGGCTCATTGGTTATAGTACTTCAGTTGTTTGCCAAATGCAGTATTGATGTTTGAGGGAAAACAAGCCGTGGTTCGTGCGGTGCAACCTATACCTAAAGGTACTGAGGTAACAAAATATTATTTGATTAGCACTTTTACATTTTTGCATACAGCAATTACTTTGAATAGTGTGAGAATAGGTGCAGTATTACACAAATTATGCTTGTATCCATCCGGCCATTCCATCTGTAATGAAAGCTGAGCCCTATCCCCCCCCCCCCTCTCTCTCTCTCTCTCTCTCTAAATAATAATAATAATAATAAAGGGGAAAAGCGAAGTGACGAGGGTACATGTTGAACAATTGAAGTCTGATTGTTGTCTTTTGGTGCTCTTGAAGGTACTAATAAGTTACATAGAAACTGCTGGAAGCACCATGACTCGACAAAAGGCTCTAAAAGAACAGTATTTTTTCAGCTGCTCATGTCCTCGTTGCATTATATTAGTAAGTGCCTCAAATTATGTCATTTTGTATTTATCACTCTGAAGCTTATGATGGAAGCTTGTTACTTTCTGCTGTTTAACATTGACCCATTGCATCATATCAAAGGGGCAATGCGAAGATATTCGAGAAAGTGCTATATTGGAGGGTTATGGATGTGACAACAATGCATGCATGGGATTTTTGCTCAGGGATTCAGGTAAATACGTTTTTTTAGAAAATTCGTGAACATTATTTGGGTGCCTAACATTAGTTATCATTTTCTAATATGTAGATAACAAGGCGTTCATATGTCAACAATGTGGCCATGTGAGGAAACTGGAAGATATTAAAAAGATTGCAAGCGAAGTGAAAACTCTTTCTGAAAAGGCAGAGATTTCCCTCAAATCAGGAAGTATCCTTTCTAGTATTTTTTTTTTTTTTAAAAAAAACTGGTAAATTAGGCTAGGTTTTTATGGCATCCTGTTGTATATGTTGATTTGTTGCTTTATAACCCCCCCCCCCCCCAAAAAAAAAAGGAATTATTTTTCATTTTGTTACGTCCAAATGGAGGTGGTTCTTTGACAGAGTTCAGATTATGAAGAAGCTGGTTCTTTGTATAAGACAGTTGAAAGGTTGCAATTAAAATTATGCCATCCATTATCTCTTAATCTAATGCGCACACGAGATAATCTCTTAAAGGTATATCTTGATCTTGTATATTATATCTCCTTGCAATATTATCTAGTTCAGCATAAATAAACAATTGTTGCATTGATAAGATTAAACTCAAAGAGGACTAACACAAACACATAGTGGAGACATTGGAGCTCCAGAAGACTCACAAAGCCCTAACAGAAATCAGAAAACTTGAACTAACTATGACAGTAAACTTTTGATGATTTTAATGTGCAACTCCCCAATGTATTTTCTCAATATCAGATATATATGGAGCTGAAAAACTGGAAGGGTGCGCTGGATTATTGCAGATTGACTATTCCTGTGTATGAAAGTAGGCCTCAAAATCCCTACTGTTTACCGCCCCAACCCCCTCCCCCTTTTTATTTTTATTTGGGACTAATGATCTCAAACTTTCCCGGTGATTGTCCTGCAGAGGTTTACCCTAGTTGTCATCCTATGCTTGGGTTGCAATATTATACATGTGGAAAGCTTGAATGGTAAGAATATCTGAATATGGGCTCTTGCAGTTAAGCAATTTGTGTTCAAGAGGTTATGCTCTTCCGAGATAGATTGCCTTATCTTTTGTACCCTTAATTGAGAAAGGCTATGTGCATACAGGTTACTTGGGGAGACTGCAAATTGTGTTAGATCATTAACCAAGGCACTGGATATTTTGCGACTGACCCATGGGACAAATACGCCATTTATGAAGGAGCTGCTTTACAAGCTAGAGGAAGCCCGTGCTGAAGCCTCTTTCAAACTTAAACCCCTTGTCGAAGACTGAATGTGTCTCCACTACATAGATTAGTACAACGCTTGCCTACTAAGAATATTGGATTCTTTTATTTAGTGCTCGATAATTGCAAAAACTTTTGTTCTTGAGAATCTGTAATTCTGTACAGGCAGTTGGGATCTAACCCAAAAAGGGTTCTGAATTTTGCATTGTTTTGCTCCACCTTTAAGGCTGTAACGTCACTATCAGCCTCATAAATAATTTGGAAATTTAATTATGTAAATGGATCTTTAAAAAATTGATTTAATATTATTTGCAGTACTTTTTAGAGAAGACACAAACCAATCCGAAAAAGAAAATATTTTCAGCACAAATTTTCATTCTAAATTTCTTATAGTTAAAACAAATAGGAGCTACATTCATTTCATGGAGATTACAGGATTGTACAACAATCATAAATCAAAACTCAACCAGTGTTGAAAAGCACCATGACAACTTTTTAAAATCGTTACTTATTCACAAAACATGTTATGTTAGAAGAGAACATGATTCAAAATGCTTAGCAGAAATGTTGCTACTGTACATTCCTCTTCTACATATAGACTAGCTCGTCTTTGTAAGGTGCTGCTGGAGTTGCTGACAGATGCTTGAAATATGTGATAGTATTTTAAATTGATGATCTCGAGATGTGGCAGTTGGATCTTCTAGTAACTGTTGGAGCTCAGAACAAAGACTTGGGACTTTGTCATCATTCGCACAAGATTCAGTGATCAGCTGAATAAATTTACAGTTTTGCTCTAGTGCAGGGGGCAACTGCTGATGTATAGGAGGAACAAGAAATGGGTGCTCAAGAAGCTCAGGAATTCTCCATCTTTCGTTGCGGTCCCATGCAAGGCACTTCTTCATAAGATCCAGAAGCCAAGGATTGGAAACTGGACCGTATGTGATTTCATGACTGGGATCAGTGATTACTTTGAACTTGGCCCAGAATGCCTTGTATTCTGAAAAGGGTGTCCTTCCATAAACCATTTGATAAAGAATGCAACCAAGAGACCATATGTCTGATGGGCGCCCACACTTAATAGTATTTCCATTTGCATCAATCTCATTGCACATGAATGCCTCTGGTGACATGTAACTCAATGTACCTACCTGCATGAACAATAGATGGTATCTGAGCACTGACCTCAATTCCAGTTTTAGAGTTTACAACAAAACCATTAAAAATACTGGGTGGAGGAAGTTAAAAACCTGGGCGTCCCTTTGGATGTTGGTTGTATCACTCATTATAGCTTTAGCAATGCCAAAATCAATGAGCTTCAATGAACCTTTGACAAGGAGAAAATTGGCTGGCTTCAGGTCAGAGTGCACTATACGCTCCTCATGAATTGTGTTTACAGCTTGGAGTATTTGCTGACATCATAATTGACACACAAAAAATAAAAAAAAAGAAAAGTTAGTGCGCTATTTTCATTAATTTTTGTTTCAAACTACTCCAGTATGGAGATGTGATCTATCTATTGGTGAAATGGATTTGTTATAAGCAAGTTGGACAGTATGATCACTGCTCAACTACTTTTTAAAAATGAAAATGATTCAATAGTAAAGTAGTAATGAGAATGAATGTGTAAGTAAATTTGAAAGGAAAGTATTATGCCAATGTCATGGTAATGCTAGCTTACCCCCAAATTTTATCTTTTCTTCAAATTAAATTTCAAATCATCACCCAATACTATATGTGGTGGCATTATCACGGACAATAGGATGATACTGTTTTACACTAAATTTAATTTTAATTTACCACTGATTAGCAGAAATTAGAAATTCATTCTGCATTAAAAAGCAAATCCTGTCAAGGCTTATTAAACCAAGAATGGGATCACAAACCTGCCAGTAGAAACGAAGCCAGTTTTGATCCATAGTTGAGTTGGTGCCTTCAATTTCCCTCCACTTATGAGATAACATATGAGCCAAATCAATTTCTCCATACTCAAGAACCATGTAGATATATCCATCATCTTTGACTCTGCTGTCCTTGTTAGAAATGGAGCCGTTCATAACTTCATGCAGTAAAGCTTTATCCGTAACCTAGAACATGACAGTGCTAACTAAGTTTAGTCAATCAGTGAATGTCCCAAAGGAAACCAGATGAGCTAAAAATCATAGGTTCTAAATCTCAAAGAAAGTTTTACATCCTATGAGGCTGCATAAGAAATGAAAGAGGATTGCAACTAGCTCATTTTATTGCTTCATCTTGTATACTCACTCAATTATGCCTAAGGTAAACATGAAACATGATAAGTGAGCTTTAGTGTGGTATGATGAGATGAGGATATAACAAAGACTGTCCAACCTACTTAAGCCCACAACTAGCACTCATAAATCACTGAATGATAATATATAAACAACTGGTATAAGACACTAAATTTTACAGGACCATGTCTGTTATATTCCCAAAAGAAACCATTAATTCTGCAAAGACAGGCAATAGCCAAGTACAAATTGGAATCTAAAGAGTGCCTACCTCAAAATCAATAAGTTGGATAATATTATCCTTCCCCTTTAACTTCTTTAAATACAGGATCTCTTGACAAAATCCATAAGCAGTAGCATAATCACGACCTTTAAGCTTGATTTTTTTCAAAGCATAAATTGTACAGTCAGATGAGATAACTTTATGAACTTCACTACTTCCACCGCTTCCTATCTTGCCAAGCCTTTGATAAAGTTTCCCATTCACCTTAAAAAACAAGTCAGGATCATAACCCTTTTTCCGAGATGGTGCCTTTTCATGCTTCTCTGATTTAGAGGGCTCCAGCTTCACATTAGAAGATAGGTCCTTTGATGAGGAGCTAGGTGGTGGGATGTGTGAAGCATCGGCCCCCTGTCCTTTCTCCATTATGGGCTGGCTTTGAGTTTGGGGTGGATCAGCGGGTACTTTAGTTTGCTGCAGCAAGATATGTTGTTGGATTTCTTTGACTTCTGCTAAGGCATTTGTTGCAGAGCTTGAAGCTTGAGCTCCACTGAGTGCCCTGTCAGCATCAACTCCGCTGGAATTTACGGATGTAGGGCAAGCTTGATGCATCCCATCTCTTAGGGCTATGTTCTCAGAAATCCGATTGGCATCAGGTAAGGACCCAACTGCTGAACTATCTTGATGAGGGCATGAAGAATGAGTTGTTGAATTGAGCATCGGTGCAGATGTTCCATGGACAGAGGTTGTGGTGACACAAGATGATCCCACCACAGAAGATTGGGTCATTGGATGGCTTACATCATTATGCAGGAAATCTCTTAAGTGGTGCAGCTGGTTCTGAAGAGATGACATTTTTACTGCTAGTACTGAAGAGACCCCATAACCTCTCGAACGGCCATCTGCATCAGTGCTGACAGGATTCTGAAGTTTTGGTTCATTGTTAATGACATTGGATGTCTCTGCTTGATTAACCGCCTCCCACTCCATTTCTGTCAATGCAAGTGAATCCATATGAGAAGATAAGTTGTCCAATCTGGTGGCCAAATCCATTCTGGTGGCCATTTGACCATCAGTTCCTGCATTAATAGCAGCATTGAAGAAAAGGAAAAGGTCCATTTCCCACAATTTTACAATTGATTTATATTTGAACAGGCAAGTTCTAAAGTTGATGATTATGCAATATAATACCAACCCAATTTAGATGAAATTTAATTTAAGAAAAAGTTGTACATTCTGAGCAAAAATGGCATCAGTAAAAAATGAACAGTCTAAAACACACTTTGGTGAGAAGCAAAAATTTGAGTTGCTTTGTTCTAGGGAATAAAAGGTACGGAGTATCATAATTTTAAACAAGTAAAAAGCGGATTATAATAAAATACCCTGTGAAAATTTGACTTTCCTTGAACCTTCCAGCACTTGACAATGTTTAGATTGTGCAGCAGAGGAAACATTGATGTCAACACCAGCTTTGCAGTTTAGTTGATCATCCTTGATGTGCCCTCCAAAGGGATTATACTTGTCATCATAGGTATTGGTGATAGTACCGGTGAAGGAAGGAGGCGTAAGTGAGGCATCTTCCTGAGGATCGATGACAGACGATCTCTCATTCGTGTGGGCGTCGAAATTCTTGGGTTGAGAAGCAATTTCAACAGACCTCTTGGTCTCTACTTTTAAACCAGAATTATGCAGTGAACTTTTGGGCGTCTCCCTTTGTGGTTGTGGTGGCACACTACGTCTCGGTAACAAGTTAGTTGATTGCATTGTACCTGTAAGTTCCAAGCATCATATTTAAAAATAAAAAATAAAGAGAGGTATCTAGTTGAAGCCCAAAAATTGACATAAAATTGCAAGCTGTTTAGCCCCAAATTGAATCTGACAGTGATGCCTAAAGCACAAGCAATCGGATTGAGCATTGACAGAAGAAAAAGGTAATTGGAGATTTTACAATTAAGTATATAGAATGTGAAATTGGACGGTTGACAGTGAAAATCCAAAAACATAAAGCAGATGTAGATAAATTAGGAAATAAAAGCAAACCCTAAATCGAAAATAGGGAAAATGAAAAAAAATACCAATGGAACGGTGGCGTTTGAAAGCGGCTTGGACATTACGGAGAAAATCAGGTTGAGAAGAAGTAGCAGTAGCAGTAGAAGAAGAAGAAGAAGAAGAAGAAGAAGAAGACGAGTTGAAGTTGACGGAGCGGGTGGTGGAACTCAGCAGTGGGGCCGGAACGTCAGGGTCCCCGTCCATGGCATGGAAAAACCTCTGATTGCATCTCTGAACAACACACTTACTCCCACATTCTACACTTCAGCCATCGCCAGACCCATCGCCATTGTTGCCAACATCAACTCCACTTCATTCACTATTTTTTTGAATTCAGGGTTAATGGCGCTCTCTTCTCTCTTCTCTCTTCTCTCTTTATTCAATTCCCTTTCTTTGGGCTCTTATTTTTTGGCCCATTGGACTACAATCCTAATAATGAAAAAAAAAATACTTCCTCCGTTCTTAATTACTTGACCCGCTTTGACTTTTACACTATTCACCACATTTTCTTTGACCGTCTTTTGTGAATAATATGTAAGGAAAAATATATTCATGTGTGATCTTTTTGGATTCCTCTCAATAAGTACTATCATAATATATAACTTTTATAATTTTTACTTATGGAGAATTTAAGTTATTGATCGTTAAAGTTTTACATTGACAAGCGTGATAAAAGAAACAGGTCAAGTAAAAAAGAACAGAGAAAGTAGTGAACATTTATTTCTGATTTTCTAAACATATTCCTAAAAATGAATGTAACGGAAGTAGTATATGTTAAAAAACGTTCCTAAAAAATAAAGATAAGTTAATTTGTGTCTTATTATACTAATTGTTTCTATTATATAATGATTGAGTTCGACAACTAAAAAATGTTTATAGCAAGACTTAAACTCAAAACCAACAAGTCTTACTATCTAAATAGTCGAATTTGATTAGCAAATTATACAAGTACAAACTAGCAACTCGGGACATCGACTGAGCCACAGACTAGTTGTAAGAGTAAAATAAAGAGATTATAAAACTAAAAAAAAAAAAAAAAAGGATTGTACATTTAGAATTAAACATTTCAGTTATAAATAAAATGAACATATGATGTTATTGCTTATTCATCAATAATTTTTTAAGCTTCAAGTTAAATACCTTGATTTTTGACTGGATTTCTTGCAATTGAGCTATAAGATTTAATACCAATAAATAAATCAATAATATGTTTTTTTAATAATGAACAAAATGTTAATGTCTAATAGTAGTAATGCAATGTTAATTGAATATCCTATATTATAAAAACAAACATCTTATACAATTGAACAAACAAAAAAATTGTTTTTTTTTATAAGAATGAACATTTATTTTTATAAGAATGTATGAAAATGAACATTTATTTATAAGAATGAACATCATTCTGCATGAAAATGAAAATTTGATTATTGAGAAATACAAAATTATTGTAAATTATGTTCAGTTACAAAATATTCATTTTTGTTATACTAAATGTTCAATTTTGGCAGTGACTTCAGCCCGTGCTGGCTGAACGCAACCTCAACCATTAATAACTGATGAAAAAAGGACAACAAGCCCATAAAAGCCCGTCATCCCCATGATGAACGTTTACCCAAACTAATTTGCGGTGCATGAAAATGAAAATTTTATTATTGAAAAATACAAAATAATTGTAAATTATGTTCAGTTACAAAATATTCATTTTTGTTATACTAAATGTCAATTTTGGCAGTGACTTCAGCCCGTGCTGGCTGAACGCGACCTCAACCATTAATTACTGATGAAAAAAGGACAACAAGCCCATAAAGGCCCGTCAGCCCCATGATGAACGTTTATCCAAACTATTTTGCGGGCCAGGCATTTTCTACTATGTGAATTTATTGTAATAAGCCCATTTCACGGTTTTAGTCTTGCTTGTATTGTCAAAACTTAGTTTGTAAGATTTACAACAAGTCAACAAGCACATATCACCATTAACACACTCCTTTTAGAATTTAAGAAAGATGAAATTGTTGTGTTATAAAGACTCGCATTAAACAATAACAACAACAACAACAAATTGATTATAGCATTCCAACTCCTTTTAAAAGATCTTTAATTTGATCAATGTGACAATAGTACTCTTACTGTCACTTTTTAATTTTTACGTTTTGATCATTTTTATCATCACAAAAATTCCAAATATTAAGTATAAAAATGACGAAGGAAGTACATACTTAGGGACAAATGAAGTGCAAACTTTTGCATTGTTCAATAATTCTATTTGATATCATCAAAATCTTACACGTTCGGTTTTTCATAAATTTAACAAATGTTAAATATTTATTTGTATTCTCATGTGTGGCTGATGATGTATAGAATTTGAATGTATGCAGAAGTTTAATAGACCCAAATGTCATACACATTTAAGATTTCACAAATTATACTCCATAAAATAAATTTTACAACAATATTTTTGGTGGGAGTCTTATTCCACACCTACACAACTTATATATCTAATTTGTGAAAGCTAATGTCTCTCATTATCTTGGTGAATACTTCCCTACTATAACAATTTTGTGATAGCTCCTAACTTTCCCAAAATTTGGTGGAATACTCTTGACTCCACACACTTCACAATACATCACTTGCATGTATATATATAGTTGTGGTGTTACTTGCTTCTTTTCCTACTTAGGACAATGATTCTTGATTAATCCAACTAGTAGACACACATTGTAGAATATACTTTAGAAAATAACCTAAATTTTTGTAGATTACTTACATTTTAACAACTAACATGTATAAAAATCAGAGAAATTAATGAGATTAGGTTTACCCTTCCTCAATCTCTTACTCAAAATACGAATACCCAACGATTAATGATAAAGTTATGATAAAGAGGATGTTGGAAAGTTAAAAGAAAATGAGAGAAAGCTTAGAGAGTGTATATATTAAATTGATGAGTACATAAATAGTACTAAGTATCAGATTAGAGAATAGATGATCATCACTAAATATGATTAGGTACATTAGTTTTAATATTAAGGGATATACCAACAGAGTTGAGTAATTAAATTAAAAGATTACAAAATATAAACAATAACTAATAATGATAATGGTATTTGATCATGCAATATTATCCCTTTTACATTGAAGATCTATGTAAAATTTTCCTTTGTAGAAAGAGGAAGAGGAGTTGATGATGTAAGCAATTGTATGTATTATCTTCTATTGGACAAGTAAGATCCAATATAATTATGAACAAATGACACAAATTGGGATGATTTCAAGACGTCTCGAACTTGAAATTTGATAAAAGTGGATTGCTCAACTTTCGAATTATTCTCAGTAGTACATTATATGTTATTAAATGCATGTAAGATAAACAAGATTATTTGTTGATTATAATCAAAAAAGAAAGAAGAGCTCTCTTTGACTCTGGCCCATTAAATTATTCAGCTGCAATTGATCAATATTTATATGGAGTGTATTTTAAAACAGTTTTGATTAAAGCAAGTAAAGATGAAAGAATTTACAGTATATAGTAAAATAATGAAGCTGCATTTTGAATTTTGAAAAAAAAAAACATTTTCGTCCATTGATCTGTATACATTGGCGGACCTGGCCTTGTGCATGGTGAGTTAAATGACTCACTAGGCCCAAACAAAATTTCTAAGTTTTTTTTTTTAAAAAAAAAAAAAAAAAAAAAAAAAAAAAATTATTTTCTTTTGTTGATTTTGTTGTTGTTTGTTTGGTAAACTTTGAACCTTTTGTTAATGTTGTTGGGATTTTGGTGAAATTTGAACCTTTTTGACCATGTGAATTGTAGTCAGTGTTTATTTAGGGTGTTTATTGATGTCAATTATGTCTGTCAAATTGTCAATACACCATTGGCTTTGGTAGATTTATATGGGGTTTTGCATATGTGCTGATTTGATTGGTGATTCGGACGATTGCTTATGATATAGTCGACCCACCCTAATGATATAGTCAATTATGTCTGTCAAATTGTCAATACACCCTAATGCTTGTAAAGATTTTAATCTTGTCAATTATTAGAGAGCTAAGCTTGTCATGTTGTCAAATTTTTTTTTACATATTTGGTTATCGATTGTGACTCACCAGTCGGAAACTCCTGGGTCCGCCACTGTCTGTATATAAGGAATTTCAGCCACGTTTTTATACAATCTGGTTATTTTCATCTTCCTGAACAACTTGCTACATCTTTTTCAAATTCCAATTTCACCAACCATATCATATCGTATATTTAACTTTTTGTCCAGTAATATTGTTGTTTGATAGTATATATATTCAACAAATGTAATTTTGCTCTAGAAAGCCTTATTTTATGACAAATACAAGGCTACTAAACTATGAAGCCCACCACATGCTTCTCTTGTACAAACGCATTACTTACATATGCAATATATATAACTCTGATTCTTATTGGATGCAATTGTTTTTATTAGGAAAAATAAAAGATATCCTACCATGGTACAACGAGTATTACTGAGATAAATAACATGATGACATTCTTATCGAGCTATCATATACAAGTATAATTCATATAGCATGAGTTTCGTTCTCCTATGCTCAAATTATAATTTTTTATTTTATTTGATTAAACATTTGAATTGGGTGTTATGAGCTCTCTCAATGACATACGAGTACATATATAGTAGGAGTGGTCTCTTATGAGTTACGAGTATCTATATGATACACTCGTCGTACACGAATGAAACAACGAAACTTCATAAATCATGAAGTTATGCTCCTCAGTTCCTTATAATAATGCTTTGCCAGGCCGGAAGATATAGATAGTATGGAACAATCAATAAATATGAAGATAGATATGCTACATTCATCAAGATAGTGGAATTAAGTACACAGTGATGAAGTTAGTTAGTTTATAAAATTCAAGTACTTCCGTTGGTAGCTAGGTTTGGGTACGTGGGATGAATGTGGCTCGGTTTAATTAAAAAGGTAAAATAGAGCTTTAATTTTAAATATTCCATAACCATAAAGTGTGGTCTCTCTTACAAAACATGATTTTGAGGCAAAAGGAATCAATTTTTTTTTACATCAGCTTTTTTTCCTTTCCCGTTTATGGAGGAGCAACCCTCATTAAGTCATTATGGTGCAATTAGTGATTTCACCTTGATTTTGGTGTTTTTCCATCAGATTTCACTTTACCCCAAAAATTCACCATTTGGAGAAACTAGCCTCCAATTTTATTACTAATACCTTACTGATTTTTTTTTACCCTACCTATTCTTTTGTTCAAAGACCCTAATTTTTTAATTTACTCGTATATGTCTAATCGTTTAATGTTTTAATTACTCCGTATTATTCAATTTCAAAATAATCCATAAATAGTTTAGATGATACCATATAGCAGTACATCAATACGATTCGATCTAAGAAATTTCGATGATGGCTTATAAGTCACACTCAAGTTAAAGCTACAACCATAATAAGTTTATATGAGAGGTTGCTAAAAAATAAAATAAAAAAAAATCACATGTTAATTTAATTGTCTTGCATTGAAAAAGAAGTGGTGCGTGATAGACTACAGTTGTTACCTACTGATTTTAAATGAAAATTTAGTTAAACTTGAATAAAGTATCACATCATATAATTTTGAAGAAAAACTACATGATTGAATAAAATATCCTAAAGTCTATAAGCTATTTGAATAAGATTTAATTACTAAGTACGTATTATAATTCATATTGTTTGGATGGGATATTAGATAATTGTTCTAATATACACTGTGTCAAGTGAAAAATTATAAGACAAAACATTAGGTAGGCATAGCAAAAAAAAAAAAAAAACAAAAAAAGTGGAGAGTTATAATAAGTGGTTAGGAAAAAGGACCCAAAATGAGCAAGATACAAAACAGGAAGTGAAGAAATACATGACAAATTACTACCAACTACTAAATGAAATGTAAAATCAAAGAGTGAGGGATAGTTTAAGTGGTTAGAACTTCACTTTCGATTTTAGGAAATTTTAGGACTGATTCTCATCAAAAAAAAAAAAAAAAAACAAAAAAAAAAAAAGGAAAATCAAAGTAGTGATATGACGTTGAGAGTATGTGCGTGCGTGGAGTGGTCTGTATAAAATTAGTTACATAATCGTCCAGTGTGGCCTGGTGGTTTGGGCTGGTCATTTAAAGCTCAACCAACGTTACTAGGTACACTATTTCTAATTTTCTATCAATTACTCTTACTGTACTAGTGTACTGCATAACTGCACTAACTTACTTGCTTACCAACAACTACTATTATATAGCTTGGCCATGCTAAGCTATGCACCACTATTAAGTATTAATGCACTATAATTAGCTCACTATAATAAGTTGTTACTGGAGTATTATTTTACTTGATATTCTAATTTTATATTAAAGTTTCTCCTTGGCTCTTGTGATGGTCTCCTGTGAGTCACTTGTGAGTTATGAGTAGAATTTTTGTGCATCAATGGTCTCTTACTCTGTATAAATTGTATGTCAATTTTATTATTAAAAAAGAAAAAAATGATATCATCTATGATACTACAATGCGCAATGCACTCCCCTATACATCCTTTGGTCACTGAGATTCTTTTGTTTCAACAGCCAGATTATAGTTCCAAATTGATTACCAATATTGAACATTGCTCCTGTTTTTGTAATAATTATTAAATAAAAATTTTAAGACTCCTTTTGATTCATATTGTTTTTTCACTTTGACCAATTTTGTTTTCAAAAAAGATTATAGGTAGAAAGAACAACATGAAATACTGGAGGAGGTACACTAGATGAGAAGTGCTTATGAAAAAGAACAAGATTATAATGAGAATGCAGTCATGATTAACTCAAGGAATTTAATTAGAATGGCTTCTATAACATTTTTAATGCATTGGGTAATACGGAGTATGTTATATTATAGCCCTTTTAGGAATTGATAATAAATTAAAATAAAATTGAAACTCATATATAAGAAAGAATCCACTAAAATTAATATATTTGAACTTATCTTAAATTTCAAAGTATGTGGTTTCAAAAAAAAAAAAAAAATAAAAAAAAAAAATAATTCAAAGTACGTAGTAAACAAAATAGAGCTCTAATTTTTTCAAATGGAGTGACACATAAATTAGCTCATGTATCCAGAGATTATGAGGACATGAGAGTTTGGAAAGAAAAATTTCCTAACAAATGATGCTATAATAATGCTGGACATTTTTGGGCTGGCTAAAAAAAAAAATGGAATCAGAGCTAAGTTTTAAAACTTGATTTCTCTAAAAAAATTTAAATGTTAAGTGCAAGATACATGTCAGTATTTAAAAACAATATACTTCATAAGTATTATGTTTTTTTCTTCTAACCTCTATCCCAAAAAATATAAAAATTTAATATATATAATACATACTAAGATTAAATTTAAAATTGACAAACATAATTAAAGAAACGTATCAACTAAAATAATAGATAAAGTATGGTTTAAAAATGTACGGAGTATCAAATTGTATAGTGGAAAATTTATGAAAAATAATAAAATCCAAGCTAAACCCACTATAATAAAGAAACAAGTATATAGCCTAATAGCCATATAGGAGGGTGGAGGGTGAATCATGAAAGTTGGCCTCATAAATCTCAATCTCAAATCCAAGCAATGCAGCCATAAATTATTCACAAAAAGCAAAGCCTCTTCCTGGCTTCTCCCTCTTTTTCTTGCCCTTCTTTAACTTGCAACCATCTATCTGCTTTTCCAGCACTTGTGCTTTAAAACTATCCCATGTGACCTTAGTTAACCTTGAAATAGAAAATTCACACCTGTTTTTTCTTACTTCCCAACAATGGCCAAAACAACAAATCCTAGGAAGCTCACAAAAGAAGTTCACAGAACAAGAAGAAGTCAACCCCCTTCACAGAGGGAAGATGACAAAGAAAAGCAGCAGTCGCAGTCGCAGCAGCAGTCGCAAGCATTACCTTCATGGGTGGTAATGAGGAACATTCTCACTTGCAAGCACCTCCAAGTGGAGCAACAGCCACAGCAAGAGCAAGCATCACTGTCCCAGAAAAAGAAACAGCAAAAGCAAAAGCAAAAGCATGCTGAAAAACCAGCAATACCGGAGGAAAACAGCAAGAAGAATAAGAAAATGAAATGTTCAGGGTCACTTTGCAACAACACAAAAGTGATGCAGAGGCCTGAAACAGCTTCCCCTGAAACACTTCAGAGAAAAAGCAGGGGTGGTCCTACCCATGCTAGTACTAGCACCACCAGTAGCAGCAGCCATGAAGGATCAAATCGGTCAATCAAATCTCCTGTTTTGAGTGACCTTAGTAACACTAATGGGGTCTTACTTAAATCATCTTCTTCTAACAGTACTACTGCTGCTAATTACTCTATTAAAGGGATTCCATTTAGAAGACTTTCAGGGTGTTATGAGTGTAGAATGGTTGTTGATCCTGTTTTGTCTTTCACTAGAGATCCTTCTCTTAGAGCTACTATTTGTTCTTGCCCTCATTGCGGCGAAGTTTTCATGAAACCTGAGAATTTGGAGCTTCATCAGGCTGTCAGGCATGCAGGTACTTGCTCTTTCTTAGTCTCATTCAAGCTCATCTTCCTCTTAATTTTTCAATTATCAACTTCTTATCTATGCTTAATCACACTGCACACCACTGTTTATTATTCATACGGAGTATTACATTTGTAAAGATTCTAGCTTTAGTCTAGTTTCAGAAGATATAAAGGCGGAAAGTGAGCTACAAAAGTCATGGACTACTACAATTTAATTAATCTTGTTGTTCAAGTATAGAATGTTTAGTTCTCACTTTTTGGAAATTTTCCTCTATGTCATAAGCACTTTAGAGCATTTTCATACTTTTTATGCCATAAAATTTCTTTGACTAAGATGATTTTATGTTTTTCTGGTGTAGTATCTGAACTGGGTCCTGAGGATACAAGTAAGAATATAGTAGAGATTATATTCCAATCAAGCTGGCTAAAGAAGCAAACTCCAGTATGCAAAATTGATAGAATTCTTAAAGTCCACAACACCCAAAAGACCATCAACAAGTTTGAGGAATATAGGGACTCAATTAAATTTAAGGCAACAAGGCTCCCTAAAAAACATGCTAGGTGCATAGCTGATGGAAATGAGCTTCTAAGGTTCCATTGCACCACATTTATGTGCTCCCTAGGTTTAAATGACTCCTCCAACCTTTGTAATTCCATCCCACATTGCAATGTTTGTAGCATTATTAAAAATGGATTTAAGCTAGCCGATGAGGGGCCTACAGGCAAAGACATACTAACGACTGCCACGAGTGGGCGAGCTCATGATCGAGCTGATGTTGGTTCAGAGGAGCAGGAGAGGAGGGCAATGCTGGTGTGCCGGGTGATTGCCGGCCGGGTCAAGAAGAGCCCAGAAGGTGGTGGATCAGAGGAGTATGACTCGGTGGCCGGAGCAACCGGAGTTTATTCAAATTTGGATGAGTTGTATGTTTTTAACCCCAAGGCAATTCTGCCTTGTTTTGTTGTTATCTATAGGGGGTTTTAGATGTTTGGGCTGGAGATCTTAAATTAGTGTAGATTATTTCTACATGCTTTGGTTATTGTATATCTTCAGCTTTGGGTAGGGCAACGTTTTAATGATATTTTGTACTATATGCAAAATGTGCATGGAAATGGTAGCCTTTGGTTAGAAAACCCAAGCAATGCAAGTTAAGATTGTTCTAATTTGGCTCCAGTCAACTCTTTAAAAAATGAAAAAGACCAACTACCAACTTAGCCAGTGAGTTAAATTATTTCATTTGATCTCATTGATAAGTTCATTTCAAAAGTATAATGACAGAAGTTAGATGATTTATAGTAATGGTTTGGAGCTATTGTGAAGTAAAGAAAATGAAAGATTATATTCATTGATAATTCTCTTATTAAAAGAAAAAGTTATGATAGAAAAGGGAGATAAAAAAAAACCTGGTCGGTTTGGCATGAACAGATGTCCTAGAAATAGATAATGAAGTGAAAGAGATGTCACTGCAACTCATCACAAATGGAAATCTGTTTGTTAGTTGTAATACAGATGCCATAAACAAGCTAGATGTGGTCCAATCTAACAATATTATTGCCCCCTATAAAAGCGCCCAACCAAACAAAATTATTGACCCTATAAATTAAAAAACACCAAATCCATGCTTCTTTGAGCAATCAAACCCAATACTTTGACCTATAAATGGGAATTATGATGAGGGTTAAACATAACATTATCTTCTACTTATAGTCTTAAAAAAACAAACTTAACATGTTCATTAAAAATAAAAGTTGAAAAATACTTGATGTCAAAAGAAGTAAACAAAACCGTATGACCGTATGTATGCATGTATTACTTGGGAAGCTGAGAGTTAATAGTTGAAGTTGATGATTCTTGAATTGTACAACCAAGGGGCAAAGGCCAGGCCTGCTAAATCAAATGCAGTAGGCAGTAGCAGTTTGATAAGTATAATGATGTCGAAATAACAAAAAATGAAGCAATGTTGTATGGGCGCACAGCTGCTGTTAATTAAGTGTTTAATAGCAAAAACTAAAAAGGCACGGCCCCCTAATAAGCAAGACTTGTTATTAAAGTTAATTATCCAGATTCCTTACAACACTTGGCATACGTCGTATTGCATGGGTTGAGTTACGACAGCTTAATCCAAGTGTTCCTTTTTATAAATTAATGCAGGAGTCAAAGATTTCTATTGCTCATTATCAATTGCAAATTGCAAAGCCTGAGTCCTGAGACTGGACTCCCTGCAACTTGTATGCATGCCCCCTCTTTTGTTTTTGCTATAGAATATAAATTACAATAGTATTTGCTTGTTTCATTAAATTAGTCGAGAGCTAAAAGACAGTGACACACACAGGACCTGGCTCGAGTGACCCTGGCTTAATTAGTGGCTAGATTATATTGTGACAATATGGCTTTAGGACCAGGTAACTAAATGTAGTCATTACACTACTCCGTAAAGTATCTCATTTAGGAGGGTGACACATGCAGCTGTGGATTTTTACAAAAAAAAAAAGAAAAAAAAAAAAAGAAAAGCAAATGGAAGCTGGGTTTGTGAAATTTTACAGGGCTCTTTAGTCTTTTGATTTGCTGCAGTGTTCAGCTTTCAGAAAAAGGGGAGGAAGAAAGAGTAAATTTGGGTGAATTACAGCAAATAAATTAGAAAAAGAGCATGAAAAGAAGGTAAAAATAGAAAGAAGATGCTTCAGTGGATAATAAGAATAATAATGAACAAAGAAAGAGTAGAGGGAATGCCGGAGTGGGATGTTGAAAGCTAATATGAAATCATTACAGCGACAATGCGCATGATCAGCTTTCACTATTACGGTGTATAAAATTAAACTTATTCCTAGTATGCCGGAGTGGGATGCCCTCCATTAAATGAAAAATCACAATCTAATTATTACTCCGTACTCTACTAGATTGTTTTGTTTAATCAAAATACGGAGTATTATTGAGCTAATGTTATTGGATCAAGTTTAGGTTTAGGTTCAAGTTCAGGTTCATGCTCAAAAGGGCCCTTCAATCTTTAATCTCTAGTGACCATTTACCCTTTTGTTCACTATCCCAATTCTAATTATAAGTACTTCATATTTTGCTTCTTTTTTTTTCAATTAAATATGGCACCTAATTTTCTTTTACCGAAAAGAATATATTTTACAGAGTAATACAAAGGTCTAGACAATCTTCTCACAAAACTAAAATATAGCACCTAATAAGACGATCAAAACGACCGTATGCATTAGATGTTTAGGGTTTATTCTACAAAATTACCTGTTATAGGCCTACAGCAGATACTGTAATATACAAACAAAAACAAAAGAAGGTTTAACTGGTCATCTCCAAACAGAAAATTTCTATTTGAGGGGCTACTGTAAGTCTGTAACACTCTACTATACTAACAAAAGAAGGATAACATGTCATCTCCAAACAGAAAATTTCTATAAGAGGGGCTACTGTAATACTTGTATTATACTAACAAAAAAAGATTATTAACAATTAGGGACAACAAAAAAAATTTAGGGGTAGTTGCCCCAATGGGTTACATCAAAATTGGCCCAAGGAATGTCCTAGCTTAGAGCCTTTCAAGGTAGCAGGTTCATCAACTCATGGTTTTCCTATTCAGCAACCTCTAATGTTAAAAATGCATCATCATAATGGATATAAACTTACCTGCACCAGAGTCCATAGCTGTAGCAAGTATCCCACTTTGTTTAAATAAATTCGGGCACAAACTATCAGCAATGGGACATGGACTTTCTGTTTGAGTCTTGAAGAATTTGTTGAATGATAATACCTCTACCGGTGTGGCTCTAAGACAAAACTTGGCCTGACTCATGCAAAATCACTGGAGTCTGGAGAATGGCCTCGTCCAGAAGTTTCCACTAGGTCCTTTATCTATACTAAATTACCAAGGTATGTTCGTTTGGCATGGCATGCTGGTATCACAAAAGAATAGCCGTATCAAATTATGTGCTTTAGCTGGTGATCCAGCACATCACCCACATTTGCTCTATTTACAGTAAGATTTTGAGCTTCTTGAAGACATCTACACTGTGGAAATGGGTATTTGTAAATTGAGTTGTGCCTGCTAGATTTTTTTATTCTTGGCATCATAAGTCCTTCCCGGTTGCTTTCTACTAGCATCACCTTGACTTGATCCTTAATCTCTTGCCAACTGTAAAAACATTTGTTAAACCCACACATTTGAGTTATTTGTCCAAAAAATTTTGAAATAGTGGGAAGTGTATGAAGTAAATGCATGAACAATCCAAAGTTCCAACTTGGACAAGTGATTAGACTTAAAGCTAGAATACATGGTCAAATTACATTCGTAATACAAGATGTGCAGATTAGCTGTTCAACAAAGAGATAAGAGGGACAGTTACCTGATGCTTGTGTTATGAAACAGAAGAGCAAGTTTCTGCTTGTCGGGTTTGATAGTCTTTGCATGCCCCCCATAGATATATCTGCGATGACCCAAGAGAAAATGTGGAAAATTTCCACCCTGAGTGGTCAAGAAAACCTCGCTGAATAAGCATACTGCATAGTCCAGAGCAGCCAATCTAGACGAGTACCCCTGTAACAGGTGAATAAGTTCGAATGATTTTACAGTGATCACTCCAGTGAAATGGAAGCTACAGCTACAGCTAATAATGTGAAGCACTAATTTGTAATTGAATCTGGTCTAATCATGATTATGATCAATTACATCCTGGATCACTATTAACTTATTCATAGTCCCAGGAAAATACCAATAATCACCTTAAAATAAGCAAGCTCTTCAGGGGATGCAAGAGACTCCTTGGTATATAGAAGCGGAAACATCTCCAATAGGGGACTTAACTGACTCTCCTCCTGATATAGTTTTCCTGATGCCAAATAGATCAATGTATTGTTGTCGAACCCCATTCCTCTAAGCATCATTCCAACCTGTGCTGACAAGAAACGACATGGGAGGAAAAGGTGAGATACATGATTATAGAGGTGCAAATACCCCCAATTATTGGTTATTTGGGTTTTATTATTCAAAGATCTATACTATTTGTTCCAAATATCTAGAGATAAAAAAAGATCCATTGAATTATGCACTCTTTTTAAAGGTCTATCTGCAGATTGCAGGAGATCAATCCTGATTCCTGAAGGGTCTTTATAGCTTGACAGCTTGAGTGAAAGATTGAACATACCTCCACAGGGGTAAGCGGGCATTTTCCACTGATTCGATTGAAGCCAGGATTGATTACTGTGCCCCTGCGTCTAAATTTCCCCTTCCATCCTTTCTCTCGGACAAAGTCCATTTCAAACTGTTCTTTCTTTCCTCCATCGTATATGCAGCATGAGAATGCAACCATGTCCTACATGTCCAGTCAGTCCCACATAAAAATTAGCAACGATCAGAACATTTGATAGAAAAGGATAAACCGTGCTCCAAGAAAGATTGGATACCTCTTCAAAACGGAGGTGAACTGAAACATATTTACCATCGGATTTTGGACTCTTCTCAACCATGCGCTTGATTATACTTTTGGCAAGTGCCGATATAGGAGGTGCAAATTTTAAAGCTTTGTAGTTTGCAAGGCACCTTAAGTACTGAATGTCTGGAGGAATATACATTGACAATCTATTGGCAAAAGGAGCAATGCGAACAAGCCTAGCTGACATCAGGATATAATGATCATTACTATACTGTAAAGGGTAAACAATTTCAATATGTACAGAATACCTCATGGGACATAGCAAGAATAAAATTCAATCTACCATATGCTGGTTTGATCATCACCATATTTTACTCCATACTTTCCCACTGTGATGTTGTAGTTTTAACTCATTATTGTTTAGAAAGGTTCCAAAAAATGATATAGATGGTAGGAAATGGGATGAAGTAATATGTTATGTCATGGAAGGGTAACTTGTATCATCATGAGCATGCCTCTTAAAAGTAAAGTAATAGTTCATGAAGAAAGCAATAATGAAAACCGACGTACCCTTGATTCCGTAAGATGGGAAAAACTTCTTCAAGGTAGTAACTGATGGAAGACCAAGCAGGGACTTGGACAATAGGTACATTACTGATCTCATAATCATATTGTTCCATAAGTTCTCTAGGTAGTTCCCGAGTCACCCTCACAAAGCCAGCAAGAGTGTTTATAAAATGCTGCTCGTCATAGATATCATCAAAATGACTGAAAAAATAAAAGCAGATGAGGAGACTGGCAGATACCTAAGTTGAAAATGAATGAAAAGCCAAGCAAAAGAAAGACAAGAAGAAAGACCTTCGATCCATCCAGACATTGTGATATTCAAGACGGGGAATTACTAATGTGGCATTCAAAAACCCAGCAACGGCCACTGCATTGCATATCTGAATCAGAAACGCAGAACAATCAGCATTTGTACTATATATTTCTACATAGAAATGCGATAGTGTTTGCTGCATTCCCAAATCCCAATAATTAGTTCCACAATTGAATGTTTTTCACTTAAACTAAAGAGTGATGGTATCAACAAAAAATGACAAATGTAAGTAAAAAGGTGGGAGTGTATTACCGAAGATCTCTGCTGATTAAGGCCTCCATTAGCCTCAACAATCAAATATCCATTATTTTCTGACCTCTCTGAGAATGGCAAAGTCGTCAAGGGCAGCTCAGGAATAATCAAATATCATGTATAAGTATGTATATCGTATTTGCTCACCCATTCGTGTTTCTTCGTACGTGATTTTGCAAGGCTTTTCAATTTTCAATTTTTTATACATCCAGAGACTAGATAGCTGCGAGAAAAAAAAAAGGCAGTGTACCAATTAAGGTAACATTTGAATTAGCTACGATTTGAAAGGTGATCCCAAAAAAAGCTAAGTGCATTTATTAGTCAATCTCAAATTGAGGATCAGCAATTGTGTACAATCCTAACACTGAATTCCCCATGAAATCAATAATAGAAAGTTGATGAATTCTACTCATTCATTCACACAAAGCATTCTAATTTCTTAAATAAACAAATTGGAAGCAAAAAGTGAATGAGACTGTAAAATTGAAGTCAATGTTACTACAGTTGACATACAATACAAACAAATATACTCAGTATTATTAAGAAAAAAACAATAGAGAGAGAGAGAGAGAGAGTTGGGACCTGAATAGCAGGGGAATCGTCGGTGAGAATACGGAGACGAAGGTTGTGGAAGATCTGATGACTATGGTAGACAGAGCCAGGAGGAGGAAGAGGGAAGAAGAGTCGAGAGAGAGGACGAGCACAAAGTATCAAACCTAAAAGGTAAAGCAGCGGCAAGATCAACCAGTACCGGAGACACCACCGGCGCCGGAGAACAATGCCGGCGTAAATGATTTTACGGCGAGGTTTGGAGCGGGTAGTCGTGGATTCCATAATTCCGAAAGAGAAGATAATCAAGGAATAAATTCAAAGGGAGGCATAGGCATAGCAGCTGCTGCTGCTTGGGTGGGATGGATGTTTCGGGTGTCAAAATTAGGGGTATAACAGCGCACACCCCACTTAATACTTAATACTTAATACTCTACTACTGGGGTTTTCATTTTTCAACTCTGCAAATCTGCAACCAGTTTTTTGCGAGGAAAGGGCCACCCTTTTGCCTACTACGACTACGAGTACCTTTTTTTTTTTTTAATTTTATTTTATTTTATATTTTTACTCCTGATATTTATCCAATACTACTGCCTTTATGATTTTATTACGCTATTAGTTAAATCTATCATCTCTTTTCAAAAAAAAAAAAAGAGTTAAATCTATCATCTCCCGTCAAAAATAAATCTATCATCACAGTATATCCTATTGGATCTTAGCTTGTCCAATATGTTCGGAGATTTGTTACTGTTAATCCCCCGTATTCTACTCTCAAATCTACACCATTACAGTTTTAATATAGCCGTGAATGACTAAAATAATCCATAATTCTCAGCTAAAATTCTTTTAGTTACCATTTTGAAACCAGACAACCAATATTTAAAGAGTTCATTGACGATTTATCTATCTCCTTCACTTAAACACTATGTTAACGTACTAGAATCAACACTCATTATCCCTGTAAACTCGCAATAATCCAATTGATTTCCTACATAAACAAGCTTCAACATTTAAACTCAACAACAATTGTGCTTGAATTGCTCGACTAAATTAAATAACCTCAAAATCTCAACCCATTGGCATCTCTAATATCAATAGTCTTATAAATGGGGTTAAAAAATTACCAACCAATATCAATAGTCATATTAACATGGTTACAAAAACATACAAAATTGATTGCTCCTTTTTCTTAGCTAGAGTATCTTTTGTGCACACGCACATCTAGGTGCATTTGTTTTAGATGAACACAAAGTTACTATTGCTCATTGGATGTACTTAACTTTAACAGCACTTGAATGAATAATATTCCTCATTAATGACTTTTTCCGATACGTTTGCAAGTTGCAACATGCGTTGGAAATCAAGGACATAGTTGATCCTCCAGACAACAATCTTGTACAATGAATAATAAATCACAGTTCACCGCTTGTCAAACAATATTAAAAGAGGCTTCTTACGTAAAACAAATACAACAATGTCACAAACTTCACCCCACCAACTTTATCATATAATCACTATGTTTATAGACAATATAGTAATTCCTACCATAGTACCATTTCATATAATCAGAATTCAATAATCAGTCAAGCTTTCCAAATAAAACAGATCTGGTCCAACATTACCTCAAATTATGCGATGATTATGAGTAAATTATCATAAATAAAAAATAGTTATAAATCTGCATTCATCCAAATGGCACAGGTCAGAGAGCCACACTCAGTCATTATTTTTCTTTTTGGGCCAAACACATGATCTAGAGACCTTCTTTAATGGATTTGATTTCTACCTACCATTCATTGCTGGATGAAACTGACAACATTGTACACTAATTTAAGGGTCCATCTAAAGAGTTGCCAACCCCTGTGACTCAGGGATTCTTTTAATTTTATTTTTTTTATATTTTTAATGACTAGGAAAAAAGCAGTTACAGTTTGAAAGTTCCAACCCAAAATTAATATCCTTGAAACATCTACAATTGTAAACAAAGAGGTCTAAAATTGAGAAATGAATGGGGCCACACAATTAAGTGTTTATGGGTAATACTACATGGTTAGCAAGTTACTGTGCATTTACATTTGAGCCTGCTACTCTGCAAGGCTGCTGGGGGGCTGTCTACTGTCAATTTTAAACAATGATGCACCCAATACATCAATTGCCATGCTATCTCTCTGAATAGGCCTTCCGCCAGTCATTTTATTCTTTATAAGTATCTCACCAAAAGACCTCAAATTCGATGGAGCAATTCATAAAGCAGTAACGAATAACCACAAATACAAATCAAACTTCATCCAAACTCCAAAACCTTCCATTTTTCCCATTTGCAACTAAGACATTATTCTAGTCAAGTGATGAATTTCTTACATCAAAGATGGGAACCAATAGATACACTGACAGCATAACTGAGCTGTACATTATTATGACAAGATCGTCTAAAAGGAGGTCTGCAAAGTACCAACTCTATCACGAGGAATCAGCCGCAATTCAGATCCATGCTTGAGGAAGACATTACCTAAACATTCAAATATTCAATTGTTAATATAAGTTAATCATCATTAACACTATTTGTGCTTGATAAATTCTTCTTAGCAGTAATAAGCATCCAAAAATTGTTCTAATAAATTCAAAAACAAATTTGCACATGCACTCAAACAAATGGAGAGAAGAGGAAGATAGTGAGAATGTAGCAGTGGAAGCTAGATATAAAAAAAGCCAAAGAATCTTCAAAAGCCATAAAATTATAGACTCCAATATAACCACAAAGACCATCCTCTCCGCTAAATTTGTTTCATAACCACAACAAGTTCTCAAGGTTCACGTATTTACAGTCTAAATGAATGCCAGGTTCAAGATTAAATCAGCATTAACCAGAGTGCTAATGTAAAATAACAATAGTCCATACCATCTACTATAGGTGGGTAGCAATAATATTGCCTCTTAAGGCAAAATAACAATAGTCCATGCTCTATAATGAAATTCAAGTCTTCACCAAAGCATTTGAGTATTACCCTTACAGTCAATTTTTGAATTTCATTTTATAATTTGAAAAATAGATTAGAAAATAAGACATAATTAGCCACTAAGACTTATTTTCTTGAAAGCCAATGCTAAATTGCACAAGAAAAGATGGCTGGAAGGACAAAACTACAAATACATGCATCAATGAGGATTGAAGAGATAGCAGAAAAATATCCAGACAACTACATCAGATTCGACTCCCTACATTTCTATCATTAATTTTGATGTCGAAATGTCATTTTAGCCACAGCCACACTGTGACTGAGGCAGACATAATGTAGCAGATATTAAATATTTCAACAGGTAAGCAAAAGAAAAAGCCTTGAAAAAAAGTAATTTTTGTCACAAAGGCTTTCAGTAGGTACAGAACTTCTAATAAATTGACAAACTTTCTTTACCTGCACTTTGCTGAGGATTGATACCAACACCATCTGTGTTTAGAAAAGAAAATAAAAAAAAATGATACATAATTAGTAGAATGCAAAATTCAAATCAAAGCACTAATAATTTTAGACTGCAATAAGTTTGTTCGTTTTGATACGGAGTCACGAAAACCAATATGTTGGAATGATGCAAGTGTGAGCCATTTGGAGGGCAATATAGTCACTGTTCCATTGATATTACCTGAAATTAAGCTAAAGGCTGGAAATGCTGAGCTGGAAGATGAGCTGGAGGGAGTGTAACAAACTAGATTCCTTTTATTAAGTTTGTTATTTTCATTTACACGTTTAATACATGTAATGAAGGCTATTTAAGCCAAATTAGTGGTTGTAATCCTTTATGCTGAAATTAATACAACTCCTCCATTCTCTCTCAATTCTGTTATCATCATTCTCATATTGATTGTCACTCTCGAAGTTTCCCTTCTTTCTAAATTACTTCGTGAGCTAATCAATCTGCTACTCATCCATTAAATTGGATTGAAGCAGGGTATTGTTACATTGTTCTGAGCAAATTTCTGTCACTAGATTTTTGCTGCATCATTTGGTATCAGAGCCTCCCAGGTTCTTGGACCAGAATGCCTCCAAAGAAGAACACTGAGGTGAGCCATGATGATGCTGTCTCTCACACCTGCTGATTTACAGCAGTTGAAGGTAAACCTTAAATCTATCATTAATGAACAGAACAGAAACATGGTTGAAAATTATAACAATAATAGCTTAAATATTAGCCAGAATACCAAATCTATATCTGAGTTGCATGATTTAATGGTAGGCTTATCTGTGCAAGTCACCAAATTAGTCTCTGATGTTAGCTCACCTATAAAATCACCTGTGAAGTCACTTGACAAATCTGGACAGTTGGATGATGGGAGTACTGATGAGGGCAATTCAACTTATTAGTATTCTACCAGACTCACCAAGATCAAATTCCCAAAGTTTAATGGTGATGATCTAGAGGGTAGAGCACTTCTCTGGCACCAGAATTATGTGAAGAATAATCCACCCCCCAGTTGGAAACAATATGTCAAAGATATAACTAGTAGATTTGGTGAACTCTATGATGATCCAATGTCTGAAGGCACTCAAACAAACTGGTAGCATTCAGGAGTATCATGATGCCTTTGATGCTTTGGCCAGCAGGCTTGAGTTGTTATCTAGGAGGTTTGGAGGAAGAGATACAGTTAGGTGTGAGGATTTTTGCACCAACAGCCATTAAGCAGGCACACTGCCTAGCTAAATTGCAGGAAGCAGCCAGATAACCAAGAAGAACTGGATGGTACCAAAACCACTACCCCCTTTACTACGTACCCCCCCCCCCCCCACAAACACATTACCAATAGCCCAAACACTAACCCACCCTGGAAAGGAACTACCCCAAACAGCTTTACACCCCCAAACACTTACAACCCTAATAGGAAAATCCTCACCCCTGAGATGAATGAAAAGAGAGCCAAGGGCTTATGTTTTTGGTGTGATAGTGATGTGAAGTTTGAGCTGGGATACTTGTAAAGGCAGGAAACCAAGGTTATATCATATTGAGATGGAGGATATAGAGGAGGAAGGGAGTGAGGAGGAGACAGAAGAACCAGTAGGAAGATGATGCTGCTTGTGCTCAGATCTCCTTGCAAGCTCTAGATGGTTATTGCAGTTTCAATACCATGAGAATGATGGGTCAACATGGTAAGAAACCACTTCACATACTGCTTGATTCAGGCTATTGACACCCTAACAGCTCTGAAAATGAACTGTAAGGTGGATAAAGTAGCAACAATATGGGTAAAGGTAGCTGATGGTGGTAGTTGAAATGTGATACTATGATCAAAGGATTTGAATAGAGGATGCAGGGATACACCTAAGTGGAAATGATGTTGTTTTGGGAATTCAATGGTTCTCATTTTGTGGGATTTTAAAAACTTAACCATGGAGTTCAAGCTGGACAACAGAAAGGTGAAACTTAGGGTTGCAACAAAGAAAAAGGTGAAAGGAATTGCACCAGAGCTACAAAATGGAGGAAAGCTATCCATGCTGCAGATCATCCATCCCACCATGGATAGGAGCATAAAATCCATAGAAGAACTCTAGCTGAAATGGAAGAACTCTTGGCTAGCTATTCTGATGTGTTTTGAAGCTCCTACAAACTTAACCCCTGTGAGAGAGAATTTTGACCATATAATCCCATTAAAAGAGGGTACAACTGCTATTAACATTAGACCTTACAGATATCTTGCTACTATTAGCTCACCAAGGACTGATTAGGGATTGTAATAGCCCTTTTGCTGCTCCTGTGGTTTTAGTGAAGAAGAAGGATGGAGGGTGGAGAATGTGTGTTGATTATAGAGTTTTGAATAAGGCTACTGTAAAAGAAAAATTCCCATACCCATTATTAAAGAGCTCTTGGATGAGTTACAAGGAATTTTTTTTTTCTCAAAGATAGACTTGAAATATAGTTATCACGAGATGTGGATGCAAGATGTGCATAAAACTGCCTTTAAGACCCATTCTCGGCATTTTGAGTACCAATGCTCCATCAACTTTTCAATCTATCATGTGTCTAGAAAGCAAAGCAGTTGAAGAAGTTCATTTTAGTTTCCTTTGACAGCACTTCTTGGGAGGAACACTTACAGCATCTACAAGAAGTTCTTTCTATAATGAGACATTACTCATTGAGAGCAAATCTCAAGAAATGCACTTTTGGTGCAAGGAAGATAAACTATGTGGGTCATGTAATCACTTCTGATGGAGTTTCTACTGAACTTGAGAAGATTCAAGCTATTTTGAATTTTAGTACTTTTAGGTTAGTAGCCCTCATTCCTAACTAAGCCTTAGTATAAATAAGGGATAGTATATGCATTTGCTATCATGTGAATTATGAGGAAAAATGTTGAGAGTAGTAACCTCAAGTTACTAGGAGAGTGATAACCTAAAGTTATCAAGAGAGTGATAGCCTTAAGCTATTAATCTATCCTTTTGTATCTGATTTCAGCCATTATTAATCAAAGTATCAAGCTTTTATCTCTTAATTAGTCTTTAAATCAGAAAATACTAAGTCAGTCCATAACAATTGGTATCAGAGCAGGCGGTCTTGTGGGCTGCCGTTGACTGGAACCACCAGTCCGTACCACCGCTTTAAAAAAAAATGCAGTTTGCTGGAACAGATGGCGAACGACTCATGAAGAAATGGATTCATGAGGAATTTAAATACATTTCCCTTAAAAGGGAGCAAGGAATTTCAGATCATGTGGAGGAGAAGAGAATCCGGCAGGAGCTTCAAATTCACGAATTTAATGGAAGAAACTCAGATGACTGGATCTTCCAAATGGAGGATTACTTTCATTTTTTCCAGTTGAATGAAAAGGAGAAGCTCAAGGTTGCCATCATCGGGCTTTGCGGCGAAGCGTTACAGTGGTTCGAATGTGAACACAGGTGGCTACCATTTCGTGACTGGCAAGAATTGAAGACTTGGCTGCTTCGAAATTCTGGGAGGTGGCTACCAAATAAGAAGGAAAGGAGTGAGAAATCTCCGGAATTATTAGAGAAAGAATCCATTGGGGCAGTGGTGGAAGTGGCGGTCAACCAAGCGATGGCAGCGGAAAGGGAGAGGGCTGAGGAGAAGAAAGGCCATCTGGAATCCAAACCCTCGGCCGAGCAAGGCGTTGCAATGGTGGGCACAGAGAGGAAGGGTGAGGAAGGTTTTACAGACAAACCAACTGAAGTTTTCTTCCTGAGGGTGCTTTGGTGTCCGTGAAGGGCAAGCTGGAGTCACCGGCGAATCTGGTGGTGGACGGTGGACCGAATGGGCGAGGTGAGTTAACTAGTGGGGTAATCTGTACTAGTGATTTTGGTGGTGAGGTGAGTGTTTTTGAAGGTGGCCTTGGTGGTGGTTTCACAAGCAAACCCACCAAAGTTTCATTTGAGTGAAGCGGAGATGGCCGAAGAAGGTCTGAAATTGAATTTTCACCACTAAGGGTCGCAAGGAAGGTTGGTGATTTCTCTAGTGGATTTGCCGATGGGGGTTACGGTGGAGTCGATGTCGAATATGGGGTGATTCTTTGGATTGTGCGAAGGGCTGAGGTTGATGTGTTTGAAGGCGATAGAATAGGAGGATGTTTCGAAAAGCGTGGCGCCAATAGTAGTGGATCCGGTGGTGGTCCAGGAGTTTTGGATGGAAAAGATGAGCGAGGTGATAAGACCACCGCTTGTGGTGGCCTGAACAGAGAAGGCTATGGCTGGGTGAAGGGCGGATCAGGTGCAAGCGAGTCCGGTGGTGGACTTCATGGACGTGCTGGTGGGTTAACAGGTGGATTGATATGTGCTAGTGATTGTGGTGGCGGAGTGAACGATTTTGAAGGTGGCTTTAGGCGTGGGTTCACATGCAAACCAACCAAGTTTTTGTTTAAGGGAAGCAAAGATGGTCGAGGCGGGCTAGCTGGTGAAACCGAGTCGCCGCCAATGATGGCGATAAGAAGAGGCGGTGACTTCTCCGGTGGTTTTACCGGCGGTGGCCCAGGTAAGTTCGCCGGTGGAAATGGAGACAGAGGCGGTACTGGTCAAAGTAATTTTGCTAGGGCCGTCGATTCATCACCACCGGTGGCTGCAAGAAGGGGTGGTGCTTTCGCCGGTGGTTTTACCGGCAGCTGGTGTTTGGCCGGAGGTGGAGCAGAAGGCATGTTTCAAGGAGAGTGGTTATTTGGTGGGGTCTTCAAGAATGCAGAAGGAGCAGCTTTTGGCAGAAGAGCTTTTGGCAGAAGGTTGACTGGAATTTTCTTTGCCTTGTGGAAGAAGCCAATTATACAAGATGGGGTTAGTATGAAGGCTACTAGCATAAACAAACTCTGGCTGCTGGTGCCACATGCATATAAGGGAAGAAAAGAGCTACAGGCTAATCCAATTCAATTTGATAAAGCCATGCAAATTATTGGGCGCACTTACCCTTCATATTTTGGGCTTGTTAACTATAGGTCTATCCATCCAACATCAGTTATGAAACCCAACTCTTATAACCTCACATATTCAAGCCAAATTTCACATCCTTCATCAACCTTGACAGATCATTGCTGTCGCCGAGAATCGAGTGCCGATTATTATCCACCTTGAGAACAAGGTGGAAGTTTAGGGGGCCGGTAATGTAATAGACTAACACTAACAAGGGTAGTTTGGGAATTTTAGTACTTTTAGGTTAGTAGCCCTCATTCCTAACTAAGCCTTAGTATAAATAAGGGATAGTATATGCATTTGCTATCATGTGAATTATGAGGAAAAATGTTGAGAGTAGTAACCTCAAGTTACTAGGAGAGTGATAACCTAAAGTTATCAAGAGAGTGATAGCCTTAAGCTATTAATCTATCCTTTTGTATCTGATTTCAGCCATTATTAATCAAAGTATCAAGCTTTTATCTCTTAATTAGTCTTTAAATCAGAAAATACTAAGTCAGTCCATAACAGAAGATAAACTATGTGGGTCATGTAATCACTTCTGATGGAGTTTCTACTGAACTTGAGAAGATTCAAGCTATTTTGAATTGGCCACAACCTCGAACTCAGGGGATTCTTAGGTTTAACCGACTATTATAGATTTTGATAAAATCTGTAAGCCTTTGACAAATTTGCTTAAGAAGGATTCCTTTGCTTGGAATCAGGAAGCAGATGCTGCTTTTGGCAAATTGAAGGCTATTATGACATCACCTCCAGTATTAGCTCTACCTGACTTCCAAGTGCCTTTCACTATTGAAACCAATGCATCCGGTGGGTTGGACGCTGTTCTAATGCAGAAAGGGCATCCCATTGCTTTTATGTGCAAGGCTCTCTCTGAAAGAAATCTGCATCTATCCGCCTATGAAAGGGAATTGCTAGATATTGTCTATGCAGTGAAGAAATGGCAGCATTATCTTATGCTCTTACCTTTTGTGATCAGATCAACAATGCTTGAAACACCGGTTAGATCACAAGATAGTCACCCCTTTTCAACAAAAGTGGTTATCCAAGCTGGTGGTAGTAGGGGTGTTGAAAAATACCCGACCCGTTTGACCCGATCCGCTGACCCGCAAAGTACGCGGTTTTTTTCCCAATTTTTTCCAATATCAGATTTGCGGGTCAGGTGATGGGCCGGGCTTTGAGTGTTGCTGGTACCCATTAAATACCCGGATTTTTTTTTTTTTTTTTAATTTCTTGGCTAGAACTCAAATTAGGGTTACTCTCATCTACTCTTCTCTCTCCTCACTTCCTAGCAGAGTAGTCGCGTCTCAACATTCTCCATTTCTCCTCACTCCTCTTCTCTCTCTCAATTCCCAAACACACACTCTCAACTCTCAAGCGAACCTCCTTCCTCCCTCCCAGGCGAACTTCCTTCCTCCATATCAGGCGAACCTCCATAGACCGTCAGTTCCTCACCGTCAGCCGCATAAGGTTGGTATTGTTTTTGAATTTTTTTGATTAATTTCTTTGCTTATGTTTGATTATACTCAAGTTGTTTTCTATTACATTTTTAAGGTTTTTTGTCGAATTTTTTTAGGTTAATTACGCTACTTATGTTTGATTATACTCAAGTTATTTTCAATTACATTTTTTAGAGTTTTTTTTTTCGAATTTTGTTGGGTTAATTTGCTGATTACGCGTGATTATACTAAAGTAATTTTCAATTACATTTTTTGGGGGCTTTTTTTTGAATTTTTTTAGGGTTAATTTCCTGATTATGTATGATTATACCTAAGTTAATTTCAAATACATTTTTTTGGTTAATTTCATTGCTTATATTTGATTATACTCAAGTTATTAGTTATTGAAGCTTTGCTTGTAAATTCTTTCATCATGACTTGACGGGGGCAAAATCGAATCAGACAAATGGACATGACGAATCCGATGATTTTGAGATCTTGGAGGAGGCTTCATCAAGGCCTAAGAAAAACAAAAAGGTTGGGAAGGAACCAAAAAACAGAAAATGTTGGAGGTAAACGAAAAAATCCTCTAATGTTTGGGATCATTTTCATGAGATTCCTAATGATGAAAATCATGCTAAATGTGCTTATTGTGGGCGAAAAATTACCTGTACTGCTAGAAATGGTACTAATGCTATGTCACGTCATAGTAATAGGTGTAAAAAGTCTCCCTGCTGATACAAAACAAACACTTCTAGATTTTGAGTTTAGAACTAAGGTTAATACTGATGGGAGTGTTGAGACATATAATGTTCCTATATTGTGGAGATTTAATCATGATGAGGTTAGGAAAGCACTTGCCCATATGTTGATTGTAGATGAGTTGCCTTTTGCTTTTGTTGAACGTGAAGGTTTTTGTCAATTTTGCAAAGTTGCCTGATTTTGTTCCTCCCTCACGTGCTACTATTACGAGGGATTGTTATGGTCTTTTTATAGAACAAAAGAAAAAAGTTAAAGACTTTTTCCTAGAACTTGTCTTCTAGAGTTTGTCTTGCTACGAATACATGGACTTTTGCTCAAAATTTGTCATATATGTGTCTTACTGCTCATTTCATTGATGATGAATGGAATTTGCATAAGAGAATCATTAACTTTGTCCTATTGCTGGTCATTCTGGGGAGCTTATTGGTAAATCTGTTGAAAAGTGATTGTTAGAATGGAATTTGACGAGGGTTTTGAATGTTACAGTAGACAATGCTAGCTCAAATGATTTAGTTATAAAGTACTTGAAAAAAATCTTTAACCTTTGGGATGGGTGTGTGTTGAATTGTGAGTGTTTGCATATGAGATGTGCTGCACACATATTGAATTTGGTTGTTAAAGATGACTTGAAAGATGTGAATGTTTCTGTTCTCAAAATACGTGCTGCTGTGAAATATGTGAGATTTTCTCCTTCTAGGTTATTAAAGTTCAAGTCTTGTGTAGAAGAAGAGAACATCACTTGTAAAGGCCTTGTTTGTTTAGATATTGAAACAAGGTGAAATTCCACGTACTTGATGCTTAAAACTGCATTAGTGTTCAGAAAAGCCTTTAAAAATATGAAAACTAAGTTCTCTCCTTACACTAGAGAGCTTATGAAGCAATCGATGGGGGGTGCTCCCGATGATGAGGATTGGGACAAAATTGAAAGTTTTTTGCCTTTTCTTGAAATCTTTTATAATGCCACATTAAAGTTGTTTGGTTCTCGTTATGTGACGGGTAATACTTTTGTGGAAGAGATTTATGATATTGGGTACACCATAGATAACTATGCTCATGACCCGAATGAAGATGTGAGAAAAATGGCAAAACAAATGAAGTTGAAATTTGAATAGTATTGGTCAAATGTTCGTAATATTAACATTTTAATGTTTCTTGCCTTGGTTCTTGATCCAAGGAATAAGATGAAGTATACGGAGTATGTTGTGCGTAGTTCTTATGATGTTAGCAATTCTTTTATTTTATGCGTATTCAAGATGCATTGAACTCATTATTGATTGTTATGCAAACAAAGTGAGACCATCTTCTTCTAGTGTGCCTATTATTCATGGTGAAAGGGGTGAGATGGAACAACAAAGGGGTCTTCTTAATGCATCTCGATTGAGGAATAGCTTTGTGAGGGAGAGTGGTAATGAAGATGGTTCCAAAGGAATCACCGAATTAGAGAAGTATTTAGGGGATAAACTAGAGCCTTATAATGGAGATTTTGATATTTTGGCATGGTGGAGTGCACAAGGAAAAACATATCCAATTCTTATGACAATGGCTCATGACATTCTAGCAATTCCAGTTTCTTCTGTTGCTTCGGAGTCCGCTTTTAGCACGGGGGCGTGTCTTGGATTCCTTTTGCACTTCTCTAAGTTCTAAAATGGTGGAAGCCCTTGTTTGTGGCCAAGATTGGATGTGTCATTCTAATACCCCTATTGCTATTGAGGAAAGCTTGCTTGAGTTGGAGATTATGGAAGAATAAGGTGATTATAACTTAATCTATTACTTGCTTTTTATCCTTTGTGATATTCTACAATTGATTTATGTTTTTTTTAATGATTTATCTTTTGTAGGGATTAAAGACTTGGTTTCAGAGCAACCAACAATTATCATTGATGAAACTATTGAAGCTTCGGATGTGACTTGAAATTATCCCCTCTCCCATTTAGTGTGATTTGTGGCTTTAAGATATCGTTTGGACTTTGTAATTAATTTGGTTGTTTCGTTGTTTTAATTTGATGTAGACTCTTTAAACTCTATGGCTAGTGCATTCCAGACACTTTGAACTTTGGTTTGCATTTTGTACTTTAAAACAGAATTTTGTTTAAGTTATGAGAATATTTGTACTAAAACAGGTGTACAGATACAGATATAGCCCCATATAGCCATATAGGGAAGCATTGCAGCAGCCGGCAGGTTATTTTTTTGGTGGAAGCAAGTTTTTAATATGATTTTGCTAGTTTGTTGGTGGAAGCAGGTTCACTATGAATTTGTGAAAACATCAGCTTTTTTAAAAATAAAATATCAGTTTTTTTTTTTTTTTTATGAAATCAGCAAGTTCTTTTAATAGATAAAAACATCGCTTTTTGTTTTTAATGAAAAAAGTTAATTTTTTTAATAAAATCAGCAGGTTTAAGTAAAAAAAAAAAACCATATATATTAAAATTTCGGGTACCCGATAAGAGGGTACCCACTTTTAGCGGGTTGGGTAATGGGTCGTCTAAATAACTACCCGCACTTTCGGGTACCCGCACTTCCGAGTACCCAAAAACCTGAGTACCCGGTTATGAGCACCCCTAGCTGCAGGTGGCATGGACTATGTGATTGGAAAAAAAGCACGGAAGTGAAAATAAATTAGCAGATTCCCTCTCTAGGATATCTCATTCTCAAGTGATGACTATGATTGCTACTACAATCAATTCTTCACTCTTGGAAGAAATTCAAACAGGTTGGTAGGATTACCCTAACCTATAGAAGATCATTTCTGATCTGGTAGCTAATCCAGATTCTCACAAGCATTATAAATGGCAAAATGATCAGTTAACAAGAAAGGGCAGGCTGGTGGTGGGATTTATACCTGAACTGAGGAATAAAATCCTACTTTGGTTGCATAATTGTGCTCTACAAGGATATTCTGGAATTCAAGCTACACTAAGAAGGGTGAAGAGCTTATTCTACTCGTTTGAAGAAGAGTGTGACAGCATATAGCATATATTAGACAGTGTGATGTGTGTCAAAGGTGTAAATATGACCCCAGTGCTTATCCTGGCTTACTACAACCTTTACCCATACCTGATAGGGAGGAGGTCACCATGGACTTCATTGAAGGTCTACCCAAATCACTTGGCAAAGAAGTGATTCTGGTAGTGATAGATAGACTGAGCAAATATGATCATTTCATAGCTTTGTCTCACCCTTACTCAGCTTTGAAATTGGCTTAAGCTTACCTAGACAATGTTTATAAATTACATGGATTCCCAAAATCCATTGTCTACCTCTTACCATCCTCATGATGGTCAGAGGTTTTGAGCAGGTCTTTGGAGACATACTAGGTGGCTGCCATTAGCTGAATTTTGGTACAGTACATCCTATCACTCTGTCCACTCCTTATGAGATTTTGTATGGTCAAACCCCCCTATTCATGTTCCTTATTTAAAAGGGATGAGCAGGATTCACAGTGTAGACACAAGTTTGCAGCACAGGGAAGAGGCTTTATCCATGATTAAAGAGCATCTGCTGAAAGAACAGCACAGGATGAAGCAACAGGCCGATAAACATAGAAGTGAAAGGTCATTTGCTATGGGTGATTGGGTGTACTTGAAGTTACAACCCTATAGACAACAGTTTGCAGGGGAAAACAGAAGTTGGGTACTTTGGTCCCTATCACATAATCAAGAAGGTGGGAAAGGTGGCTTACACCCTCCAACTTCCTGCATCTTCGAAGATCCACCCTACTTTTCATGTAACCGAAAACCCGGGTACCCTGATCTTCGGGTATTTAGAAACGCGACCCATGTCCCGACCCGAAAAGATCGGGTACCCGGGTTTCGGGTACCCGATTTTCTCGGGTCGGGTCACAGGGTACCCGATTATATTGTTTAAAAAAAAAGTACCCTTTTCTTCCATCTTCTAAAAATCACAAGCTAATTATAAATTACTCCAATAATTAAATCACATAAAAAGCCAAAAAATCAACCACAATCAAAATCAAATATGAATCTCAAACTTTTACACCCTCATGAATTACAAAACCACAATTAATTAATATGTAAAAAAACTAATAAAATCAACTCAAATTGATAATTATAATTATAATTGTCCAACTGAACCCAAAATAAATAATTGAAATATTTTTTGGGCTTTAGAGGTACAGATCACATCAAGCGAGCGGCCGTCGGAAATTTATATCTAACTTACTCGCAATTTACTTTCTCTGATCTCTATTTCAAGCATGATAATTATCCTCCTTCGTTCAAAGGAAGCGATTCCTGCGCCTCATCGTGGAGAAGATGGTGGTCACACCTTGCAGAGTAGTTGTTACCGTCGTTGAGCCATGAGATACTAATGGTCTGAGAAGAAGGGTGAGGCTGCCGTGAGATAGTGAGGAGTGAGGAAAAATGAAAGAGAGAGAAAGTTGAACCAAAGAAAGGAAGAGGAGATGGCAGGTGGCTCCAAATGCAATCAGTAAACCCTATTTTAGTTTTAGAAAAAGGTTATATTCACTGTGTATAGTACTGGTATTGAATTTCAGAAAGAACAAAAAAATAGATGCGGGTCAGACGGGTACTCGTATAACTGAAGTTCCGGCCCCTGTCCCGACCCGTGACCCGAGGAATTAACCGGGTCGGGTACCCGACCCGAAATATTGTATGAAAATACCCATCGGTTATCATCCGGGTAGTCGGGTCGGGACGAGCGGGTCAAGTTTTTTTGAACACCCCTACCCCCACCTAATGGTTCTTCTGGAATCATTAATGATGATTCTGAAAATCTAAGGTTCCCAATTGCCATGATGAACAAGCGTTCTATAAAGAGGGGAAATCATGCCATTGTCCAGTGGTTGATTTAGTGGTCTAATGCTAGTCATCTTGCTGAGGTTATTGAAGCTTCCTTTAATCCTTGGGGTCAAGGATTTTCTCAAAGGGGAAGGCATTGATGCAAGTGTGAGCCATTTGGAGGGAAATATAGTCGGTGTTCCATTGATATTAGCTGAAATTAAGCTAAAGGCTGGAAATGCTGAGCCGGAGGGAGTGTAACAAACTAGATTCCTTTTATTAAGTTTGTTATTTTCATTTACACGTTTAATGCATGTAATGAAGGCTATTTAAGCTTAATTAGTGGTTGTAATCCTTTATGCTGAAATTAATACAACTCCCTTCTCTCTCTAATTACTTTCTCTCTCTCATTGTTATCATCATTCTCATATTGATTATCAGTCTCGAAGTTTCCCTTCTTTCTGGATTACTTCTGAGCTAATCAATCTGCTACTCATCCATTAAATTGGATTGGAGGAGGGTACTATTACGCTGTTCTGAGCAAATTTCTGTCACTAGATTTCTGCTGCATCATGGAACCTAGTTAAAAAAAAAAAAAACATGTTCCCTTTTGCATCCAAATACATCTCAACTATTCAACTTCCATAGTAAGCTGAATTTTTAAATATAATATACAAGTATATGATTCAGTATTTTATTTCTCTCTTAAGAAATAAAAATCAAGTAATACATAGATATACTACTAACAACCTGGTCTAGAGAACATTAAAAGTATGCCTGGACCACCATAACCGTATGTTTGAATATAGCAAGGTATAAAAGTTCTGAAGTCAATGCACAAACCATGAAGCTCCAAAAGTTCAGATAGTTGGTATCATGGTAAATAGTGAGGCAATAAATGTAGGAGAGTGGTTATTTTTGTCTAATTCACACATTTATAACAAGCACTAGAGAAAAATATGACCTCATGTGCCAAATCTCTCTTCCCCTTTCTACTAACAATGGATTATCCCAATTTATAATTTTCTTTGGAGCTTATTAAACATGACAATCACCCCACTAGCTAAAGAGAGTTTATCTCAATTGACAGGTACGAAAGACATGGAATGCTTTGTCCTTGGGAATCAAAACTAAGATGATTTATTAATAAGATTTTAGATGCTTAATTTAATCCAATATCTCTGCCAAATATAAAGGAATAGCAGGATTCATAATCTAATTGATTAGTTTATCCCTGGTTCTTAATCTTCCTTGTTTGGCTGATAACGCAAAGATGAATGAATGAATATACCAGGACAGTAGACATTCCGGAACAAATGATGATGCTACAAAATGGATACTAAAATAAAGAGAAGTAATCTAATTGGAGATAGCAAGAAAAACCTAAAATTATCCTAAAAACTGAATTGTGTGATTCAGATGAAAAATTACTACTCGTAGTAGAAAAGAAAGATCTAAAAGAGTTGAATAGGTGAATAAAAAAAAGAAACAAGTACCATTGGTGATGATAGCGCTGGTCTGAGGAGGGACCTTAAACTCCTCGGCGGCGAATTTGAGGACGGCGGTGAAAGGGGCTGCTTCCGGCACGCTAAACCTGTTTATATTATCAAAATCCGAATCCGAAATCGTATGAGATAGATCAATTTACACTTTGAATTTAAATTTAGAGTAGAATTCGAAATCGAAATCGAAATCGTATGAGATAGATCAATTTACACTTTGAAAGGAAGCTTTGGATCGGAAGTCAGTGTTATCTTGAAGGACACCTTGCCCCCTCCTCCTCCTTCTGCTCCACTCGCCATTGTTTTCGCTGAATTCGGACCTTCTTCCTTACCCGATCAATTCAATCGATTTATTCTCTGCGTTTCAATTAAGCTCACTTTTCCAATTTCTATTAGCCCATTATCCTGCACTTGCGCCACGTTTTTTTTCCACACTCAGGCCCAATTGCAATTCCCACTTTTGACTTTAGAGATATCAAGTCAGTATTGGTATACTTCAGTTTAGACCTTGACAATCATGTTCCCAAACCAAAATACGAAGTAATTGAAATCTTATGGTATAAATGTTTAATTAGGATGATATATTTCATACAATCAACTTTTTTTTTTAGAGGATAAAATCAATTGTATCATTTATATTCACATTTACATCTTACACCAATGAGCTAACCTGAAATGATGGTGCCATGGACCATAGTTATTTGTTTGAATTTTGCACTATTCATATGTTATGGTTCACTTAATTTTTTTGCTATTATTAGATTTGTCACAATGTCTACTTTTACAATATCATTTTGTTACAATTTTTACTAACAGACAATTAAAGATATTATTGGTTAATTTACGTCTTAGCAAATGTGCCGGTCAAACTGATGCGTTTAAAAATAAATAAAAAATAAAAACGGAGGGACATTATTGTCTAGAACAATACGAAGATCAATATTATAGAAAAAAGGATCGAAAATATTTTCTATTTTAAATAGTTTTTCCCTTAAAATGACTTCATTTCATATACCGGCCACATAAATATTAATATCTACAAAATGAGAAATAACCTCCAATACAAAATCCCTTCCCAAAAAAAAAAAAAAAAAAAAAAACCTCCATTATATAAATGCATGTTTGGTCTTCTGACTCTGGTTCCATGTTGATATTCAAACAATTTATTATTTTCCATGTACAAGTACAAACTTCCTTCCTCCTTCATTCCAACAAAAATAAAAGGCACAAAAAAATTACAATGAATAAACCCAAGTTCAAAAGGATCGGAACAAAGGGAATTTTACAAGATAATCATTAAATACTTCACAAAGTTACAAGGAATAATAGAGCAAACATGAAAGACCACCATTTATTGAGATGTGAGTCCATCATTTTAAAACCGCTGCAAATTAGTTTATTGTCATGGTACGTGCACGCACGCTTTGACCTACACATACATAATTAAGTCAAATTATATTAATACGAAGTTAGAAATTAGTCAAACATAATTGATAAGTCAAAAAGAGATTATAAAGAAATAAAAGGTACTGGTACTAACTTGGAAGAACAGAAAGTGATGATGTAATCGGTGCCAGTACAGGTAAAAATGCTGGTAGGATCATCATAAGCATAGCTATAAGAAGTAGGGCAAGCTTGCTTGAACAACTTTGAATAATAAGTAGGATGGCAAACCGATGGACCACCGTAAAGTCCCCTACAACAATACTCATCGGTGTCGAACACGTCACATGCACTCCGGCAAGCCACCGTCTTGCTACGATCATTAGGGTCTTTAACAGACAACTCCTTGGGGCAATTCTTTCTAAGGTCTTGATTGCACCCAGCAGTTGTGCAGTTACCTGCCCCGTGTAAGGGTTTTATTGACACTGGTATGTTAAACCCATCCACCAAGCTCACGTCGTAGAAGTCTACTTTTGCCAGTGTGAACTCCGCTAAGGTTGCGGGTGGCTTACCGGCGGCACCACATTTCAAAGATGTGCCGCACGCACCAGTGGCGCAGGTGCCATTTCCACTTTGATCGAAGTTGCACCCAGTCCGAGCCCATATTCGGCCTGACCATCCAATGGGAGCAGTGAAGACCCTGGACTGGCCTTGCTTTAAGGGAAAGCCTCCTCCCAAAAAGCTGTCGCCTGGTATTATGGCTGGCCATATGGTCTCTCTACAATCGTTTGTGAGTGTGAACACTCTTGATGCCTCTGATATTCTCCATCTCCCTGCATTGATAAGTAATTGCATAATAATATTATTGATTATATCTCATAACGTACATTGTATTAATGTTTTTTGTACTTGAAAACTAATTAAGTAAAAACAAAATAGAAAAATTACCTATAGAAAGAAGGAAGAAAATAAAAAAGGCAAAAGATGTGAATGAAATTGGATTTGTATGCATGATTAATCGAGATGAAATTGGGGAAGGAAGAATGGTGGTTGATTTAAAGGATCGCATTGCAAAGAATGTAGGAGAAAAGAATTGAATGAATAAGGAGCTGAGGAGGAATGCGTGAGACAAAGATGGATAATAAGAATATGCATTCCCTGGCTTTTGCAACAACATTTGGTTGATTCTTTGTCCAGACCTAACCTAGCCTTCAAGTTCCCTTCCATCTTTTTTCCTTCATAACAGTTATAGTTGTTTTACACATAAAGCCAGGGATCTTTTAACATTAAGCCATGAGATTAATATACCCTAAGGAGTACTAGTGTCTAGTACCACTCTATAAAGTCTTTTTCCTTTCTTAACAAACTTCTTAAGATTCCAGTTCAATGGTTTAAGGCTTTCGTTTACTGTTAGCAACCAAGTACTATGTACGTACTGTCTCACGTAGCTTGACCATAGCCCATAGGAGTAATTTAATTAATACACCACACACTTTGTTTTTAAGCTATTTCATCTTCTTGATTTTTTTATAATTGGCCTGATCAACACATACCAATTCAACTCTATCTAATCTCTGCTATGGTATAGTGGTTCAAATAAATTATTAATTTATGCACCCGATCGAAGAGCATAAAGATTAAATTTAAGAATTTAAAGACTAAACTCAAAGAGCATAAAACGCTAAAATAAAAATTTATTTGTTTAAATTTTTGGGTAACCACAGGCTAAATCCAATTATTGCTCATTTGATTTAACATGGTCAGATAGATATCCTAGTGCATAACTGCATATATTTTCATTTCATAGGAAATGCTACTGCAAGATGTTATTAGCCTAATTATATATGTGAAGTTCTACTTCCTTAATTAATTTAGGTCAAGTAAATAGAAATATTCATTTCTTTTTAATAACGTGTTCCCAAGCCCCAAGGGCACGTGCTAACACAACATGTTCCTAATGGTTTTTCCAATCAATTCAAATAATTCCATCTTATTCCAAATGTTAAATATGTGAAGGAGAGAAAAGACCCTCAATTTTTATACTATGTATATATACAAAGAGAAGAAACTCAATATTTAGGATTAGGTTTGAAGAGCAAAATAATTTAACATTAAGATACAAATAACGAATGGAGGAGAGGATAATAATTAACATTTCAATAGAAATATTGATAGTATACATATACAAAATACTTGATTGTACATACTGTTGGAGTTTCAAAAAAAAAAACAGAATCAAAGTTACAAACAAAAGGTGAATTTTACAAGTTACTCCACAAAGTTACTAGAAATAATAGAGCAACGGTGAGTGACAGGCATCTACTGAGCAATGATTTGAATCCCATAGATCCGCTACTGCAAATGAGTTTGTTGTTATGGTATGTACACACAGGCTGAGACCTGTACAAATAAAAGATAGATATAAAAGCTCAAATAAATCCAAGCAAAAAGAACTGGACAAAAGAATTATTGAACAAAATAAAAAAAGCATTATTGAACAAAAGAATTGGACAGTTACGTACATGGAAGAACAGAATGTGACGACATAATCAGTCCCAGAACAGGTAAAAATGCTGGTAGGATCATCATAAGCATAACTATAAGAAGCAGGGCATGCTTGTTTGAATAACTTGGAATAATAGTTAGGATGGCATGTCACCGGATTCCCATAAACACCCCTGCAACAATAGTCATCCGTGTTGAAAACATCGCATGCACTCCGGCATGCAACCGTCTCCCGGCCGTGATCAGGGGACTTTACAGAAAGCTCCTTGGGGCAGTTCCTCCTAAGGTCTTCATCACACCCCGCAATTGTGCAATTCCCTACACCGTTTAGGGGCTTCACTGCCATGGGGATGTTAAACCCGTCCACAAGGCTCACGTCGTAGAAGTCTACTTTTGCTAGTGTGAACTCCGCTAAGGTTGCCGGTGGCTTCCCCGCGGCACCACATTTCAGGGATGTGCCGCATGCCCCAGTGAGGCAGGTGCCGTTGCCTTCTCGACCAAAGTCGCAACCAGTTCGGCCCCATATTCGTCCTGACCATCCTACGGGGGCATTAAATACCATGGATTGGCCCGGTTTTAAGGTGAATCCTCCTCCTTGGAAGCTTTGGCCAGGGGTTACAGCGGGCCATATGGTCTCTTTACAATCGTTTTTGATGGTGAATATTCTTGCTGCTTCTGTTTTTATCCAGCTTCCTAGATTTATATTATTAACATAAATATTTGAATTATATTGTACGTACATACATAAATAATTAATCAAGTGATCATAAATAGATATTGAAAGTTTTACATACCTTGAGAAATAAGGAAGAAAATAAATACAAAAAATGAAATTGGTTTAGTGTCCATAATATCCTACAGTTGGAATTGCATGATTTATGCATGGGTTGATTGATTTATATCATAAATGTACGGCAATGATAAAGAAGCTAGGAATACGTGAATAGTAGAAGCATCCATCTAATCTGAATTCAAAAGGCAAGACTATCCCATTAGCTTTATGCAGAGCAGCCCTGTTGTCTGATGATTAATTAATCTAACTAATTAAATTAGGGTGATTCTTTATCCATTCTTTGGAAGCAAGTTGTGTTTGGTTCTTTTCTTTCTTGCTTGCTTTCATGTGATGCTGTTAATTAATAATGCAGGGGATCTCTTCACAACAAGACATTTGGACCGCCCTTCAATATATACTTTGGGCTGGGCTTTTGTTTAGTCGTACTTGTAAATAAAATCAGTATAATTGGGCTTGATTATATGCCCCAAAGAGTCTACTTAATCTGGATTCGATTTCTTATAGATTTATTCCACACACGTCCATTCTTTTTTTAGGCTTTATTTATGATTCTTCCAAAATTCAAAAAGAATGTACGTGATGAAATATGATGATCTATTTGACTTAAGAGAAGGAAAAACTATAGAGAGCTAATTATGATCACACAAATTACCTATTGTAGTGTTACATTACTTGTAGTATGGGTGAACTGGCCGAATGAGAACTATATAACACATACACATCTCTAAATCTCTATTACGGAATTGAGTAATAACAAGTTTGAGTGATGTTCAATAGAGTCTTCTAATTAGTCTACTGTTTAGCAAATAACACATGTCATACGCCAATAAGAAAAATCCATAATAGGGTAATTGAGACTATTCTAAAGGTGAAGATGTTGAGAAAGTGGTAGTTATAAGCGGTGGTGTGGTGGATGTGAGGCAAAAGTTAGCCAAAAATGAAGATGATTACTATTATGATTGATGATTTGATGTGGTGATAAATGAAAACGCTCCAAGCATAAAATACCAAATATCGTTATCTCCTGCATTGTGACATATATATGTCCTATTGCTCATATACAGTTATTGAAGTTTAGCCTTGGCTACTTCATGATGTCTGAAGCTTTGTAAAATTGTAATCAATTAAGTAAACTACATCTTGTTTTTGGTATAGGGTTATTAAAGTAATGATTATGCATTTCCCACCACGCACCGGCACAAAGTAGAGAGAAATCATCAATTTATGTATAAATAAATAAAGTAGACGAGCTAGCTAAGCTAGGGAGCAACCAAATGTTCTTTCAGGTCGTGGAAAGGGCTCTTCAACATCTATATATGAATATGATATATCGTCCTTTAATTTGGCCTTAGCTTGATTAAACAATCTCACCGATTTATATTAATCAACATCGATCTTACATATACCCTAATTATTACGGAGATTAGTTGCATAGCCTGGCCCTAGCTTAGATAAATACACTGCACACTCGCTAATTAAATTAGCCCTTTCTTCTCTTTTATTGTAAAGCCAGCCAGTTGGCACACGTGTGATGCTAATCATGATAAGCACCAAGCCCACCCCTCTTAATCATTTCTTCCATTTTTTACATCAACATTATTATTAACCTCTCACTTCATCATTAATCTTCCCCTTGATCATTTCTATTTTTAATTTATGGGTTATTACCATAATACGTACTCCAATTACTATGCATCCTTATTATATAAAGGTATTTGTATTACATCTTTAATTTTTAAAATTTTAAAAACTATACAAGTAGAAGATTTAATTTTAATCATGTTCAACACAAATTTAGATATATCCGATCCATGCATGTATTGCGGCCGTATTGGTGTTGGACACGATATCTTGAATGTATTGTATCTTGTTTGTATTAGTTGGAGGGTGTTTTCATCTTTGTAGTAGTTGTAAGTTTGAATATAATTAGTCATAGTGTATTATGATTATAAAATTGAATATTAATATTAATGAAGTTAAAAATAAAAAGAGTTCATGGGGATTGATAGCTTAAAGCGGCGTGATAGTGAGACATCCCGCTCGTGGGGTTGCATGCGAGAGTGACCCAAACAGAGAACCTGAATAAGAGGAAAAGGAAATTAAAAAAAAATGTTGGTTGGATGGCCGCGGCTAGGTAACAAGAGAGTGTGTGGGAGATGGGGACAATACTATATCAACTACCAATCAAATGAGAGGATGATCCCATACATTCATACATACATGGCGAACAAACACCTTTTTAAAATAATAATAATAATAATAATTGATATCAACCATCAGCTTAAGCTTTTGGTTGAGTTAGTCCATTACCATGGTATCGGAGTCAGCGTGACACAAAGGTCACGGGTTCGAACCTCATCCGCCCCTCCTTCAAAGTGGAATTAATTCGCACCGGTCACATTATGTAGTCCGCGCCACACACAAGACGAGCTCATAATAATAATAGAGGAAGATTGAAGTGAGCAAAGAAACTAAGCGAGCTAATCATTGCTCCTCTCTAGTAAAAGTCCTTTTAAGAAGCTGCTCCTTTCACATTCCTTCGTAAGCTAGAATGAGTACTTAAGTCCTCCTACTCCTTCCTATTAGCTTACTCTATATTCTTAATAATTATTATCAATTTGATTTGTGTGATCATATATATAGATCAGCAACTAAACTTAGTTAACTCTATTTTGATACCAGGCCAGTATATAAAGATATAGTAGGATCGGATTGGATATATCATATATGGCTTCAGAGAAGGTGGAGACAGTGGTAGCTGGGAACTATGTCGAAATGGAGAGAGAAGAAGGTCCGGAAGAGTCTTGTTCCATTAAGACCAAGCTTTCCAACTTTTTATGGCATGGTGGCTCTGTTTATGATGCATGGTTTAGCTGTTCTTCCAACCAGGTACCTACAATTATATATTTACTAGTGTTATTAATTAACCCAACGAGCTCACACCTTTATATTACATACTAATTACTACTACTACTACTACTATGCCACGCACTGCAGGTTGCACAAGTACTACTAACACTACCATACTCATTCTCACAACTCGGGATGTTATCTGGAATACTTTTCCAACTCTTCTACGGCTTCATGGGTAGCTGGACTGCTTACCTTATCAGTTTACTCTACGTGGAGTACAGAACCAGAAAAGAGAGAGAAAAAGTTGATTTTAGGAACCACGTTATTCAGGTTTCTTTTTTATAACCTTTATGATTCAGAGGTATACTTATGATCAATTCTCTTTTTTGCTACCTAATTTTACATTTATATCGATTGATTGAATGAATGCAGTGGTTTGAAGTGCTTGATGGATTACTTGGGAAACATTGGAGAAATATTGGCCTATTCTTCAATTGCACTTTCCTTTTATTTGGATCTGTCATCCAGCTTATTGCTTGTGCTAGGTCAGTCTGCTTCTTGCTTTACTTTATCTACTGAATTTGATAAAAGTGAAACAATTTTAAACTAGTAATTATAAGATCATTGATAACATCATGATAATATGTTGTTATGATAAAAAAAATAAATGTGCAGCAATATATACTACATAAATGATAGCCTGGACAAGAGAACATGGACATATATATTTGGTGCCTGCTGTGCGACGACAGTGTTCATACCATCTTTCCACAATTACAGAATATGGTCATTTCTAGGCCTTATCATGACCACATATACTGCCTGGTATCTCACTATTGCGTCTCTCCTCCATGGCCAGGTATTTATATTCCCAATTTTCATCTGCAGCTAGTGCTGCATATTGATTTAATTGGCTGACCTGATGAATTTTATTATCTTCTGTTTTTGTTAAAATGATAATCTAAGGTAGACGGAGTAAAACACTCCGGCCCCGCCAAGTTGGTTCTATACTTCACGGGTGCAACCAACATTCTCTACACTTTTGGTGGCCATGCGGTCACTGTGTAAGTTTTTTATTACTCCGTACCAATTAATTGTTTTATCAACTTAGGAAGATATTTGATTAATATTAACTATAAAGCTACTGAATGAATGCAGAGAAATAATGCATGCGATGTGGAAACCACAAAAGTTCAAGCTGATATATTTGTTGGCAACATTGTATGTGTTAACTCTGACCCTGCCATCAGCAAGTGCAGTGTATTGGGCATTCGGAGACATGCTACTTGATCATTCCAATGCCTTCTCTTTACTTCCTAGGACTGGTTTTAGGGACACTGCTATTGTCCTCATGTTAATACATCAGGTTTGATCACGTCAGAACGATCAGTAATATGTTAATTAATTAGCTTTGGCATAACAGCATACAATTCAATTCAATTAATTCAATTAAATAATGCATGTTGCTTAATTGTGCAGTTCATAACATTCGGATTCGCTTGCACTCCTCTATATTTCGTGTGGGAGAAATTCTTAGGCGTGCATGAAACAAATAGCATTATGAAGCGGTCATTGGCGAGGCTTCCGGTGGTGATCCCGATATGGTTTTTAGCCATTGTTTTCCCTTTCTTCGGACCAATCAATTCAACAGTTGGATCACTATTGGTTAGTTTCACTGTATATATAATTCCGGCCATGGCTCATATGATTACTTTTGCACCAGCAGCCGCTCGCGAGGTAAATCATTATATATATATATATATATATATATATATATATATATATATATATATATATATATATATATATATATATATATATATGTGCAGTTTATAATAATACTAGTCCAAGTAACAGTTAATTAATAAGTTAAATGGTGAATATATATTGAACAGAACGCAGTGGAGAGACCGCCATCATTCCTAGGAGGGTGGGCAGGAATGTACAGCATCAACATATTCGTAGTGGTGTGGGTGTTTGTGGTAGGGTTTGGGCTTGGTGGGTGGGCCAGCATGATGAATTTCATACAGCAAGTCAACACTTTTGGCCTTTTTGCCAAGTGCTATCAATGCCCTCCTCATAAGCCCAAGCTTTGAACTAATGCTTTTTTCTTTTTTTTAATTTTTTTTTTCTAGGGAGCTAAGCAAAACCTGTTGATCATTATATACTCCGTACGTAATACATAGCGTGTGTAAAGTTTGGCTTTTTTTTTCCTTCTCTGATTTCAATGAGCAAGGTTGTTTAAACCTTGTTGTATTTCCGTGAGTTAATTGATAAGATATGTAAAACTTGGGTTTTCATGGAATTTTGTACTTCATATATTAAAAAATTTTGGCGTGGATATACCGGGTGTGTTTTGTGAACGTGAAATGATCATATTTTAAAGCAATTGTATACATAAATATTTCGTATATAGAGAGAGATATCATACGACATACGAGCCTACCCAAGAAAATACAAAGTGGATCCCAGTACTTTTATTTAAACCAATAATGTTTATTACTCATCTATTTTCTCCACTCTAATACATATTTGCAGCATTTTTTTTTATATAACGATCTCCATTTTACAACAATGAATATCGATCTATAATTGTACACCAATAAAAATTATAAATGTTAATACTTTGTAAATATACATTAAGATAAAGCTAATTTAATAAATATCATAATGAGAATTTATGATAATAATAAATATTGAACTTTAGCCTTTAAAAGACCTATAAAGTGAAAAGGTGCAATTATTAATGAATTGAGAAAGTGTATATGGTGTACTTTGTATAAACTATGACATTGACTATTAAATAAGCTAATTCAATGTGTTTGGTGGGAAGCTTATATAAAGAGCTTATTCCACTAAATAAGCTCTTTTTGAAAAAACTCTAGGAGCTTTTTCAATTAGCTTATTCATTAATATAGGTGAAATGACACTTATACCCCCATTTAATTTAAAATCCTACTACCTAAATTACCAAACACTTATTTTATTGGTCATTTCACGTACTCAAACAACTTTAACCTATTAGCTATATACCAAACACTTTTATAAAATCAGCCAATAAAATAAGTTAGTCAAATCAGTTAATACAATCAGCTAAAAATCAGCTAACAAAATCAGTTTCATCTTTCAGTTTTAAGCAATTCACCAAACACGGCCTATATAAGTTGAGATCAAGCTAAGGTATGTAAAAATATTATGAAGTACTTATTAATAATAATAATAATAATAATAATAATAATAATAATAATAATAATAATAATAATAATAATAATAATAATCATCGTAGTGACTATATATGAATAAGTTAAGAACATGCATGCGGTTGTTCTTTTACATAGAGCGGTGATATTGAAACTTATATATACATTACTTTGGATCTATTAGTTAGTATATGCTATATCAAACATCGAGAGCATATATATATATATATAACTTAACCCACGACAAAAATCGAAACTAACTAAATATTTAGCATCAGTACAATAAGTTATCCTGGATTAACCAATTAATTTAAAACAAGGGTCTGAAAAATATTATAGTTAGAGTACAGAAAATGATGCACAAAGTTGTCGAAATGTTGAATGATTTAAAAGGCGTAGCAATCAAGGTAAGGTAAAGGAAGTCAGATGGAAATTGCGAGCAGCCATGCAAGTAACATGCAATGTCGTGTGTGTGATTAAAAAAGAATTGAAGAAGAAAAAACTAACGCAAAAATCCAAGTGATTTTACCTAAACTTTATGGCCTATATATACAGTGCAGACATACAGTTATGGTGGTCCTTTGATTTAGTTCCATTTATAGCAACTTCATACATACCTTACCAGATACCACTTACCCTCCTCCTTGTCTATTCCTACTTTGTGTTTTTATCTCCTGGATTTTGCTCTAACGACAAACTTTATTTTACACTAACTTTGAATGACTTTTCTATCTTTCTTTATTTTCTACATTAAGATTTTTCATTTTTTGGAATATGAAATTACGTACAAGTATTTTCAGGATAATCCTATGGTAGTCATCCTTGCTTTAAAGTGACTACTATTATAAATTGCATGTTGGAATACTAGTTGATGATGATGATTAACTGACAGAAGGAGATGATATTGTGGAAAACACATAGAGGTATATGTACAGTTAATTTTTGCCTTGTTACAAACAAATACAAATTACTTGACATGCTTAATATCTACTAAATTGACAGTCTTTAAACAACTTTTATAGGTATAAGTAAGATTTCATCTCATAGTTAAAATGGTCATATATGAAGTAAACCATCATTAGTTTTGCATATCATTATACGTACGTATTATTGTACTATATAAGTTTAGTCATCCACTCATCCTCTCTTTTATTTCTTTTTTAGAGTACGCCAATTATTACTTCGTACAATTTTTATGGCTAATACTCAATAAAATCAGATCAAATAAAACTTGTAGCAACATCCATCGATCTTCACATTGCACATACATATGTGTGAATCTACATTGGTGATTGGGAAAAAAGGAAATGGAGCTTTAAAGACTTAATTAGGACAACACGTACAATGACTTTAAAAAACGCGAGAAAAGGCCATTTTATCCACCCTTGCTTATGGCTAGTAATCTCCCGTAGATATCGATCTTACAATCCTATCATTATACTTTTTTCAATCAAGATGAGATGACACTTTGAATTCATAGATAGATCGATGCCAGAAAAAACATGTGAGAGAAATCAAAAGAAATCTGAATAAAAATAAGCAACCCCATCAGGATAAAGAAAACGGATATAAAGCAAACTACATTAGGTTCATTTGACATGGAGTAATTATTGATGCAGAAATGTCAGCATTCTATCAACTTCACCAATAATCAGTGGTAAGCAAACTTTTTACTAAGGTTATGTTATCTTCGACTAGTTTAATTCAGTTCCTAATTTCCTTCCCTCATAAAATATTTAGTTTAGTTCAGCTTTCATTAGTTCAGCTTTAATCAATGCAGTACAGTTCAATTTAGTTCAACTCAGTTCAATAAATCAGAACATGTCCTAAGTGTTTCGGGTATTTTTTGGATTTCCTGGGATACTGGTCACGCTCTGCTGGCAATGAGTCGGTCCTACCTGCAAAACAACGAATATTCCGATCAACGGAATATTCGCCTCCGACAATCAAGTCAGTGATCAGAACGGAAAAAGGGCTAGAGAGAGAAAGTAGAGAGAAGTTGGAGCTATTTAATGCTCTGTGTTTTTAATTGTCTGAAAAATCCCCCTCCCATCATAAATGATTGGGGCATTTATAGGGGTGGGATTCGTGCCCTTCTCTAGGGTTTATACCCTAGATTTGCGTGACGAGATTGGTTGCGCAATCAGCGATCGCCACGTGCCCCTCTGGGAGCGCCGTTCTGCGACTTTCAGCGTCATCTCTCGGAATTTGGGCCCTGACGTTGTTAGGGCTTTCTGGCGCGTTGTTTATTAGAAGGGTCATATTGCCTAGACACATGGCATCTTCCCGTGGTGACACGTGTCACCCTATGACTGGGCCACGTGTCACTATGGGATTGGCCTGAGACCTTAAAAGCTCTGGATTGCGTGGCATCTTCCCGTGGTGATACGTGTCACCCCATAATTGGGCCACGTGTCACTGTGGGATTGGTCCACGTATACGGGGTATTTTTACCCTCAACACTAAGTGCTTTTATTTTACAAGTAAGGAGTACTAATTTTCTTTAGCGGAAAATCAAATTACACCGAGTAACAAGTATATTTCATCAATTCATGATTCATCAGCTTTTATTTACTCGTAACATATACCACCTTGACATGTATTTTAAGAAAAATATTAAATTAGATATACGAATAAATTAATCAATTTGTTTACTTTTTCTAAATATAAAAAAATAGAGTAAGTATATGCAGTATTCTACTTATATGACCTTTTTTGATGAGTGGTCATAAATAATGGTAAAGGAAATAAATTTGTATGTAAATTTGTAAAGAGAATCAAGGTTAATTCTCATACTCCCTCCGTCCCTAAATTACATTTATACTTCTCTCTATTATGTGACGGAGGGAGTAGTACGTAATGCTAACTCTCCTCAATTTACCATAATTTCTGTAATAATAAATTTCATTCCTGCCTAATTAATACCTCCTCCCAAATGGTAATGAAAAATAAAATACTACCTCTGCTTCGCATTACTTGCAACAAAGAAATATTTTATGTCTCACAAATAATACCCTTTTGTTGCGAATAATGCGAAATGGAGGTAGTATAATAAATACACATCCTTGAAGATGAAGTTGCATTACGATCAATTATTACCGGCTACCAAATGGGCATAGATGCATAGTAGTACTTTGTACATATCTAGAAATAAACTTAGCTTGAAATTAATCATATTATCACCGTTATTGACATATCGCGTATCATTACGAATATTATACTACCTCCGTTACATATTATTTGCAGCGATTAGACATATTTCCTCTCTAGTTTATGTCAAATCGTTGCAAATAATATGTAACGGATGTACTACATAAGCTAAATTGGGTGAATGTTACACCTTCCTTCCATAAATAAGTGAAGTCTCATTGTCAACGTAAAAAAGAGCTTAGCTTTATTAAATTTGTGACAGGGCAAACCACTTTCAAGTGTTCGAATATCATATGTCTTCATCTGATGGTAATGCATTAAGCTTTGATGCTTTTTACTGATTGTCACATTCCATGTCCATTAAGTTCATTTGTAATCACTTAAAAAATAAAATAAGCTTATACAACATAAAAATAAGGAAATATTAGATTTTAACACCACACAAAATCCTGAAAATGGTTTTTAACACCTCCAAAAAAAAAATATTTGATTTTAACACCACACAAACTAACAAAAAATGGGTATTACCACCACTTAACGGATTCCGTCCAAAAATTTCGTTAAGTGAGGTCCTCAATGACACATGTCACCATTTTAGTTGTTTAAAAAAAATAAAAAAATATAAAAAAACCCTAAAACTACCCCAGCCCCACCACCGACCTACCCCTGCCCTCCCCGAAACCACCACCGGCCGCAACGCCTTCGCACCCCCAACCCAGCTGAACCCTCCCCCCCCTTTCCCGCAATGGCTTCGCCCCCACAAACGACCAAACCCAAAATCTCCCTCCCCAATACGATCGCGATTCCGGCCACAAATGGCCGAAATCGACCTGTTTTGGGGTTGAGTTGCCTTAACCGGCAATCATGATCGTATTAGGGAAGGAGGGTTTTAGGTTAAGTAGTTTTTGGGGGCGAAGCGGTTGCGGGAAAGGGAGGGGGAGGGTTCAGCTGGGTTGGGTGAGCGAAGGCGTCGTTGGTGGTGGTTTTTGGGAGGGTAGGGGTGGGTCGGTGGTTAGGCGGTGGTGGTGCAGTGGCGGGGCTGAGTTGGCTGGGTAGTTTTAGGTCTTTTTATTTATTTTTTATTTTTTTTATTTTTTGGCTAATAAGAAAGTGACACGTGGCACTTAACTGGTTCCGTTTAGGAATCCGTAAAGTGGTGGTAATACCCATTTTTTGTTAGTTTGTGCGGTGTTAAAATCATTTTTTTATGGAGGTGTTAAAAACCATTTTCGGGTTTTTATGTGGTGTTAAAATCTAAAATAACCTAAAAATAAACAGAGTTCTTTCAGTGCGGTAAGCCACATGGTGCTGCAAGGGTTACTTGTATTTTAGAGTTACTTGTATGAGTTATTTGTATTTCGGAGTTACTTGTATGGGTTACTTGTAGGGTACTACGAAACTTGTATTATGAGGTTACTTGTATGAGTTACTTATATCGTGGGATTACTTGTATGAGTAACTTGTAGGTGTTACTTGTATTATGAGTAACTCCTATAATAAGTAACTCTAGACCAAAACCCCGTACCAAACCAGCAACACCTTATAAGTAACCCCTGACCAAAACTAGTAACACCTACACAAGTAACCCTAGAATATAAGTAAGACCTACAAGCTAAGTAACCCCTGACAAAATCAGTAACATCCTACAAGTAAGTGAAGTAACCTCTGACAAAATCAGTAACATCCTACAAGTAAGTGAAGTAACCCCTGATTAAAATTTAAAACCAGTAACACCCATACAAGTAACCCTAGAATATAAGTAACACATACAAGTAACCCCTGACAAAACTAGTAACACCTTACAAGTAACCCATGCCGCACCATGTGGTCAGCCGCATATAAAATTTGTAATAAATAAATAAATAATACTTGGCACAAATTAGGTAGTTTGATAACACTACAATAATGCAATATAATTAATTGTAACTTGGATTAGTTATATAGGAACATATATGCACGAAAATCAGTTCATCGAGTGGTAAAATGTAAATAAATTAATAATTTTTAAATTAAAAATAGACCCTAAATATATTGATTAATTACGAAAATAATGGTTTCAACTATTTCAAAAAAAAAATAATGGTTTCAACCGTATCATGGCAAATCAGGAATACCGCAATACAACCCATACTGAATTAGTGAATTGTTGCTACTAGAGTAAGAAGATGAAGTGAATTTGAAAATTTTAAGGTTTTATGCAATAATGCATAACTATAAGAAAATATGGGCTTAATAAGTTAATAACACTGGCCCAACATTAGATGGATATATGTTTATGAAGCAAGTTATGGGCAACTTACAAATTGGATTTTAGACTCAAATATAATATGAACATTTTGCTACCAAAGATGAGAATCAGGTACTCAAGCCTAACCATGAACATTATTGTGGTGTAAATTTAGCCATGAAGTTCGCACCAATTAATTAACATACATTGGGTTCAAACAATAAAGACCGTTACTGCCAACAAACATTGTTCTAATTTCTAGAGATTTTTTCACATGATAATTATCGTATTAGAGTGAAAAAAATAAAGGAAACTAACACAACAAAGCCGACTAAAAATACATGAAATATAGCTTAAACACACAAGCACAACATGATGTCACATACTCACATAATCTAAGGATTACTCTTAACAATTTTGGCACGGTGTATAACTAGTGGATGGGCTACCCCCAACTCCCCAAGGCACAAAAGGAATTCAAAGTCTGATTTTAGATATCTAATATCTTAAAACATGATTGCTTTACGTAATTTTTCGCTTACAACATTGTCTGAACATCATGTATTTAACTCTCTTACTCATTAAAATATAATGATCACTTCAAGTGCCTACAAATTAAAATACGGACTATAAATATGCAGTATCATTCAAGAATATATACCAATCAGAGTATTGTTACAAATGATGGATTAAAAACCATAAGAATATGTACTACTGTAGAATAAAACAAGGCGCAGAAGTGGAAGAAGACGAGACCCATTCAACCTATACAGTTATTACAGTATAATGACTCTGCAAATATACAATACGAGTAAGTATATTGTTGAAGAAAAAGAGATCAACTGGGACAATCCCTGGCAAAATGACCTTCCTCTCCGCAGTTGAAGCAGTCCACTCTTCCTTTACTCCCAGCACCACGGCCACGGCCACGGCCACGACCACGACCACGACCACGAGAGCCATCAAATCCCCGAGCCCCTCCAGGCTCAGCATCAGCAGCCTCAGCATGAGCATGAGCATGAGCAGGAGCAGCATAGCAATCCCTAGCAAAATGGCCCAATCCGGCACAGTTATAACACTCCACAACACCAGTGCGGCGGCGTCTTCCTAGAGGGACCACGTCGATAGCTCTGGTTCTGCCATCTTCCAGCTGAAAGTCAACCCGTTGACCGTCGTAAAGAGTACGAAATCCGTCGAATCGGATGGAAGTCTGGTGAACGAAGAGATCTTCCAATTGGGAAGTTGAATCGCTGATGTCGGGGGTAATGAACCCGAACCCTTTCCAGCCATTGAACCACTTAACCGTTCCTCTAAACCTCTTGCTTCCCTCATCTGCCATTCTTTCTTTCTTTCTAACTTATTAACAAATGGTTGCTATTCATTCTCTAGCTTTGTACACTGATTAATTTATTATAATGGTGGACTTATTATGTGACTATGTGAGATCATGATTGAGACACCTCTCTTGACGCTGTGTGGAAGGACGAGCCCATGAATTGATCACACAATCAGATATTTAAATTTGATCGATATCCCCTTAATTGGCTATACTCTCAATCAGATCAATAATGCTTATCATATTTTTGTGTCTTTTAGTCTATATAGATTATATAGCGTCAAACAAATAACAACATACTACAAGTACTGGTCTACTTACCACGTACCATGTAATATGTTGAAACTAGAATAATCTAATGGACATCTATCTATATTCTATAGCCTTTTATGACTCTTATATTGATATAATTATGATTCCTAAATCAATAACAATATTTGGAGTAACGAGCTGAGTCAAGTGTTGTTAATGGCTGATATCTACGTACCCTCCTTACTCGAGGCAAATTAAAGCTAGCCACTTGATCGATTGGATTACCATTTTCTAGATAGCCACATCGTCAATGCATGTTAGCATCACTATCCTATTCCTTACTTTCCAAATACATACAGTAAATATGTATCAGTGGCTCCTAAATAATTCAAATTAGGACCATAATCTTAGTGGTTACAAAAATTCATTAGAAGTACTATTACAATTTTAGTGGTGGCAAAATTCATATAAATCTTAGCGGTGGCAAAATCCTTTCTTTTTTTTTTTTTTTTTTTTTTTTTTGTGTGTGAATTTAAAATTTGAACTAAATTTGTCTAAACTGATAAAATAAATAAAATAAAACAAACACACCCTTAATATAAACACAAAGTCTTATACTACGTATGTGGCTAGCCAGGCCGTATGGCCAGCCACTATAGGGCTTACTTCGCTATTGTAATGGGGGCTACTTCGTCAGGGTTACTTCGTCATTGTTATAGAGTTACTCGGTCAATGTTATAGGAATTACACGGTCGGTTTTATAGGGGTAATTTTAAGTGGCCACACGATGCGGCCGGCCGTAACAAGAAGGGTTGTAATATAAAAATTGGTCACAATATAAAATTCTTAATTCCCAACATGTAAATTGAAGAATATTCTCTTTGTTCCATTATAATTGACATATTTTAACTTTTTTCATTGTTCATTTAAATACTTTAATTATAACTTTTGAATTACAAGTATATGAAAACAACCTTTGAGTAATTAGTCTATAGCTTTTAAACCCAAATATTAAAAAGACTAATTAAAAAATTATTCTGTAATATTTAGTACCCACTTTGTTTTTGGTATATGTATAGATGGTGAAACTCAAACGAGTAATATGGAATGGATGGAGTAAAATTTCTGAATCACGGTCCAATATGGTGTAATGTGTATAGATTGAACAATGAAGAATGAACAATTGAACATCCCACCAATTTGATATTGGTGTAGTAGTGATCGGGACTGAACTTGGTAGGAATGACTCGTATTTGATCCCCCACAATAACAATCGAGAGGGGAATGGAACCTAACCATCCAGAACTGATCCTCGAATCCGGATTAGCTCTAAGGGTAAATCAGAAGAAACACCAAAAAAAAAAAAAAAAAATAAATAAATAAATAAAAAAATTGAACACCCCCTAATTACTGGGCCTAGGTGCAACTGAAGTAAAAGGAAAAAGAGGGTAAAAGTCAACCGTCAATGTGGGTTGGCAAAAATCCCATATGCCTCACGGGGGATTGGTGTTGGATGCAGGATTCCTTCTCTATCTCTCTGTCGTTGGATTCTATCATCCTCCTTGTTGAAATTTCTCTGTCATCAACGCAACTTCACCTCGTTCCTCAGTTTCAAGAGTTGCAATTCAATGGTAAACTTCCTCTCTTCTTTCTTTCTTAATTTCTTTTGCATTTGCTTTTCTCTCTTATTTGATTTTGCTATTCCTGTTAATCAATTGATTTTATCTCCACTGTTGTATTTTTAACTTTTTAATAGGCTGGATAAATTAATTGTTAGTTTTGGGTTTATCCCGAGTTTTCACTTTTTGCCTTGTTAATGGAGGACACATCTTCCATTTTGTCTTTTTTTCCTTTTTCCAACTCCTCTATTTTATCACCTATAAAGTAATATTATTAAATCAATCATTAATAAACTTGTTAATTTGCCTCAATTACCCATGATGTCATTTTTTTTGTGAAATGCTGACCTACATAGTACATACTCTCTCACTAATTTCTTTCTTTCTAATCATGTAATGTAATACGGAGTTTGAGCTTTACTTACCATACCCAGTCTTGTTGATAATTTGATAATTTATGAATTTGTCACTATTTTCCTGGAGTATACTATCGCTTAAAAGTCGTACATGTATGATGTATGTTTATTGTTTTCAACTGACTATTACAACTAATAACAGATAAGTTATGCTACCTGCTTCATGATTATTAGATGATTTCCAGCAGATTAATGCTATAGAATAACTATCCAAATCTTGTCATCTCTATCGTTCTCTTTTTTTTGTCTGTTTTACATCTTGATGATTGTTCATGCTATTATTCTAATGAACTATTACTAAATAATGAGGAAACAAGTTGGGGTAGATATTAAACCTTGGTCAAGGATACTAAAACCTGATGATTTTCTTCCTGCTTCTAGTGAAGCTGTCTACAGACCAATGGCTGCTGTTGAATCTGACAAGATCAGTGCAGAACACGTAACTACCGATTCACAAGCAACGCATAGTGCTTCTCTGGGACGAACTGACAGTTCCAGTTCATCGGTTGGAGGCCTTTCTTTTAGTTTGCCTGCTGGATTTACCTCACATTCAAATGATAATCTTTCTCCAGCAGAACTTGGAGACCAGGCACTTGATGTTAACAGACATCACTTGGCTAGTGATCTCCCATTGTCTGTTGAAAATGGACCTGCTCCCAGTCAGCTGACCCGTGGTGATTCAATAGCTCAAGCAAGCAGCAGTGGTGCCTCACTGCGAAGATTATTTAGCCTGTCAGGTGCTTCTCGCCCTTATCTGGACGAGGATGTAGAAAACGAATCTGTTTCATTGGCTGGGGATATTGGAGATAGGATAGTTAGCAGAAGAGGAAGTCAGAGGCAATCATCCATGGAACAAGGGATCGCTTTTCCAAATGCAGAAGAATTATTGAATTCATATGGCTTTTGGTCTCATAATCAAACCACAAACACCATATCTCCAGTATCACCATTGGTTTCTGAAATAATAACTCCACCCTCCACAAGTGCTCTCTTGCACAAGAAGCAAGTAAGCTCACGTTTAGATGTAGGGCTACCCCTTTTGCTTGAATCATTGTATAATGTGAGTGGTTCATTTGCTTTAACTTCAATTGTGCGTTATTTGATTACAGGAGGAGAAGAAGGAGCTGCCACCATTTTTTGAATATTGTGCCTACCTCATACATTTGGCTGTCTTTGGAATTCTTGGGGTAAGAACTTTTATTGTCATCCATGATTTTTAGAAATCGCAGTGAGGAGAACTTTTTGCAGTTTTCTGTATTTCTCAAATCTCACCATGTAATAACTCCAGGCTTTTGCAAGTTGGGATTGTAACTTGAGTCTTGACTTAGCAATATCTGATCTCGCAGGTCCTTACCAGGTTTCTACTACAGAAACTGTTTGGCTCTAGTGTTATAGGTGTGACGAGTGACAAGAGCATCCTATATCTTGATCTACCATCTAACATGGTATTATTCTTTTTCTTATCAAATTGCCTAACATGATAGATTTACCTTTCGATTCGATTCACTAGATGTGTAGAATTGAAGAAGTAACCAACTTTCAGGTGTGCAAGCTCCTGAGAAGGTTCTAGTTTTCTCTTTTATGCATCTTCAAATTCCCTAAACAACTGCTTCTCAAAAAATGGTTCTTTTGCCTCTTCAAGCAAAGATAATAGGACTGGTTATGTTTTCTTACAGAACTTTGGGCATATTGCAGGTGGGTTCATTTTTAATGGGATGGTTTGGAATAGTATTCAAAGGCAATATATCACAAATGTCAGATTACCTTGCAGTTGGACTTTCCACTGGTTATCTCGGAAGCCTTACCACCTTCAGTGGTTGGAATCAGAAAATGCTCGATCTTAGTGTCAATGGGCATTGGGTATTCGCTGTACTAGGCTTTCTCATAGGTAATTGTTTTTTTATGGCAATACTTGTAAGTTGTGATCTTTGTGGTATATTTACTATAGTCATGGCTTTGTTAATTGTAACCTTTCTTTGTAAATATTTTTTCAGCAAGTACATTGAAGTTTCATCATCTATTATCTCAGTATATCCTCACCTTTTGCTAATTGCAGGGTTGTTTCTTGCTGCTTATTCTATTATTATTGGAATCGAGACAGCTAAGGGTTTTGGGTGGCTTCTTGAAAGGACTGGAAAGAATTCAGGCTTCAGCAAGTTGAGGGTAAATAACTTTAAGAGTCACTTGATAGTTCTATCAGTATTGATGTTGGTGTGGGTTGGTTTGTGGACCACAAGTGGGATCTTGGAGAACAAAGAATTTAAAAATGGTGGCAGTGGTGCTCAACTTTGGTTGGGATGCCTTGTCGGTCCTTTCGGGGTTTGGTTGAGGTGGTGGCTTGCTCGATTCAATGGACGTGGATTGGGGAAAGCAGGAAGGTGGAAATGGATCCCATTTGGGACATTGGCTGCTAATGTGTCCGCAGCATGCGTGATGGCAGCTCTTGCTACGGTGAAAAAAGCGGTGAGATGCTTACTTTGCTTGCTTTTTTCTATTTGCTCGTACAATCATAATAGTGGGCTTGGTTGATGTGCCTTTAAGGCCTATTGCAGGCAATTGTGGTTGCTTTAAGTACACTCAAAATTAGATACATGGTTGCCTCATTAGATATTTGTTAGCATCAATTGCCTCGTTGCTTAATGTCTTAATCCGTTTTGACATTTTGTGGCTGCTCTTGATCTTGGCTAAACACTTGCAATCTTGCATACCTTTGTTGTTGAATTTGAGTTCATGAATTTTTCAGTTTATAGAAGTATGTGCTCAATGCTTTAGAAGTATTGCTTAACTTTATTGGTAATCCTTTAGCTGAGTATCTGAAAGTTTTGTGTAATTGGTGTAGGTCAATACAAAGGATTGTGACACAGTTTCCTCAGGGATACAATTTGGCCTCCTGGGATGCCTAAGTACTGTCTCCACATTCATGGCCGAATATAATGCAATGAGAGAGAGTAGTCATCCTTGGAGGGCATACGTATATGCATTGATCACCCTCCTGATATCATTTGGCCTGGGAACCTTGATATACTCAGTACCGGTGTGGACATTGGGGTACAATTAGAGCCTGAGATTATTTTTTTTTTAGTATTATTGAAATTTAAGTTCATCACAAAAATACACAATAGACGGTGCTAGTTTCATGTTGGGTAGGCAAGTTTCATCAGCTGATGCATATATATAGTTAGATACAAATAATACATCAGAACTCTGATTATCAGTTATCAGTGTCTTCTGTATATGAGATCTAGACACAGAACATGTTCTGATGTATTAAAATAGACAAAAAAAAAATTGCTGTAATTTATGATCCTTTCTAATTACTGTCAGCAGTTTACTTTGACTTAGTTCCATTGACAGATTTTTTGTTAATCCATCAAAGAGCACACATTGGTCCTTTTGTTACTTCTCAGCCGTGTCACCCCTAGGAGCATAAACATTAGACAAAGTTCTGCTAGAAATTTTGGCCCCTGTATTATGATCATTCTGAAAATGAAGTGTTTTCTGTCAATGGAGCCAATTTGGTTTGCAGTGAAAGCAATGAGTTTATTCAGAAAGCAAATCATAGGCTAAATTGCCAGGATACAAAATGAAATTCCTCTTAAGGAAAAAAAAAATAGTAAAAAAGATGCAGGAACTGTAAAAGGTAGTTTAAAGCGGATGAACCAGCTAGCTCAAACTCATATTATCTATCACTGAGGGAGCTTGTTAAGTTTACAATATTTGTAATCTGCAAACTTCTTAGTCTTATATTTGGCCGGATTGTTTTCGGTGATGAGCTCCGGGACAGGCCCCACCTCGTGGTGTGGTGGGGGCTCAATGAAGACGGGCCATGACATCCTTGTTTTTTCTTTGTTGACAGTTGTTCTGTGAAGCACTGCCTTGTATTTTCCATTGCTAAGAACCTGTGATTACATTCATGGTAAGGCCTAAAGGTAAGAAAATGAGCGGACTCTACAAGAGAGTAAAAAGAAGAGTTAGCAGAGAGTACCTCAAGTTGGTCACCTATGTGGATGATGAGGGCATTAGGAATGTAGCGGACATTGTACCAAAGACCATCCCTACAAACTTGAAGGCCGGCTACATCATTGGGAACAAGTATAGTAAGTAAACTCAAATCGGTGTGAGCTGGCACTCCAAGTGCTAATTCAGGGCGAGGACATGGTGGATAGTAATTGATCTTTGCCAGATACACCATTTCATCACCACCTCCTCCCTCTCTTATCTTATGCTCTTCCAAACCCAGTCCCTTTGACCAGCATTTCATAAGCTTCTCTGTTACCCCTATCAAGTATTTCGCGTACTCTTCATTGGCCTTCCTGTTTGGTTGGTTCCATGTTTGAGAAATAATGAATACTCGAGTCAAGAAGCTAAGAATGATAGCATATTAAAAAAGAACATACATATATACCTGTAAGATGGAGGATTCTTAGGCCAAAAATGGAAGTTGATAGCAGAGGGAGGCCAAATGTTGTGGAACAAATGATCAACCCAAGGCCTAACAGTATCAATATTCTTACCAAGCTTGTTGCTGTAACCTTCACTACCCTTATAACCAGGTGGTGGTTTTGAATAGACTTCCTTCTCTTCCTGGGGAAGCTCAAAGAAATCCCTGCCCGCCTTTTGCAGATCCTGAATTACTTGTGTAGGAATCCCATGATTTACGACTTGGAATAAACCCCATTCTTCACTGGCCTTTGAAATCAGATCAACCAGTTCATCTTCGTTGGCCTCGCTCAGATCAATGGTTGGCACTTCAAGTTCAGTACCATGCACCGTTGTTATTGCTGGCTGCTCGTTCTCTGACCTTATGAACTCCTTTGGAATGCTGCTCTCTTCTATTATTCTACTGCTATTACTATTGTTGTTATTGAACTTTAAGGCTATGTTTTGCACTTTTTCTACCTCCATTATTAACCTCAGCTCGCTCTAATTAGTAATTAATCAGATGTTTTTCTCTTAGCTTGTAATCACTAGGCTAGCTAATACAACATGCAACTCCCTTTCAAAGAAGAGTAACGGTAGAAGGTTGGAGATATTATAATAATGCAAGTCATGCAGAAAAGATGAAGCCGTTATATAGCCATATTTAGCGCAACTACCCCCGATACTAAAGTTTCAAAAAAGATAGTAAATGGTCTGATGTTTAACAAAGCTAATTTAACGACACTACTGCGCAAGAGGACAACTGATCTTCTAGAGTGACGTGGGTGAATGTGGTTCACTCTATAGATGTTACCAACCTAGATACACACATCTTACAATTTGCCCTGGCCCCTCATTAATACAACTCCTATTAATTCATGCACACTATGTCACCACTGAATACAAGTGTACACTTGTCTTGTAGATCAGACCTTGGAATACGTAGTACTCCGTATAGTATTATTCTTTCTACTTAACTTATTTTAGAAAGAGATAGTAAAATCTACTGTTTGAATTTTCATGTGAAGACTGGAGAGTCTCTAATGGATTGATTTGTGATTTGAAATACTACTATTAGTAAATAATCTCCATTTGATCTTTTCCTTGTCAATTCAAGTTGTATACTTGTGTAGATATATCATACTGTATTCAAACATATCATTCATTTCCGGCATCTCGCCAACAATTATAATTTTTTTTATGGCCTATTGAATGATTGATAGAAACTTAAAATTGTTTGTTAGCAAGATTAAGTAAATTGGGTTTGATTTGATAAACAATGATGGTAGAAATACATGTAGCAAACCGACTCTGGTAAATGGTAATGGTAATCATGGTTCTGAGTTCAGACCTCTATATATTTTTTCATCTACCAAATAATCACTTCATAATTTCATATCTTTAGCAGAATCATACATTCAAACAAATAGAATTGGAGATCATTAATTCCACATACACAATAAATTTTTTTTTAATATATAACAAGTTTATAATCAGATGAAAGTGCTATGTAGATTTAAGTATCCAAAACTACAAGGTGTAGCAACAAACACTAAGAGAATTTTCAATTTGCTAAAGCCTTAGTTTATGCCAGCTTTCGAGTTTGTACACACTATGTCACAATACAACTTCCGATGGTTAACATTAGATGAATGACTATTAACCGCAGCAGGAACCACAGGCAGGAAGTGAGCCTGAACCATGAAAAATATAGGTTAACACAACAATCCAAAGTTCAAAGGAACAATCGAATGAGGAAAAAGGAGCTTACTATGATCTGCACCATTAACATCCCTCAATCCACGAACATTATCTAACCCACGTGGCGGTCCAGGAGGACCACCACCGTAAGGGCCACTTCCACCACCAGGGCCACCACCATCCCATTTTTTGCTGGACCCAGATGATTTCCTATAAGCATCTGATTTCTCCATCTGCAATACAAGGCACATGCTAATATGTTACCAAATAACAGCACTACAAATTATTTTTATTTTTTCAACTGCATAAGTAGAGTAATAAACTAATGCAAACTAAATGTGATACTCACCGAAAACATAGTTGTAAAGAAAACTACAATGAAGTTGATGATAGACCAGAAGGAATCAGTGAGCGTCTTCAAGCGCCAGAATGATTGCTTTGATTTGACAACACCTGGCAAAGAAAAACTCTGGTAGTGAACAAAGGTCTGTATTGCCGGACATTACTACCAGAGCATGTAAAATAAAACTATAACCAAAACGAATGGATGGAAAGAATTCAATTTCTCAGAGCATGTAAAATAAAATGAGTATAATGAGCCCAACAGCTAAAGAAATAATCGAGCAAAACAAGAATTATAATCAGACGAGAGTAAAAAGGATTATAGACGTTGATACTTGATAGGATATAAGGAAGCAATTAGAGAATTTCCACCCAGAGGAACACACAAAGTAAAAGAAAGACCCCAAGACCGGAATTATATTGAATAGTTGTAATTGGAGGAACAGAATGAAATGAAATGAATGCATTCCATAAAATTGATAAAGTGGGTTTGTCCATTGAGTGCAACAAGACCATGCATATTTCATCATGAATATGTAATTGTTCCTGTTTCTGTTAAAATTTTAAGTGTCGGAGTTGGTATCAAAATATGAGTTGGTTATTCTTGTTCCATAGTATGTGGATGTATCCATTCAATTTTTGTTTGACATTATAGCTTATGTTAATCTCATCACAAGTGTTTTACAACACAACAAGTATCAAATTTCAACATGGAATTGTGTTAATAGAATCCTCACCATAGTCATCTGTAAGAAACAATCGATGATCTATGTGTATGTGTGACCTACCAAATCATTTATGGAAACACAAACCCTAATAATAATGATAACAACAACAAATTGAAATCAAAACAATTAGGACAACGAATTATGCACAGCGGATCGGAAGGAGATACAGTAATCTGTATTGACGAAAGCAGATCGATCACAAATGAATTAAAAAACACATAAATTAATTGAAAAACACAAACCAATTACAGTAAAAAAACAGCACAGAAATCAATTGAAAAATAACTCAGAAATAGAATCGACTGAAAGAGACGAACAAACATACCTCTCTCAACGTAAGCCATGGGAGACACTGCTTCCTGTAAAAGTATGAAACTTAAGATGGAGTTTTCCTTTCCGATCACCGGCTTCACCGCTACCAACTCAAACCCCCAATTTACTCTTTATATCTCTTCTATGGTTTTTTTTTTTTTTTACTCGTATTAATTAGGGGCGACGACTTATCCCGACCCTTATGGATGCAGGATGCTACAAGCCTACAACAGTACAACATACCAATTGCGCGGTTGCGCCTATAGCAAACTGCCACGTAGTATTAACGCGTCACCAATTTTATTTTGTAAACATTCACTATTTGTGTTTTTTATTTTATTTTACTAGTTGTGGCAACGCGCGCTACGCACGCGGGCAACAACTTGGTTAGCATATATAAGTATTGTTAATTAGGTTTTTTATCAATTGATGGTTGACAGTTTTGAGTATTATAAAAATATTTACAAAGTATAAAAAAGATGGGAGAACAAGAGCATAAACGTACAAACTGAATATTTTTACAATACAATTATTGTATTACATAAGTAAAGCTTCTTACAAAACAAATATGTAAATTTTGTAGAACCTCGTGTGTGTACAATAAAAATAAAAATATATATACTTATAAATTGCATTCAATTTTGAAACTTTTTGACCTTTTTTCGCCCGGAAATAAAAATTGCCGAGATGTTTACTATGGTCCCTAATATCCTCCGAGAATCCAATTGAGTGGGTGGAACCATCCAATTTGCCTTAAAATGATCAATTTACCAATTCTCAACTCTCACCGATTTTGTGAACTCAAGCCTACCACGGACATTTAAGACATCATATAATGGTCATATATGGTTCCAAACGGCATTATATGACCCTAAGATGTAACCCCTAGGGTATTAACACTTTTCGCCACCGGACCCCTTAACCTCAAAAATTCCTCAAAAAGCGTGGATAATAGCCTTCAATTTTGAAATTTTTTGACTTTTTTTTGCCCGAAAATAAAAATTGCCAAGATGTTTACCATGGTCCCTAATACCCTCCGAGATTCCAATTAGGTGGGTGGAACAATCCAATTTGCCTTAAAACGATCAATTTACCAATTCTTAACTTGCACCGATTTTGTGAACTCAAGCCTACCACGGACATTTATGACATCAATTAATGGTCATATATGGTTCCAAACGGCATTACATGACCCAATGATATATCCCAAAAGATCTCAAAAATTTTCGCCACCGGGCCCGTAACGTCAAAAATTCCACAAAAACCGTGGATAATAGCCTTCAATTTTGGAATCTTTTTACTTTTTTCGCCCGGAATCAAAAATTGGTGAGATGTTTACCATGGTCCCTAATACCCTCCGGGAGTCCAATTAAGTGGGTGGAACCATCCAATTTGCCTTAAAACAGTCAATTTACCAACTCGCAACTTGCACCAATTTTGTGAACTCAAGCCTACCATGGACATTTATGACATCATTTAATGGTCATATATGGTTTCAAACGGCGTTATATGACCCTAAAATGAATCTGTTGGGGCTTAGTGAGTCCGAATCACCACTCGTAATTAATAAAACCATAAAGCATAAATGAATAAACACAAGAAAAAGGAAGAACGAATCATACCCTTGAAGCGAGCTTCGCCCTCTCAAACGGGCTCTTACTTGAAAGCCTTGAGCACCGCAAATGCCGTGCCTCCAACGCTATCCACCCACAAAGGACGAACACGACTTTTTAGGTCTGCTACCTTGGAGTTAGCAAGGTCCGACCAAAACCCAAGTGTTAATGGAGTTTAAGAGTTTTTTTCCAAAATATGGAATGCTCTTTCTAACTCCCACTCAAGCACTTTACTCCAAATCCCAAGGTTGGTATTTATAGATGAAAGTATGAGTGGGAATTTCTATCCCATCAATGTGGGATCATGAAATTCCACAAATTAATCTAAAGCTAAATTAAATTAAAATTGCAAACTAATAATAAATCTACAAGTGGCATTACCATGTGAAATAGGTTGGTGAGGACCACATGGAGAGTAGGGGACCATACTTGCTCCCCACTCAATACTCTCCTTGTGCCACATGTCCTTACCCACTTGCTCCCATATTCCTTGAGCTTCCCAATTGATCGGCCCTATGGCCCAGCCACGAGCCCAACACGAGCCCAGCCCCACACCAAGATGCGGGTTGCTGCTGTGCGTGGCTGCTAGTGCGTGCACTGCTAGCACGCCTAGCTTGCGGCAGCTAGCTGCTGCACGCACCACGTGCACGCGGCTGCTAGCTGCTGTTGTGCGTGGCTGCTAGCACGCACCTAGCCAGCCATGCTAGGCTCGGCTTGGTGCGCTTGCTAGCCACCTATGCTTGGACATTTTTGCCCCTAGCATTCGGATGCTCGGGGCATTCAGATGCTAGGGGTATTTTGGGAATATGGTCGATTTATTATTATTTTGCGCGTCTCGTCTTTTTATTATTTTCGACTCGACTTCCGACGATCGGTTTCGACGCTCCAAGCTCGAATTACCGACGTCTAAATATTTAACACTCGGGTGACGAATTAATTTCTTCCGAATTAATTCGTCGAGTCGGTTCGTATATTTTGCTTGGGTGTGACCCGAAGGGTTCAGTCAAGATTAAGCTGTAATATCAATTATATTATTAATTATATTAATATTACTGATCGGAAGCGGCCTCTACCCAGGCATTTCGATCACTTGACCTTGCTGAATATATTAGCTTTTTAATAATTCTGAACCCGCTATCAGAATAATACACTTGTTCGAAGGACACCATTCCTTTCAATCTCCCACTTATCTTTCCGGACGAGTGTTTATTTAGTGTATAGCCCCTTTCCTATGTCTCTTCATGTCTCTTCATGAACTACAGAGTAAGATTACTCGTCATCTCTGTTACGTCCAGAAGTGTTTCCCGAAATCCGAGTTTGACTGTCAATAAGCAGATGAGTTCTAAAATCCATCTGAGCACGGCCATGCATTTTCACAGTCTCGCTCTTCGAGAGGCCTTGTAAACAACAAGACATGTTCCCTATTGTTAGTAGGGGGACATTTCCAGTCTTGTAATGTAGTTTCTCTTACTAAGAGGACGTAGCCGCCCGATATTTGTCATTATAATCCCCAGTTATGGCAGACATTTGGCGGATACCAAAGCGGACTAGTACTTAAACAAGAGACCTCCCACTACTCATGGTCAAGGAAAAGAGTTCCGATAGTAATAATGAGAAAAATACTTATGACGATTTTAAATCTCTTAAAGTATTCTCATAGGTCGATCCAATATGGTTATAAACCATTACCTGTGCAAATGATTTATATCCTCATAGCACAAGAAACGGTGCTATAAATCATACTACACACTAATCTCTAATGGTCATTAATCGTCCACAAAAATATGACCTTGATTAGGGATAATTTTCGATTAAAATATTCAATGTTCACTTAATAGGTGTTTCTTTATCCAAGCCATTGACTTGATACCCTATTTTGAATATTTATTAAAATCGAATGGACTCATTATTTAATTCTAAACCACAATTAAATAGAGACGGAGTGAATTAAATTGCATGAAAAATTTTAATTACTCCAAAAACTGAATGGTTCTTCATAGTGCTTTACATTAACATTGTCCAAAATTTAATTAAAACACTATAATATGGAAATCAAAGCCAGTTCGCGACATGATTGATTCCCATTGCCTCAATGTGTTTGTTGTGCTTCACTTGAGACAAGGGTTTAGTTAGTGGATAGGCTACATTGTCATCCGTTCCCACTTTGCAAATTCTGATTTCACCCTCTGTCTTCCATTCTAGAATCATGTGAAATCACCTCTTGACATGTTTGACCTTCTGATGTTCTCGTGGCTCTCTAGCCTGAGCAATAGCTCCATTGTTGTCACAATGGAGGTCTATTGGACCCTTGATGGAGGGTACAACACCAAGTTCATCAATGAACTTGCGAATTCAAACTGCCTCCTTGGCTGCCTCAGACGCTGCCAAGTACTCGGCTTCAGTTGTAGAATCAGCGGTTGTGCTTTGCTTTGCACTCTTCCAACTAAACGCTCCTCCATTGAGACAGAATATGTATCCGGATTGTGACGTGGAGTCGTCTCTGTCTGTCTGGAAGCTTGCGTCGGTATATCCCTCAACAATCAATTCATCTTTACCGCCATAGACCAGGAATTTATCCTTGTTCCTTTTCAGGTACTTCAGAATATTCTTGGCCGTAGTCCAATGCGCCTCTCCTGGGTCTGATTGGTATCGGCTCGTAGCACTCAAGGCATACAATACATCCGTCCTAGTACATATCATGGCATACATGATCGATCCAATAAGCGAAGCATATGGAATACTACTCATCCTTTCTCGCTCATCAGGTGTCTTTGGACACCGCTTCTTGCTTAAGGTTATGCCATGTGACATGGGTAGGTGCCCTCTCTTGGCTCCTTCCATTTGGAATTGAGCTAGTACCTTATCGATGTAAGTACTTTGACTCATTCCTATCATCCTCTTTGATCTATCCCTATAGATCTTGATGCCTAGTATGTACTGAGCCTCTCCCAAGTCTTTCATTGAAAAACATTTCCCGAGCCAAGCCTTTACAGACTCTAACAACGGAATGCTATTTCCAATGAGAAAAATGTTATCGACATATAATACTAGGAAGGCGATGTCACTCCCACTGACTTTCTTGTAAACACAAGACTCATCTGGATTCTTGATAAAACCAAACTTATTGATGGCTTCATCAAATCGCAGATTCCAACTTCTACTTGCTTTCTTTAATCCATAAATGGACTTCTTAAGCTTGCATACCTTCTTAGGATTGTTCTGGTCGACAAAACCTTCATTCTGTGTCATGTACACAGTTTCTTCCAAAATTCCATTGAGGAAGGTGGTTTTGACGTCCATCTGCCATATTTCATAATTGTAATATGCAGCAATCGCTAGAAGAATTCGAACGGACTTAAGCATAGCTACTGGAGAAAAGGTTTCATCATAATCAACGCCGTGAATTTGCCTGTAACCTTTTGCTACCAGCCTTGCTTTGTAAATGAATACATTTCCATCTTTGTGGGTTTTCATCTTGAAAATCCATTTACATCCGATAGGTGTGTAACCTACGGGTAAATCAACCAAGTCCCATACTTGATTTTCAAACATGGAGTCCATTTCGGATTTCATAGCCTCTTGCCATTTTGCAGAGTCGGGGCTCGTCATAGCTTGCTTGTAGGTTTCCGGCTCATCTCCATCCACTACTAGGATGTCCTGATCTTCGGTTAATACAACACCGAGATATCTGTTAGGTTGAGATCTTGGTCGATTTGACCTACGTAGGGTAATGGACTGAGCATTTGCATTGTCGGTTTGACTTGCATATTTTGACTTTGACCAATGTCAACAGATGCTTCGTGAGCACTTTGATTGTCAACTTGCCCTTGTTGCTCGTCCTCTCGAACTTCGTCGAGTTCGATTTTCCTCCCACTTGTAATTTTGGAGAGATGCTCCTTCTCCAAAAAGACACCATCACGAGTAACAAACACTTTGTTCTCGGATTTGTTGTAGAAGTAATACCCTTTGCTTTCTTTTGGATAACCCACAAAGTAAACCTTGTCAGATTTCGGATGAAGTTTGTCAGAAATGAGTTTCTTGACATATGCTTCGCATCCCCAAATCTTGAGAAAAGACAACCTTGGAGGTTTATTTGTCCATAATTCATATGGAGTCTTTTTCACTGCCTTTTACGGAGCACGATTCAGTGTAAGTGCCACAGTTAAAAGTGCATGTCCCCAGAAAGAGATTAGAAGTTCACTAAGACCCATAGTCGATCGGACCATGTCTAACAGGTTTTGATTCCTCCTTTCAGATACTCCATTCCATTGAGGAGTTCCCGGAGGTGTCAACTCTGAAAGTATTCCATGTTCTTTCAGATGGTCATCGAATTATTGGCTCAAATATTCGCCACCTTGATCCGATCGAAGGGCTTTGATCTTCTTGCCGAGTTGGTTTTCAACTTCGTTCTGAAATTCCTTAAATTTATCAAACGATTCAGATTTGTGCGACATTAGATAGACATAACCATATCTACTATAATCGTCCGTGAAGGTTATGAAATACCGATAACCACTCCTTGCGGGTGTACTCATTGGCCCACATACATTGGTGTGTATTAGTCCCAACAAGTCACCGGCCCTTTCTCCCAACTTGGAGAATGGTTGCTTTATCATCTTGCCTAATAAACATCCTTCGCAATTCTCAATGGATTCTAAATCAAATGAGTCAAGAATACCTTCTTGAAGAAGCTTCTTGATGCGTTTGATGTTAATGTGGCCAAGACGACAATGCCACAAGTAAGTTTGACTAGACGGTGTAGTCTTAGTTTTTTTTGCAGGATTATTAACGTTATAAATTTCTTTGTCTAGAGATAACACATAAAGACCATTTTATGAATGTGTCGTACCATATAAAACATTATCGAGATAAAATGAATATGATTGGTCCTTAACTCGAAATTCAAAACCTTTGGTGTCTAACGCCGAAATTGAAATGATGTTTTTGGTAATGTTGGGAACACAATAAACATTGTCAAGTTCCAAAACTAGCCCGTGGGCAAAGACAAACTAAGAGATCCTACAGATATAGCACCAATACTTGCTCCATTTCCTACCCGGAGCTCGATCTCTCCCTTCGCTAGCCTCTTAGTGTTCCTTAGTGCCTGTGAATCGGAACTAAGGTGTGAGCCACATCCGGTATCTAATACCCATGAAGCCGAGCTAGTGAAGTTAAAGTCTATAACGTAAATACCTGATGTAGAAGCAACGATTTTGTTGTTCTTATCTTCCTTGAATTTGAGGCAGTCTCTCTTCCAATGTCCCTTCTTCTTACAATAGAAGCATTCGGAATCAGACTTAGAAGATGCTACCTTTTTTCTCCTTGTTGTCTTTGGTAGCTTTCGGCTTAGGCGGAAAGTTCTTCTTACCTTTCCCCTTGAAGCCCTTCTTCTTTTTGCCCGCCCTTTTGAATGGCTTTCCTTCCTTAATCATTAGCATATCATGCCTTCCCTCATCCTTGAGCGTCTGCTCAGCTTGCTTCAACATCCCATGAAGCTCGGTGAGGGTTTTCTCCATGCTATGCATGTTGTAGTTCATCTTGAACTGGTCATAGCCTTTGTGAAGGGAATGGAGAATGATGTCAATAGCCATTTCAGTTGAATACCCCGCATTAAGACTTCCCATGTTCTCAAATAATCCGATCATTTTGAACACATGTGGCTGACTGGCTCTCCTTTGTTGAGCTTAGTCTCAAGGATCTGCCTGTGGGTTTCAAACCTTTCAGTTCGAGCCTGTTCTTGAAACATATTTTGTAACTCAGAAATGATCTCATAGGCTGATTCCTTCTCGAAGAAGGTTTTCTGAAGTTCAGGAGACATAGTGGCTAGCATTAGGCACTTGACATCCCGATCGGCTACTTGCCATCGGTTAAGGGCTGCTTGAGTTACCTCCTCATTGGGAGCCTCGGGTATTTCCTCATCAAGGACATACTCTTTCTGTTCTTGCATAAGAACGATGCGCAAATTCCTTTGCCAATCAAGGAAATCGGTACCACTCAACTTCTCCTTGTCGAGAATTGAGCGTAATGAAAACTGGTTGTTTGAGGTTGAAGACATGATTCTACAATTGAAAGAATTTTAATGAAAAACCATTCAAAATTACTTAAATAAGATTGAATTTTATTCATGCAAATTTTCAATACTTATTTAACGTCTTATTTACACGAAAAATTGTCCCTATTTTGTGAAAATAAGGCGATTCCAAGATCAGAAGAAACAAAGAGTGGTTAAGCATGCTTTGGCTTGTCTTAACACTCAATCATCTAGGGTAAGCATTGCCTTGCTAATGGCTCTAAGCCACTCTTGGTTAGACAATCGTCGCGTCTAATGCATCTTTGATGATGTATCTCTTTTGCCACGGTATGTGAGGACTCCTCACTCATACCGATGAGTTAAACCAAAACCAACGTACACACTCGGTGTGCCTTATGAGCCTTGGAGAAGTGATGGCACCTCGCTTTGGCGTAGCCTACCATCACCCTCGTTCGGTTGGTAAGTGTTGTTTTGGAAAGGCAAGTTTGACTCAATATTATTAGTGTAGACACCTATTTGTATCTCCCCAAAACCAAACCCAGTGATGAGTACCTTTCACGTCGAATCATAATCGAATGAAACGAAAGTGTGGAAAGGTCTAGTGTTGCGGAAAGTTTTATTTCTTTTCTTTTCTCTCTGATTTTGAAAACTTTATTTTAAATAAAACAGCCAATACAGTTTTGTTGGTCCATGATATGGGTCCAATAATGGTGTAGTTGGATGGGGCTTGCAAAGACCTTTCCAACGATATATTATAAGCCCAATTCCAATGAATATTGAGGAATTTATGGCCAATTTACTAAACTGGGCCTGGTTTGAGTTTTAAGTACGACCCTATGATCTAGGGGAGGGCCTAATATAATTTATCATTCCTAATGTAATTAGGAATGGTTTTGGTCTTCTAGAACATTCTAGAAGGTCTTATCATTTTAATTCAATTAGGACTTTTCAGAGTTTTAATCAAGATCAAATAGCATTTTCGATTGAAATTATATTATTTTTATCTTCCGGTACGGGAAATTTATCACAATTTCGAAAACGTGTTAAAAGACGGTTTGGCGTCCAACCCCAGGCCTTGGCGCTTGGAACCAGGATTGGCGCCAGACGCCAGCCATTGGCGCCTGGCGCTAGCCACTGGTCCTGGCGCCAATGAGCCAGGGCTGGCGCCAAGGTGGTTTTGTGGTCTTCAGACTCTGTTTTGATAAATTATCTTTTTTGGATGATTTTCTCTATAAATATCGTATCAAAAACTCCGTTTTCATGGACGAATTTTATTTATTCTTAAGTTTTCATCAACTCTCTTCATTCACAAATTATTCATCAATTAGCATTCATCTACAGTCAAATAATCCTTTTCATTCATCTCTTTTCATCAACTTTCATTAACATTCATTCTTTCTTTTCTAAACTTTGCTTTTTAATACAAAATTCCGCATTCGCAAGATCTAGAAGCACCTAGCCATATTCGAAGTTGCCTTCGCCCTAGACGTGAAAGGTTTTAATTTCTGAGGGTTTGGTCCCAAATCTCTATTTCAATTATTTAATTTATTTGTTTTGATTTATTATCTTTCCTTAAAGTTACTAACGCGTGTATTTTGTTATTAGAAAGAGGTACGAAGCATCCAAGTAAATACTTTAATGGTTTAATTGATATTATGATGTAGAAATCATGCTTAGATTGTTATTTTGATTCCTAGTATCATGTCTAGGGTAACTTTAATATCAAGTATGATTAAAAGTACGATGCTTCCTATATTCTTCCTAATATTGATTTATGTTAGTATCATGTTAGGGCTAAAGATTTGATTTTTATTGCTTAGTGACATGCTAGGGTTTGTTATTAATCTTATTAGTATCATGCCTAGGATCTTGCTATGCTTTAACATGATTATGATTATCATTGATTATGATTATTATTGTTATTAATGATGTTGATTATTTATTATGTTGTTTGATATTTATTTTATTGCTTGATCACCTTTATTGCATGCTTAAAGGGAATTTGTATTTGCAATCACGCTTAATAAGATAATTAATAATCTTGTTTAGGTTAACTGTGATTATAATTCAAGTGACCGCCAATAATAGTTTATGTGTGCATTAAATTCAACCAACATAGATTAAACAGGTTTAGGGTTAATCCTATTGATTGTATGTTAGTCAGAAAGCGCACATGAATACGAGCAGAATAAAGTAGAGGCCTATTATTAGGGCAGGTTCAATCTCTTTTAGGTTGGATTTGTACCATCATCCCCGAACCCTTATTTGGTTCATGACCTTATGGAGTTGACGATCTCTTGGATCGTTAAGGGGTGTAACCTTCAACTCGTGAACGGTTTACAAGTTCCTTAAAAACTTGTTGGCGACTCTTTTGCTCTATCTTCTTCCCTTTTGGATGCCACCGTACTTTAGTGTATGATCACAGTGGGGTTCAAGCTAGTGGGATTTTAAAGGCTTGAAACTATTCCCCAACATTAGGGACCTAGGATTTCTATGTTGGTTAATTTAAGTGAACTTAACTAATCATCGCAACATAAAGAAAACCTAAACATGCATCTAACCAATAATTCACATGTATATAAGCATAAAATATAAAGCGAAATTATAGATGCATATTGGCAACTAGCATGACCCCTTGAATTCTTCAAATCTTCAAAAGGTCTTCATTTGCAATTCAAGGCTTTGTCTTCCAAGATACGCCGTCTTCAAGACTTAACCAAACTATGCAAATACTAGTGTCTACGACTAGGAATAATCTAAATATTAAGGTACAAAAATACTTAACGGTGCGTAGACCGTATTTAGATTTACAAAAATACATAACGGCACGTAGTCCGTATTTTCTATCCTAATCGGGTCCCACTAGTTGCCATTTCATAAAACCTGTGTGAGAGAATATACATTCCGTTCATCCATTCACTATTTGTGAATGGCCCATGCAATTTACAATATCAAACAAGTAAAATGCATTTAAACAACGCGCGCACTAGTAACTAATCTAGGTGGTTAATCCGATTAACACGCCTAATTAAAACTAGTCAAAGTTGTTTAACCGATTATGTAATTGACGTCATTAATTAATTGAAGCTCCCACTAAAATCCGCATTTCCCTTAATTAATCCAATTAATTAAGTCGGTAGCACCCAAACTTGTCAAAATAAAATTTTGCCAATGCCGCTCAAAACCGAGGCCTAGCCTCCCAAAATTTTAATTAAAATAAACAAAATTAATTAAAATAAATAAAACGGCAAAATAAGCAATATTAAGCCAACCGCATTTCAAGTGGCTTTCGCTTTAAGTGTTTTGCCAAGGAAACTCGAATAATCGCGGCTCATGCAAACCAAGCATACTACGGCTATTCACCTCACCGCACCAAGCATATGCACACACAAAAAAACTCCGCACACACGGCCCGCGGCAAGCAGCCATGGGCTGCTGCCACTGGCGCACGCAGCAGCTGCCGTGCGTGTGGCCCCACACAAGGCGGGGCAGCCACCTTGGCAGCCACACGCGGGCTGCTATGCAGCCCAGCTAGCCAAGGGTGGTTCTTTGCCTTGTTTTGCGTGCCATGGCCTCGGGATTTGATCCCATTTTGCGAGACATAATTAATTAATTCTAAATTAATTTTAGAACTAACTTAATGAGCAAAAAAATAAAATTTTAAACAAGTCTAACTTAATAAAATTTCAAAGTGCAAATAACCAAAATAATTCCAAGAACCATTCTTAATTAAATTGGTTTAGCTTGGTGCAATAACAAAGTTGAGGCAATTTCTCACTTTTAATTTAATCAATTTAAATTAAACTTGAGAATTTGACAAAGTAATTAAGGGGAAGTTGGAAAAATATGAACTTTAATGTTCAAATGAAAATTCCAACATCTAAATTTTGTGAATCCTTGAAAATTATATCTTCCAACATGAGAATAACCAAATTTCTATCACAAAAATTGAAACTTTATGTTTCCAATCAATTCAAAACGATTAAAACAACAAAGTTTAATACAAAATAACATGGAATTTAGTGGTTTTTAAAGTTTCAATCACTTATCACAAATAAAGATTGAATCTTTAACACTTAGGAAGCCTCAAAACAAAAATTTTCACACTAAAAATCAATTAGTTTGCAATTATGTGAAAATAAATCAACCTTTAAGCATCAAATACTACCAAGTAAGTGTGCTTTAAGGGGACATAAAAAAGCAGAAAATAATGCAAACAATCAACCACATAATCAACAAGTTATGCCATTAATTTCAAGGTTAGAAAAGACTTAAAATTTTTCGTCAAAATCGAAAAATCCCTCAAAAAAGGCATTTCTGGTAAGAATTTGGCTAAAATCACAGTCCCGAATGGATAAAAACCTTTCCAGAACATCTTTTCCACCCAAAATTCACTATTTTTGGGCGAAAATCTAGGTTCTGGGCCAAATTCGACATTAGAAACGGGATTAAAATAAATAAAACCGAGCTACTAATCTAATTAGCAACTTAAACTAGAAAAATAAGCCAAAATAAACCTTGAAAAACATGATTATAAAAATAAACGAGCGGGGCTCCGATACCACTGTTGGGGTTTGGTGAGTCCGACTCACCGCGGAAACAACCCCAACCCAAGGAACCACTCGTAATTTATAAAACCATAAAGCATAAATGAATAAACACAAGAAAAAGGAAGAACGAATCATACCTTTGAAGCGAGATTCGCCCTCTCAAACGGGCTCTTACTTGAAAGCCTTGAGCACCGCAAATGCCGTGCCTCCAACGGTATCCACCCACAAAGGACGAACACGACTTTTTAGGTCCGCTACCTTGGAGTTAGCAAGGTCCGACCAAAACCCAAGTGTTAATGGAGTTTAAGAGTTTTTTCCAAAATATGGAATGCTCTTTCTAACTCCCACTCAAGCACTTTACTCCAAATTCCAAGGTTGGTATTTATAGAGGAAAGTATGAGTGGGAATTTCTATCCCATCAATGTAGGATCATGAAATTCCACAAATTAATTTAAAGCTAAATTAAATTAAAATAGTAAACTAATAATAAATCTACAAGTGGCATTACCATGTGTAAGGGGTTGGTGAGGACCACATGGAGAGTAGGGGACCATACTTGCTCCCCACTCAATACTCTCCGTGTGCCACATGTCTTTACCCACTTGCTCCCATATTCCTCAAGCTTCCCCATAGTGACCGGCCCTATGGCCCAGCCACGAGCCCAGCCTGAGCCCAGCCCCGCACCAAGATGCGGGCTGCTGCTGTGCACGCAAGCCACGCACTTGTGCGGGCTTGCTGTTGTGCGTGGCTGCTAGTGCGTGCGCTGCTAGCACGCCTAGCTTGCAGCAGCTAGCTACTGCACGCACCACATGCACGCAGCTGCTAGCTGCTGCTGTGCGTGGCTGCTAGCACGGTGTGCTAGCACGCAGCTAGCACGGTGTGCTAGCACGCAGCTAGCCAGCCATGCTAGGCTCGGCTTGGTGCTCTTGCTAGCCACCTATGCTTGGACATTTTTGCCCCTAGCATTCGGATGCTCGGGGCATTCCGATGCTAGGGGTATTTTGGGAATATGGTCGATTTATTATTATTTTGCGCGTCTCGTCTTTTTATTATTTTCGACTCGACTTCCAACGATCGGTTTCGACGCTCCAAGCTCGAATTACCGACGTCTAAATATTTAACACTCGGGAGACGAATTAATTTCTTCCGAATTAATTCGTCGAGTTGGTTCGTATATTTTGCTTGGGTGTGACCCAAAGGGTTCAGTCAAGATTAAGCTGTAATATTAATTATATTTAATTATATTAATATTACTGATCGGAAGCGGCCTCCACCCAAGCATTTCGATCAATTGACCTTGCTGAATATATTAGCTTTCTAATAATTTTGAACCCACTATTAGAATAATACACTTGTTCGAAGGACACCATTCCTTTCAGAATCCCCTAGGGCCTCAACACTATTCGCCACCGGCCCCAATAACCTCATAAATTTCTCAATAAGCGTGGAACTTTTTGACCTTTTTTCGTCCGGAAATAAAAATTGCCGAGATGTTTACTATGGTCCCTAATATCCTCTTGGAGTCCAATTAAGTGGGTGGAACCATCCAATTTGCCTTAAAACCATCAATTTACCAATTCGCAACTCTCACCGATTTTGTGAACTCTAGCCTACCACGGACATTTAAGACATCATATTATGGTCATATATGGTTCCAAACGGCATTATATGACCCTAAGATGTATTCCCTAGGGTCTTAACACTTTTCGCCACCGGGCCCCTTAACCTCAAAAATTTCTCAAAATGCGTGGATAATAGTCTTCAATTTTGAAATTTTTTGACTTTTTTTCGCCGGAAAATAAAAATTGCCGAGATGTTTACCATGGTCCCTAATACCCTCCGAGAGTCCAATTAGGTGGGTGGAACAATCCAATTTTCCTTAAAACGATCAATTTACCAATTCTTAACATGCACCGATTTTGTGAACTCAAGCCTACCCGAATGGAGGGCGTGTACGTCCCTCGGGAGTCAGATCCGCAATGCAACACTCGAACGGCCCGGACACCTGCAAAACAACGGACCCCGGGGGGGCCGGAGGTCCGCCTCCGACGATCAAGTCAGTGATCGATATAATGTATTTTTAGAGAGAGAAAATAGAGAGAAGGGAGAGTGATTGTGGGGGGCATGGCCCTTGGAGGGAGAATTGGATCCCCTAAAACTGATGTAATGATCAGTATTTATAGAGCATTGGGATATGTGCCTTTTAGGTCATTTAACCTAAAAGGCTCTAGGTTTATGGGCTTAGAGCCCATTATCACTCTTCTATCATTGAGTGACACGTGTCATGCTCTAATTGGCTCATAGAGAGCTGAGCTTGCGGACACGTGTCGCGGTGGCATTGGTCAACATATATTGGTTAATTTTACCCCAAACATTAGCCCCTCGGAAGGGGTAATTTCTCTTTCAAGAGGAATTGCTCCTTTCGAAATCAAGGCTTTGCCGCTTGTTCAAAAGCTCTTTGGTCGGCATGTGTCTAGGTCAATAAAAGAAAGATTTGATTAACTTGGAAAATTTGATACCTTATATGGTATGACATTTTCTAAGTTAATCAATCATAATAATGATTGTCGCTTGAACTAGACAGATGACGACTTTCATTTCTTTATGCCCCACTATGGTAGGATATTTTCGAAATGTTTGATATCTCATAAGGTAGGAGGCGAATGGCCGCCTGAAAAGACAGGAGGCAAATGACCGCCTGGAAAGTTTTGTAATTATACTTTCAATGTCCTTTTACCCCATTGGGAGGACTTGTATAATTTCTGAAGGTAATCTAGGTAAGAACTTTGGCCGGTCACCTACTGATGTCTTTTAGACATTCGGTTCCCGAAAACTTAGTCGTTCTTTAGATTACCCAGGTCAGGCGACTATGAGTTGACCAATTAGGTCGTTCAATCTTTGCCGTCTGCATGTGTTCGTAGAGCAATGTGCCACCCAAATGGGAGATGCTTCTCCTCGACGAATTCGCCCGAATGGACGTCGCCGGTTATCTGACTCATGTTGGGGCAGACGACCTTACTCATGTTGGAGCAGACAAATTTATAGAAAACAGATAACCATCCGGCCATTAGCCTCATGTCTTTTTAAGACGGTTTGTATAGCCACTAAGTTTTTAGCTTAGTTTATTATCCGGCCATTGGCCTCGATAGCCTCTAATCATGAAACAATAGCCGTTTTCCATTTGTACTAGAACAGTTGTAAAACTTTATGCTTTTTAGATTTCACTTTAGATTATATCAAACAACTGCGAGTGCTGCCTTAGCATTCGGTAGGGCCGCTTGATGTTTTAGTAGAGCAATGTGCCACCCAAATGGGAGATGCTTCTCCTCGACGAATTCGCCCGAATGGACGTCGCCGGTTATCTGACTCATGTTGGAGCAGACGGTCATACTCATGTTGGAGCAGACTGTGGCCGTCGGCCTCTAATAATAATAATATCCGGCCATTGGCCTCACGTCACTTGGACGTTAGTTTAGCTAAGTTTTAAACTTAGTTTATCATTCGGCCATTGGCCTCACGTCACTTGGACGTTAGTTTGCTACTAAGTTTCAAACTTAGTTTATTATCCGGCCATTGGCCTCACGTTACTTGGACGTTAGTTTGCTACTAAGTTTCAAACTTAGTTTAATATTGGAGTTTGGACGGTTCGTCAGATTATATTGAAATTCAATCAATGAATCAATAATAACAATTATAATAATAATAATGAAGACTATCATTACTATCTTAATGCATTAATATTATTGGAGGGAATAAAATCATATTATATGGTTACCTCCAATATTCAAATGCTTGGTGCGGATTTGAATTTCTTTGAAAGCTTAAGAATCGGAGCCGGAGATATCGCAAGCTCCTTATTGTAGTACCATGCGGCATTTTTCATTTCATGCCGCTTGCCTTGAACTTAATTTGCCGCCTGTGCTAGCTTATACATGTTTGAACACAAGTTCTTGAAGGTTGGTCGGCTTTGAGATGTCAAGCAACTGAGCTTGAAGAATGATTTTTTATCACTGATTACACAGACGGTTATTTTGCATAATAATGATGAACAAAGCAGCCCCTGCTCACATAAGAGAACGCATCCAAATTGGCTTTAGAGTCGTTTGAGTGCAGCCGGACTTAATTGGGACAAGAAGCAGCCCATAGCCGAGATGGATAGATGAGCAAAGCAGCCTCTACATTCGGTAGGTGCGGCTGCTCTCTCAAGGTGAGCTTTTTTGCATTAGATTGGAGGTCGAGCGGCTCCATGATTACCGACTGAGTGAGCTCAACCAATGAGATATGGAGTTGAAGTTCACTACTAGAACAATTAGAGATTGCTTGCTCACTACTTAGATGGCATGTCGTCATATGTATAGCAACAGTCACTTGACCAAGCTTGCACATTAATAACCACAACCGTATAAATAAGAGTAATATGTAATGTCAGCCGGCTCTTTCTCTTTTATGATGAACAAAGCTGCCACGCAGCCGGACATAATTGATTGGTCAGGCTCAACGAGCCAATGCCATAGCCGGGCTAGGTTGATTACAATCTAATGGCACGGCCGCTTATATACCTCGCGTAATAGGTAGTGTCAGCAGCCAGTTCAGTCGGGCAGACTTTAACAACCCTTAGCAGCCAATACATCCGGCCTTGGTTAATGAACAAAGCAGAACAACTTAATTGATGAGCAACAATGCCACTGCAGGCAGGCTTGAGGATGCACAAGGCAGCCCGACATTAATGTTGTCTGTCCGTCTCAAGAAAACTCCAAGCAAGCTTTTTTGAGTGAGTTGTGATTAGGGGATTTTGCTCCCACCAATCAGAATGCGCCACGTGGGCCAATCAGGTCCTGCCAAGTGTCCCCCAGTTGGAACTGTCAGGGCTTGCCACGTGGCACGCGCTTATTCGTCCACCTTGGACCTATTATGTCATGACACGTGGCATACTCCATGCCTAATGGAGAAACCGGCCACCCAGGCCCAACTTCCGAGGGAAGCCCAATCAGCCCTAGGTTAACCTAAACCTAGGATTGGCACGTTTCCCAAGGTTATAAATACCTCCCTTAATCCTCATTAAGGGGGGATTACAGAGATTACACAGAGATAACAGGCTGATCACGCTAACAAAGCAGATTACCTACATTAAACACTCTCACCTAGAGAGACCCAATCACTTTAATTTCCGCATTAATTACTCCTTAATCAAGTACTAACTTGACCGTTGGAGGCGGAGCTCCCACCACCAGGAGTCTCCGTTGTTTTGCAGGTACAGGCGTCCGGTTCCAGTCTCGGAATTGTAACTCTCCCGCAGGACATCAGAAAACCCCGAAACAAGTTGTATATTATTCTCGTGCATGAGAATAACAAATGAGAAGTATTAGCAGATTGCCACCTAGCTCAAATATTCATACATGAGACATCATACTGTTTGTCAACTACTCGAATAAACCAAGCTCCGAGTGAATTGATGAATGAAGCACCCACACATTCGGATAGGTGCAGCTGGGCTTCATGGATCAGCAAAGCAACCACTCAGCCGGGTTGAGCCATTGCAGCCGACTTTGATAAAAGAACGGAGCATACATGGCAGCTGCTTAATAGAGGCAGAAAATAGCCGTGCTTAATAGAGGCAGGCAGCAGCCCCGCAGCCGGCTTGATTGATAGACAAAGCTACCACCACAGCCGAACTTAATTTTGATGACAACCCAACATAATTGTAGGCTCACGCTTTTTTAATTAGCAACAGATTTATTAAATAACTCTAATAAACCGCTTGCCTCCTAGCTTATTTCACACAGTTGCCGCGTGTATAGTAGATGGAAGATGAATAAAATGTTACCAGCTTGTACATGCGGCTTTCCCATCATCCATCCTAATACCAGCTTGTAGCAAATGGAGGATGAATAAAGTAATACCAGCTTGTTGATTACCAAGGCCGGCTGTAACATTAATTCATGCTATTACATGCGGCTTACATGGATATTAATGCCGCATGTATAAGCTGTAAATAAGATATTGCTCTTCCAAAGCTTTGTCATAAATATGAAAAATAACAAATGGGAAGAGTAGGCTATTTGAGAATGAATAACCAAGCGCTTGGCCTATTTCATTCAGCTGCCGATTCTATTAATCAAACAAACAACCAAGCAGCCGGCTTTGAGGTTGAACAAGGTAACCATGGCAGCCGGTTTGATCAGAGCAGCCACATATTTGGTGAATATAACAACCATTTGCCACCCCTTTGAAGATGAACCAAGAAACCCCTACAGATAATCCCAGTCGACTCGACGTCAAAGCCGCTTGTGTAGCATATTTGACTGGTTGTATGCATTAAGTAGAATTAGCATAGATGGGTAGGCAAAGACCATGCTCTTTGAGTAACGTATGCCGAATATAGAAGGTATTCTGGGCATGCCCGTTATGTAGTGCTTCGTAAATAAAGTAGCTCACAAAAGTAGACATACTCCAATTGGGCATTTTATGCCATAGCTTTTTGCTCCTTTATCAGGAGGCTATTTTCCTAGATAATTCTTTTAATTTCCATCACATATTACAAGTAAGCTAGTTATCAAGGATTAAGGAGTATGTGAGTAACCTTGCGTGGCCTGCTCACTATTTTTTTTTTATATATATATCAAAATTATTCTCTCGTCTAGACAATCATAATAATGATATGATAATAAGAACTTACAAGCTTGGCCGCATCTCTCCTACCAAAGCATTGCCAGATGCTTTCATCAAAATCCGTATGACTTATGCTTGATTTCTTTCAAGTCTCGAATGGAACTTTGCCGACTTGGTAAATTAATTTTGATGCCGCCTGCTAGACAGATACGGCTGCCGCTCCACACATTCTTCAGCAAATAGCTTGTACTTGCGGGGTGCCATATTCTCAAGGATGATATGAAAGTAGCAGCTAATAATGATAATGATGATCAGAGCAGCCGGGTGTGTTGGTGAACAAAACAGCCCGTCATCAAGCTCAATGAGAGCTATTGACACATCCGGACTTAATGAAGAACAAAGCACCCCTGCGGCTGGGTTTGAGTATGAACCAAGCAGCCCACAACAGGCTTAATAAAGGCACAAAGCAGCCCCACAGTCGCTTGACACCATATGCTCCAGGATTATGTAATGTCAGCCGCTTGAACAAAGCAGCCCCTACATCCGGCTTCATGGCCGTCTGACTTTGTTTAGCTTGGTTGCCGCTTGACCAAGCTTATAATCAAGCCCTTTGCTAGCTTTTTTTTTTTTTTTTTTAATATATATATATCATAATAATGATTTTTGTTATTTTGAACAATACTCGTGCGGCCTACCAGGTAGACGAGCTTGAAATTTCTTAAGAGCTTTACACCCTCGTTAGCCGAATGTAGGAAGTGCGTGAGTACGCTCTTGCCGCTTGTGTCTCACTGATTACATGAGTACATGTTTGAAAGATAATTATGATAGTATCAATCATAATGCCACCATTCTCATTATGCTCTCGGGTTTAATTTGAGTCAGCATATTTGCCGCCTGTATTAGAGTAAGCTTGGGCTCCTGACTAATGGAGAAGCTACTTGGTTGTATAATGCCGCTTGATGATTAACAAGGGCGGCTGTAATCTGTAATTCATGCTATTACATGCGGTTTACATATACTTAGATACATGAAGATTAATGCCGTATGTATAGCCTTGTAAATATGATATTACTCTTCCAAAGCTTTGTCATAAACAAATATGAAAAATAACAAATGGGAAGAGTATGCTACTTGAGAATGAATAACTAGGCGCTTGGCTTATTTCATTAAGCTGCCGCCTCTATTTATCAAGCAACCAAGCAGCCGGCTTTGAGGTGTGAACGAGGCAACCATGGCAGCCGGCTTTGAACATAGTAGCCGCATAATTGATGAATATAGCAGCCGATTGCAGCCCCTTTGAGGATGAACCAAGCAACCCCTACGACTGGTAGGTGCGCCTGCTCTCCCACGGTGAGCTACCTCACTAAAGACATGGTCATCCGGGCACCGTTGCTGGCTGGCATTATTGATGATGGTGACCGGCTGCCACCATTGATGAAGCTAATACATTTGATGATGGTTATCGGCTGCCGTTTGATTGATAGGTGCAAAGGCCGGTAATGAATGAGCGGCTCTCGCTCTTTCCCACAAATTCCATTTGCCTGCGACTCTTCATATATCAATATGAATTTTGTTGCAAATGGAAGAGGAATAAAATAATACTTGCACATGCGGCTTTCCCATCATTCATGGAGAGTGGATGCTTAAGTTTGGCCGCATGTCCCCCACTAATTCCAAGAGTTTATTCTTGAAAAAACAATTTGTATAATACAATTATTAACATATATATATATATATATATATATATATATATATATGATATTGATAGTATCAAATTATCAATCACAATGATTGGCCGCATGTCGCCTGCTGTATTGCATACGGATGCCGCCTGTCCTATCTTCAAGCAAATAGCTTGAATAGGCTTGAATTAATTTTGCTAGATGTCTTGGTCTCATGGTGGAGTACGAATGTTGCATCTAGCTGGCTCAGTAAATGAGCAATGATTAAAGTAGCATGCGGCTACCGCTTGTATGCATCCGGCTGGTTGAGGAGGCCTGAACATGCGGCCGACTCATAAAATGAGTCAGATTAAAATAGTGGAGTTGGCCAATTTAGCCGCCTCACCCCTAATGTACCATCCTCCAACTTAGATCAAATGGAATTGCCTTTTAACCATCCATTAAGAGAGTAAAAGATACATGATTTAGTCTGACCAGCCTTCTTGACCGTCTGACTCTTGGTGTTTCGGGGTTTTCTGATGTCCTGCGGGAGAGTTACAATTCCGAGACTGGAACCGGACGCCTGTACCTGCAAAATAACGGAGACTCCTGGGTGCTCCGCCTCCAACGGTCAAGTTAGTACCTGATTAAGGAGTAATTAATGCGGAAATTAAAGTGATTTGGTCTCTCTAGGTGAGAGTGTTTAATGTAGGTAATCTGCTTTGTTAGCGAGATCAGCCGGTTATTACTGTGTGTAATTAATGTGTTTTTTCCGTAATGTTTTTGTTCTCTCCCTTAATGAGGATTAAGGGAGGTATTTATAACCTTGGAAAACGTGCCCATCATAGGTTTAGGTAAACCTAGGGCCGATTGGGCTTCCCTCGGAAGTTGGGCCTGGGTGGCCGGCTTCTCCATTAGGCATGGAGTATGCCACATGTCTTGACATAACAGGTCCAAGGTGGACGAATAAGCGCGTGCCACGTGGGAAGCCCTGACTGTTCCAACTGGGGGACACTTGGCAGGACCTGATTGGACCACGTGGCGCATTCCGATTGGTGGGAGCAAAATCCCCTAATCATTTGCCCCTCACAGGTGGCACGTGATTGGTCACGTGTTACCTGTGACAGGTGTCGCACTGTAACAGGCGACGGCCTGCTACAGGTGTCAGTCGGCGAAAGGACGAGAGATTTTCCCGCCCAAATTTTGAATTCTGAAAGTGACCCTTCGCCTTCTCACTTCGCCTATATAAGGGAGAGTTGTCTTGAGTCATTTTCACACTTTGAGAACTTTTTGAGAACATTCGGAGCCCTGAACTTGCTCTGACATTTTGGACCTTTTCTGCCTACCGCCTGTTATGACAAGCCGACTGCACAGGATTTCCAGAACTTCATCAACCGTCACTCGTTCAGGTAACTCAGTTCTCTTACTCTTAATTTTCTTTTTATTTTCTGAAATGGCACCACGGAAGCACACGACACGACCTAGGTTAGTGATCAGCCGGTCACCGGGGACGGCTGAATCTAGGACTAGGAGTGTCGCCTGCCCTTTTCCGGACCCATCTTTGCCCTTTATACAAAGTCCGACTGTATCTGTGTCTATGCAGAGCAGGATGGCCAGAACGAAAAAGACAGCTAGGATCTCAAATTCAGACGGCTCCTCCCACAGGGTGCCGCTTAGTGAAACATCTGACCAGGCGCCAGATGTGGAAGTGAAACAAGGCGGCCTGGATGCCGGCAATTCTGTGGGGGGAGTCATAGTGACCCCTTCCCATTTAACAGTTAACAAATCTGCTCCTTTTCAAAGAGAGGAGGCGGGCCCCTCCGGGAGAGGGGAGGAGTCGTCCTCTTCGGACTCGTCGGAGGACGATTCCGAGTCAAGCTCTTCTGGCCATGCTTCTTTGGGTACAGAAGAGAAAAACAGCCGCCTGCAAGAGGCGAGACTTTCTCACGCAGTTGAGAAGGGGGACAATTGGGCGGAACCATCCGCCTCTTACCGAGAGCTAAATACCCCCTACTACTGCACGGTACCTCGGGGCCGAATCACAGCCATGCAAGAGAAAGTGAAGAGCTTTATTACAAACCACACCATGGGCCCCGATTTTCTAGTGTTTGTGCCGGATCCAGAAGACACAGTCGTCTGGCCGGCTGGTTCCAGTTATGATAGCGCCTGCTTTGGCTGCTACGAGGCGGCCATCAAGGCAGGGCTTCGCTTCCCATTACATCTGGCTGTTCAGCGGATTTTGGATGGGTATGAGTTGGGGTTATGGCAGTTAGCCCCAAACTCCTGGGTCAACGTACTCGGCTATGTGGCCGGGTGCGAACTGCACGGGGTGGAGCCGAGCTTTGAGGCTTTCGCCCATATGAACTATCTCAGCCGGACCCCTAAGACAGGCGGTACCGGCTGGTATCAATTGACAAGCCACAGGGGCTACCTCATGACAAGAGGTAAAGCAAACAAGTGGAAGGACTGGCGGAGCACCTTCCTCATCATTGAGAGTTCAGACATTGAGCTGAACAAGCGCTTCAATAGGTGGAACAGGAATCCGCCCCTTCTTGCAGGCGGCCGTAGCATGCCGCATGTTCCCCCCAAGGCTAAGAAAGAGATCCTTGATAAAGGACTCTTTAAAGTAGAGTCGAGGGTCGACTCTACTTCAGGGGTACGAGAGCAAGTACCCCTGCACTGCGTCCCGAGCTTCAAGTGGCTCTATGACGAGTACTTTTTGGCCGCCTGCGGCCTCAGCAGTCGGTGCTCAAGAGGTAGTCGGCCTGTCGAATACTCTGTTGTTCCATACATTTGTTGTTTATCTTTTATTAACTTTGCTGTTTGTTTTTGCAGCTGACGCCATGAGCAAAATCACCGCCTCTAAGACTGCGGCGGCCATGTTGCGGGCCTCTATTATGCAACAAGCTTCAACCGACTCCCCCAAAAAGGGGGCACCCTTGGTGAGCTCTGAACCTTTCACCCTCTTTTTGGAGTGTTTATGCATATACTGACTTTTTTCTTCTGTTTTAGACGGGTGCTCCAAGAGCTTCATCTTCCCAACAGCCGAACCCCAAGGCCCGGAAGACGACTGTTGGGAGCTCTCCTGGTTCTGCCAGGAAACAGGTGGCGGCTGAGAAACAGCCGGCCACTTCTTCTAAAACTCCAACTGGGCCGCCTAGAGGTATGAAGTTGTCCTTGTAAATTTTAGACTTGATCCCTTTTTTACTAAGTCTAATCCGTTTGTTTATGCTTGATGCAGCCGGCCCCAGGAGCCTGACTTGGTAGAGATGGCCAAGTCTATGATCAGGGCAGTTCCTCCAGCTGAAAGGGAGGCGGTCAGGGGTGTCGGCACCCTTGACCTTGACGGGATTGCAGGGGTCCTTGCTGAGGTATACTTAGCATATTTTTGAGTATTTGAATTTCTGGACGCCTGTTTTAATTTTTGTTTGGAAACTGACGCCTGTTTTTTTGTACTTAGGCCCTGCTCCGAGTTAACGGCCTTTGTAAGCCGCTTGATCGGAAGAACAAAGAGGTAAAGGCTGCAAAAGCTATGGCCGCCTCTGATTGTGATAAGGCAATGTTTCAAATTGCCCAAAATGAAGTACTGACCATTGATATTCTTTATTATCAGGCGCAGGCTACCGCCGCTGTTCGGGCTCAGTTAGAGGCAGCCCAGAAGAAGAATGACGAGCTGGAGGCGACCATCACAAATCTCAAGGCCGAGCTGAAACCTCTTCGCCTGAAAATGTACTCTTACGAAGCCATGGAGAAATCCTTGGCCAGCGTAAAGGAACGCCTGGTGACCCAGGAGAAGAGTCTTACCCAAGAGCTCTCGGAAAAGGCCGAGCAAGAAAAGAAAGAGCTGGTCCGGGAGATGATGGAAGACTCCGCTCAAATCCAGCGCATGACCTGGGGCCGCCTCTTCCCCAGTGCCGACTTTGCCTCTTGGGAAAGAACGTACCGCCAGTGTTCGGATACATATAATCAAGAGATCCTGGCGGCTGCTGAAGAAGAGGCGTTGGAGGAAGCTTTGGAGGAGGAGGAGCCGGTAGTGGCGCTTGTGCCGCTTGGGGGTAAGGCATCAAAAAAGGATGCAGCTGAAGCCGAGTCCAGCAAGAAGAGTGCTGACCTGGCGGCAGCTGCTAATACTGAACTGCCCCCTTCTTAAGCTTTATGTATTCTTTCCACGGCCTGCGTGCCGTTTGCTTTGTATTTACCCGGCCAGGGGGCCGGGGCTTTGAATATTTTGCTGGTCTTTAATGACCGGCTTATTTTTAATGAATTTTTGTTTTGCCTCAAATTTGTCTAAGTATTGAATATTCCAATATCCAATTGTTCACTAGACCGACTGTTTTACATGGCCGATAGTTGCAGACAGGTACGGAAAGTTAGTCACGCCGCCTATGCCCCTGGACGACTGGTTGTCTGTTTCCAGGATAGACGATCAGTCGGCCATTTATCCAATCAGTATTCGAACTATTTTAAAGACTGGATCCTTTTTTTAGGCAGGCAATCCTGTCTTTTGTAAATTTAACCAAGTAGGAACGTGGTCTGACCAAGTAAACATGAGTGTTACCTAGTCGCCAAGGAACTGAGTAGTTGAGATAACAAGCGGCGGGTACCGGTTGTTTCCCTCTATTCAATATTTGTTGGCTTTTAACTCGTAATTTGTTAACTTAGCAGGAGTAGTGGTTGAGAGCCCCTGTTTGATAAAAACAAGCGGACGACTCATACCTTTTAGGCTCCATACTAAGTTTGAGGGAGTGACTATAAGTTAACATAGGAGTTACTTAGTCTCCGTCACACTTGATTGAGTAGTAGAGGTTCCAGGCGGCGGAGGCCGGCTGATCCCCTTGATTTGCCAATGTTTGTTGGCTATTAACTCAATAGGTTACCTAGTAGGAATAGGGGTTTGAGTGCCCCTGTTTGCCAAAAAACAGGCGGTCTACTCAAACCTTTTAGGTTCCATACCAAATTTGAGGGAGTGACTATGAGTTAACATTGGAGTTACTCAATCGCCGTCACTCTTGCTTGAGAAGTAGAGGTACCAGGCGGCGGAGGACGGCTAGACCCCTTAATTCGCCAATGTTTGTTGGCTATTAACTCAAGAGGTACCCCCTGCATTTATCCCAAGTAATACAGGCGGTCATCTGACTCAGATGTCAACTGCTACCACTGGTTTGGTTAGTGATAGAGTTATCCTTGTCTCAAAAACGGCTACGTGGTTGCCCTTGGGGACAGTCGTATAGGTGCCGTGTAATTAGTTTATAGAGCAATGTTCCACCCAAAAGGGAGCTGCTCTCTGCGACGAATTTCATCCGGAGGGATGCCGTCGGCCGCCTGCTATGATGTTGGGACAAGTCGTATTAGTTTTGTAGATTTGATCAGTTGGCTTGGCGCCTGGTCTGATCATTCGGCCTGTGGCCTTGGTAAGTTCTTGGTGAACGTAGATGCTAAAAGAAGGGTAGCCGCCTGATAGGCACAGGGTCGGCCAGGCCCTAATCTTTTTTTTTTTTTTTTTTTTAGCTAAGTATTAGTGGGGTGGCTATGTGTTTGGAACCAGTAGGCCATCTTCTTATGGTGAGTAGCCGACTATATGTCCAGACGACATGCCCCTATTGTGAGTAAAATACTCAATGGAGAGTAGCCGACTGTAAAGGTACAGACGGCATGCCCCTCCGAAGATAGAGTGAAAAACTCAATGGAGAGTAGCCGACTGTAAAGGTACAGACGGCATGCCCCTCTAAAGAGAGTAAAAATACTCAATGGAGAGTAGCCGACTGTAAAGGTACAGACGGCATGCCCCTCTTAAGTAAGAATAAAAATTAAACATGGAGAGTAGCCGACTATTTGTTAGTAGGCGTGCCCCTCTTAGTACAAAATTGAATAGTAAGTGCAAACTTTTATTAAGTAGCTCTTGACTTTACATCATTCAAAAGAAATATTTCTTAAGATTATCTACATTCCAAGTTCGAGGCAACGGTTGTCCGTCTGGTGTTTCCAGACGGTAGGTACCGTCCCTGACTTCCTCATAGATTCGGTAGGGTCCTTCCCAGTTGGGAGTTAGTTTGTCAGACTCATTAGCCCTACCAACTGCTTCCATTTTTCTAAGTACAAAGTCCCCTACTTTGAGTGGACGCCTGTGTACTTTTTTGTTGTATGATCTAGTCATTCTCAAGCGATATATCTCATGGCGCAAGACAGCATTGCCCCTCTTTTCAGGAAGTGAGTCTAATGCCAGGCGCATGGCTTCCCAGTTTTCCTCTTCGTCATATAGCATTACTCGAAGAGTAGGCTCGTAGTGTTCTATTAGAAGAACAACTTCCGCACCGTAAGTTAGGAGGAATGGAGTTTCTCCAGTCGCCCCTTTTTCAGTCGTCCTAATGGCCCAGAGAACATGTGGTAGTTCATCCGCCCATAGGCCGCCTGCTCGTTCAATCTTTTTCTTGAGACCGTCTGAGATGATTTTATTAAAGGCTTCTACCTGGCCGTTTTCTTGTGGACGGCCGACAGATGCAAAGTAGTTTGCAATTCCTTGGTCACCCAACCAGCTTTTGAGAACAGGCGTCTCAAATTGGGGACCATTATCAAAAACCATAGACATGGGAACCCCGAACCGAGTGATGACATTTTTCCAAATGAATGAAATTACATCTTTCGTCTTGATTCCCTTTACAGCCTCCGCCTCTACCCATTTAGTGAGGTAGTCGACGGCAACAAGTATGTACCTCCTTCCGCCTGTAGCAGGCGTATATGGACCCAGAATGTCCATGCCCCACTTAGCAAACGGTAGTGGGCTGTGAATGGTAGTGAGGTCAGTAGCCGGACGGTGAATTAGTTTGCCAAACCTTTGGCACTTGTCACATTTTTTCACCATCTCCATTGCATCTGCTTCCAAAGTAGGCCAAAAGTAGCCCTGCTGCCTTGCCCTTTGAGCAAGCATCCTACCACCTATATGAGAAGCACAGTAACCAGAGTGAAGATCGTCTAGTATCTCTCGTCCCTTTTCTGGAGTAACACACTTTAAGAAGGGTTGAAGGTACCCCTTTTTGTGAAGTTCTCCCTTTATCATTTCAAAACAGGTGGCTCGTTTTTTCAGTGCTGCCGCCTGTTGAGTATCATCCGGCAGTGTACCGTTTGTCAGATATGCCCTGATTGAATCCATCCAAGTTGAGCTTCTGTCTAGGATTCCAATAGGGTTTTCCTCGATGCTTCTCTTCTCCATTACTTCCCAAAAAACAGTTCGAGGAGTATCAGAGGAGGCGGATGATGCTAATTTTGAAAGTGCATCCGCCTGGTTGTTTTCTGATCTCGGCACTTGGATCAGATGGAAATCCTCAAGGGAGCCGACTGCTTGTTGGACCGCCTGTAAATACTTGATCATGGCCGGATGGGTTGCTTCGTATTCGCCATTGTACTGACTCACTATCAATTGTGAATCGGAACAGGCGTCTATTTTTCTTGCCCCTGCCGCCTTGCACATGCAGATCCCGGCTAGTAAAGCTTCATATTTTGCCTCATTGTTTGAAGCCTGAAAACTGAAGCGTAGAGCATACTCGTACCTGTCGCCCTCTGGCGACTGACATATGACGCCTGCTCCACAACCATTTGAAGTAGAGCTTCCGTCCACATATACCTTCCATACTTGGTCTGGAACTTGAGAGTCAGGAGGACGAGTCATCTCTACAATAAAATCAGCAAAAGCTTGCCCCTTCACTGCTTTTCTAGGCTCGAATGTAACTTCGAGGCTCTGTATTTCTATGGCCCATTTGATCATTCGGCCTGACGACTCCATGATGGTAAGTGGCCGCTTGATAGGTTGGTCTGTATACACGACAACTGCATGTGCCAAAAAGTAGGGCTTCAATTTTTTAACAGCCATGAAGAGTGCAAGACCAAATTTCTCCACTAGGGGATACCTCAACTCGGCATTTTTCAGTACGTGACTGACAAAGTAGACCGGGAGCTGACAGCCATCCCTTTCAGCAAGGAGAACAGCGCTTAACGCATGATCAGAGACGGCCAGGTACATGTAGAGAACCTCTTTGGGCAAAGGGCTGACCAGCCTCGGCAAGGAATGCAAGTGAACTTTTAATTTCTGGAAGGCGGCCTCAGCATCCGGCCCCCATTCAAACCTTGCCTTTTTCTTAATTGCCTGGAAAAAGTATAGGCATTTGTCGCCTGATCGGCTTAGAAATCTTCCCAAGGCCGCCAGACAACCTGTTAACTTCTGAACCTCTCGGATGGTACGAGGCGACTGCATGTCAATGACCGCCTGCACCTTCTCAGGGTTCGCCTCTATTCCTCTCTAATTGATAAGGAATCCGAGAAATTTCCCAGACTCAACTCCAAATACACATTTCTTGGGATTGAGCATGACATGGTGCCGCCTGAGTGTGGCGAAAGTTTCTCGGAGGTCCGACAGATGATCTTTCTGAAGTTTAGTCTTGACAATCATATCATCAATATATGCCTCGACGTTTCTCCTAATCTGATCAAAGAACACAGTGTTTATCATTCGTTGGAAGGTAGCCGGGGCATTCTTAAGACCAAACGGCATGACCGTGTAACAGTATAACCCCTGATCAGTGACGAAGGCCGTCTTCTCCTGATCTTTCTTCCATAAAGGAATTTGATGGAAACCAGAATAGGCGTCCATAAAACTCATCAAGGCATGGCCGGCTGTTGAGTCGACCAGGTTATCAATTTTAGGCAGAGGGTAACTGTCTTTGGGGCACGCCTTGTTTAAGTCTGTGTAGTCTACACACATTCGCCAGGTGCCATTCGGCTTTTTAACAAGCACCACATTTGCAACCCAGTCTGGGAAGTAACATTGCCGAATGAACCCTGCATCAAGTAATTTTTTAACTTCGGCGGCTGCCGCCTGACTTCTTTCTTCGCCATGGTTCCGCTTCTTTTGCCGTACCGGCTTCTTTTTCGGATCCACGGCCAGTTTATGTACCGCCAGATCAGGACTAATGCCTGGCATTTCATGGACTTCGAATGCAAAGATGTCCTTGTATTCTTTCAATAGTTTGTGAAAGTTGTCACCAAGGTTTCTCAGAGCAGTCGTCCCAACTTTGACTGTTCGGTCAGGACGTGAGTCGTCTAAGATCCCGCATGCTCACCAGCCGGCTGAGGGCGGAACTCATCCGGCCGCTCCTCTGCCAATGATTGCTATTTTCTTGCTTTTCTTGCGGCCCCTGTCTGGGATGCCTTTCTCTTTTTGCCGCCTGCTTCTTGAACAGGCGCACTCTCCTTGTCAAGGTCTGTTTTTTCACCGCTTGACCTAGTAGCCATAACAGTGGGCTTGACATCCGAGAGATAGCACTCTCGGGCCATCCTCTGATCTCCCCTTAGGGAGCCGACTGTTCCATTATCCCTCTCAAACTTGAGCAACATAAGAGATGGGATTATAACAGCCTTGGAATTATTCAGGGTAGGTCAACCCAGAATCATGTTGTAGGCCGAGAGTTCCTCTACTACCAGGAACCGGACTACCATGTGTCGTCCTTCCCCTTTTTCGCCCAGGCGGATGGGTAAATCTACTCGTCCCAGTGGGTGGACGACTCCTCCTCCAAACCCTACTAAAGGGTGGGAGGCCGGATGTATGCAATCAGTCTGATATTTTAGTTTCGATAGACATTTGCTACTGATGAGATCTGAGGAGCTTCCGGTATCTATGAGGATTCGGCCAACTCTCTGGTTGGCCACTTTACATTCAATAACGAGAGGGTCGTCATGCGGCCCCCTTACCCCTCCTAGATCTTCTTCAGTGATGACAATCTCTGGAAATGAATATTTGGACGACCGTTCTTGGTGAACGGAATTTACATCTAACCGCCTGATATTGTCTTTGTTGCCCCTAATAGTGGGGCCGCCTCCTGAGAAGCCGCCTGCAATGGTGTAGACGACTGCATCATCTGTATCAGAGCTGTCGGCCTGCTAATTCTTTTTGGCCGACTGCTTTTTTGAGGAAGTGTTCCCCGTAGATTTCTTGACATAAGTGTCAAGATCACCTTGCTCAGCCAGGCGGTCTAGGTACCGCATGAGACTGATGCAGTCATTGGTGTGATGACCAACATCATCATGATAAGCACAAAATTTATCTTGGTTCCGGTTGTTTGCAGAACCCTTCATGGGGACCGGCTTCTCAATTGAGATCCGTCCCTTGATTTCTTTTAGGATAAACTGGTTATCCTTGTTAAACGCATACTTTGGGGAGTATGGTTTGAATTCTTTTTTCTTTTTCTGGGCCGGCTGTTTAGAGGAATCAGCCGCCCAGACCTCTTTTCTTTTCTCATCTTTGTTAGACGATTGTTTCTGTCGTCCTTCTCTTTTGTCGAACCTTTTCCCGTCCGACTGTTTTATCGTACAAAGATCAGTCGCCTGTATATAGGCTTCTGCTTCAATCAAGGCCTCTTGAAGAGTCGCCACCATTTTTTGAACCAAATCAAATTTGAAGGTAGACCCGTCTTTGAGACCTCTGAAAAAGTCAGTATAAGCTACCTCATCCGGTAACCCTTGAATCTGTATTCTCATCAGGTTAAATCGCCTGATGTAAGAACGAAGCCCCTCTTTCTCGCCCTGCTGAATTGTTCCCAAATCAAGGGTCGTTTTCTTCGCAGGGATGTTCATGGCGAAGTTGGAGGCAAATAAGTAAGCAAGCGTCCTGAAGCTATTTACACAACCAGTCGGCAGGTTGCCGAACCATTGTTGTGCGATTCCTTTGAGAGTCGCTGGGAAACACTTGCACGAAGTGGGATCATCCAACCCTTGAAGGTACATCAGGTTGGTGAATGCCATCAGATGGTCTTCTGGGTTAGTAGTGCCGTCATAGGCGCCTACTAGTACATTTTTCACTTTGGCCGGCTGAGCAGCTTCAGTAATTTCCTTGGAGAAGGCCGACGGCTGTTCACCAAGTCTAAGCAACCGTAGCTGCCAGTCCATAGGTTGGACGTTTTTTGCTGCAGGTCCACCAAACGGAGGTGGCTGCAAAAAATACTGTTGTTGCGGCACAAATGGTAAGTTTGGTACCGCCTGGTCACTATGAAAGCCGGACTGACGGGAGGTGCCGCCTGACTGACTCTCATGGTACGACTGAGTATGCCTCATCGAGGCATTTCGCAAACTGTCTTGAAAGTTTGAAGTAGAGGCCGACTCTGACAATCGGTCACTCTTCTTCTGCTCTAGCAGTAGCCGAGCATCTGTGAATGTTTGCTTCGACCCGTCCGCCTCAATATGACGAACAGGTTTCCTATTTCCTGTAGGATAACGGAATTTTGTGAAATCAAGGGCAGGTGGCTCCCGCTTCCTAGATTTAGGATGAGGAGTCGCCTCTCGCCCTTGAACTGGCTTCCTCTTCAGTGAAGTGGAGGGTTTCTTGGCCGACTGCTCCTTGACTGGAGCAGGCGGCTTCTTGTTGATCAACTCTTGAATCTCTCCCTTGAAGTCCCTCATGAAGGTCATGAGTTCGTTCCTTGTGATGGGAGCAGACCCATCAGTCGGTTGTTGCCGAACAGGCGGTGCGCCTGCTGGCTCGCTTCCTGTTTGAAGATGCTCCCGTTCCCTCCTTTCGGTATGACGGGTACGTCGGGCCCTTAGGGTCCCGTCTGAAGCTGTATGAGCTTCAACTTCAAATTCACTTTCGGTATCATGGTCCGACTGAACTTGAGGGTCGTCTAGGGGACGCCTCTCTTCAGGAGTCGGTACAGACTTGGATGCCATCTCATAAGTACTCTCCCCACAGACGGCGCCAAATGTTTCGGGGTTTTCTGATGTCCTGCGGGAGAGTTACAATTCCGAGACTGGAACCGGACGCCTGTACCTGCAAAATAACGGAGACTCTTGGGAGCTCCGCCTCCAACGGTCAAATTAGTACCTGATTAAGGAGTAATTAATGCGGAAATTAAAGTCATTTGGTCTCTCTAGGTGAGAGTGTTTAATGTAGGTAATCTACTTTGTTAGCGAGATCAGCCGGTTATTACTGTGTGTAATTAATGTGTTTTTTCCGTAATGTTTATGTTCTCTCCCTTAATGAGGATTAAGGGAGGTATTTATAACCTTGGAAAACGTGCCCATCCTAGGTTTAGGTAAACCTAGGGCCGATTGGGCTTCCCTCGGAAGTTGGGCCTGGGTGGCCGGCTTCTCCATTAGGCATGGAGTATGCCACATGTCTTGACATAACAGGTCTAAGGTGGACGAATAAGCGCGTGCCACGTGGGAAGCCCTGACTGTTCCAACTAGGGGACACTTGGCAGGACCTGATTGGTCCACGTGGCGCATTCCGATTGGTGGGAGCAAAATCCCCTAATCACTTGGCATTCGGCCTCATGACACCAGATGTACTCAGCATCCAGCCTTAGGACGCCTGCCGCCTCCTAAAGGAGGCTCCCCCTATTGAGTCGTTGATCCACCGTTGTGCCATTACAGATGTGCCTCCCCACAGACGGCGCCAAATGTTTTGGGGTTTTTTGTACGTACCCGAATGGAGGGCGTGTACGTCCCTCGGGAGACAGATCCGCAATGCAACACTCGAACGGCCCGGACACCTGCAAAACAACGGACCCCGGGGGGCCGGAGGTCCGCCTCCGACGATCAAGTCAGTGATCGATATAATGTATTTTTAGAGAGAGAAAATAGAGAGAAGGGAGAGTGATTGTGGGGGGCATGGCCCTTGGAGGGAGAATTGGATCCCCTGAAACTGATGTAATGATCAGTATTTATAGAGCATTGGGATATGTGCCTTTTAGGTCATTTAACCTAAAAGGCTCTAGGTTTATGAGCTTAGAGCCCATTATCACTCTTCTATCATTGAGTGACACGTGTCATGCTCTAATTGGCTCATAGAGAGCTGAGCTTGCGGACACGTGTCGCGGTGGCATTGGTCCACATATAGAGGGTAATTTTACCCCAAACACCTTCAATTTTGGAATTTTTTGACTTTTTTTCGCCCGAAAATAAATATTGCCGAGATGTTTACCATGGTCCCTAATACCCTCGGGGAGTCCAATTAAGTGGGTGGAACCATCAAATTTCCCTTAAAACAGTCAATTTACCAATTCGCAACTTGCACCGATTTTGTGAACTCAAGCCTACCACGGACATTTATGACATCAATTAATGGTCATATATGGTTCCAAACGGCATTACATGACCCAATGATGTCTCCATAAGGTCTCAAACATTTTCGCCACCGGGCCCGTAACATCAAAAATTCCACAAAAAACGTGGAAAATAGCCTTCAATTTTGGAATATCTTGACTATTTTCGCCCGGGATCAAAAATTGCTGAGATATTTACCATGGTCCCTATTACCCTCTGGGAGTCCAATTAGGTAGGTGGAACCATCCAATTTTCCTTAAAACAGTCAATTTACAAATTCGCAACTTGCAACGATTTTGTGATCTCAAGCCTACCATGGACATTTATGACATCATTTAATGGTCATATATGGTTTCAAACAACATTAAATGACACTAAGATGAATCCCCTAGGGCCTCAACACTTTTCGCCATCGGCCCCAATAACCTCAAAAATTTCTCAAAAAGCGTGGATAATAGCCTTCAATTTTGGAACTTTTTGACTTTTTTTTGCTCGGAAATAAAAATTGCCGAGATGTTTACCATGGTACCTAATACCCTCTTGGAGTCAAATTAGGTGGGTGGAACCATCCAATTTCCCTTAAAACAGTCAATTTACCAATTCGCAATTTGCACCGATTTTGTTAACTCGAGCCTACCACGGACATTTATCACATTAATTAATGTTAATATATGGTTCCAAATGGAATTACATGACCAAATGATGTATCCCATAGGGTCTCAAAAAATTTCGCCACCGAGCCCGTAACATAAAAAATTCCACAAAAAACGTGGATAATAGCCTTTAATTTTGGAATTTCTTGACTTTTTTCGCCTGGAATCAAAAATTGCTGAGATGTTTACCATGGTCCCTAATACCCACTTGGAGTCCAATTAAGTGGGTGGAACCATCCAATTTTCCTTAAAACCATCAATTTACCAATTCGCAACTCTCACCGATTTTGTGAACTTTTTGACCTGTTTTTGCCCGGAAATAAAAATTGCCGAGATGTTTACTATGGTCCCTAATATCCTCTTGGAGTCCAATTAAGTGGGTGGAACCATCCAATTTGCCTTAAAACCATCAATTTACCAATTCTCAAGTCTCACCGATTTTGTGAACTCTAGCCTACCATGGACATTTAAGACATCATATAATGCTCATATATGGTTCCAAACGGCATTATATGACCCTAAGATTTATTCCCTAGGGTCTTAACACTTTTCTCCACCGGGACCCTTAACCTCAAAAATTCCTCAAAATGCGTGGATAATAGCCTTCAATTTTGGATTTTTTTGACTTTTTTTCGCCCGAAAATAAAAATTGCCGAGATGTTTACCATGGTCCCTAATACCCTCGAGAAGTCCAATTAAGTGGGTGGAACCATCCAATTTCCCTTAAAACAGTCAATTTACCAATTCACAACTTGCATCGATTTTGTGAACTCAAGCCTACCACGAACATTTATGACAACAATTACTGGTCATATATGGTTCATAAAGGCATTACATGCCTTAAAACAGTCAATTTACCAATTTGCAACTTGCACCGATTTTGTGAATTCAATCCTACCATGGACATTTGTGACATCATTAATGGTCATATATGGTTCATAAAGGCATTACATGCCTTAAAACAGTCAATTTACCAATTCGCAACTTGCACCGATTTTGTGAACTCAAGCCTACCATGGACATTTATGACATCATTAATGGTCATATATGGTTCCAAACGACATTATATGACTCTAAGATGAATCCCATAGGGCCTCAACACTTTTCGCCACCAGACCCAATAACCTCATATGAAAGGAATGGTATCCTTCGAACAAGTGTACTATTTCGTTAATGGGTTCAGAATTATTAGAAAGCTAATATATTCAGTGAGGTCAAGTGATCGGAATGCCTTGGTAGGGGCCGCTTCCGATCAGTAATATTAATGAATAATTAATATTACAGCTTAATCTTGACTGAACCCTTCGGGTCACACCCAAGAATACAACAAACCGAAACGACAAATTAATTCGGAAGGAATGAATGAGTCGACCGAGTAATATTTATTTAGACGTCGGAAATTCGAGCTTAGACCGTCGAAACCGAGCGTCGGAAGTCGAGTCGAAAAATAGTGAAAGACGAGACGAGAAATAGTAATAAATCAACAAAAGACCAAAATACCCCTAGCATCGGAATGCCCAAGCAAACCGAGTGCTAAGGGCGAATGGCCTAGCATGGTGGCTAGCATGCTCACCAAGCCGAGCCTAGGCTGGCTGGTGCGTGCTAGCGCACCCATGCTAGCATCGCAAGGCTAGGCGCTGCCTAGTGCGTGCTAGCATGCTAGGCGCAGCCTTGTGCGCGCAATGGCTAGCAAGCCATGCCGCAACAAGCTGCAGCAGCTAGCACGCTAGGCGCGCCAGCTCGCCACAGCTAGCAGCAGCATGGCTAGGCCATTGCTTACTGCCTAGCAGCGCTGGCCAAGGCACAAGGCCAGCAGCAGCCCGCACAAGCATGTTGGGCTTGCTGGCCAGCAGCGCCTGGCAGCCCGCATGCGAGTGTTGGGCCTGTTGGGCTTGCTGGGCGTGGCTGCCACGGACAGCAGCACATGGCAGCCCACCTTGGCTGCCTTGGTGCCCAAGGGTAGGTGTCATGTGGCTTGTGGTCCTTGAGTGTGTGTGGAGTGAGGTGGCCGGTTATGGGAGAGGAAGTGGGGAGCAAGTTTGGTCCCCCCCCCCCTTCTCCAAGTGGTCCTCACCTAACCACTCACATGAGCTTGCCACTTGTTAATTTATTACTAGCTTGATTATTAATTTTATTTTAGTTTTGAAATAAAATGGAAAAATCATACTATACCTCATTGATGGGAGAGTAAATGATACTCCCACAATTTCCTATAAATACCCAAGTATGGGCATTGGGAATGATGCTTGAGTAAGAGTTGAAAAAGGCATCACAATTAGTGAAAACCTTTGAACTCAATACAATTACTCGGGTTTTATTGGTCGGGTCTTGCTAACCCCAAGACATTAGACCTAGTCAGTTTTGTTGGTGCGGGTGAACTACGTTGGAGGTCTCTGTGTGAGCGGGACTTGAAGCTTTCAAGTAAGAGCTCATTTTGGAGCGAAGCACGCGTCAAAGGTAATTAGCTTATCTTAATCTTGTGATTAATATAATTATGTTTATGGTTTTATTTATTGCGAGTGCGGTCATATTTTTGGGTTTATTTCCGCGGTGAGTCGGACTCACCAAACCCCAACAGCGGTATCGGAGCCTCACTCGTTTATTTTTAAAATCATAATATTTTCAAGGTGTTTTTATGACTTAATTTTTCTGGTTTTAAGTTGCTAATTAGATTAGTAACTCGTTTTTTCCAATTTTTACCTCGTATTAGAGCTGTCTTCAGCTCCCGAACCCAGATTTCGACCCAAAAATAGTGAATTTTGAGTGGAAAAAGCGTTCTGGAAATGGTTTTTCCATTTAGGACTCGGTTTTTAGCCAAAAAACGACCAGAAATGCATTTTTCGAGGGATTTTTCGTTTTGACGAAAAATTTTAAGTCTTTCCCTTGAAAATTGATTGCATATTTATGGTGGTTATGAATTTGGTTCTTTTCTTTATTTATATGCAATTTTAGACCACTTTAAGCATGATTACTTGGTAGTAATTGGTGCTTGAAAGTTTGGTTTTATTTTTCACATAATTGCAAATTGATTGCATTAAGTGTGAAATTGTTATTCTTTGTTGCTTCCAAGTACTAAAGATTCAATCTTTATTTATGATAAGTGATTGAAACTTTGAGTTACTAAATTCCATGAATTTTGGTTAAACTTTGTTGATTTAATCATTTTTTAGTTGATTGGAATCATAAAGTTTAAAACTTGTGATTGAAATTGGTTTATTTTCATATTGGAAGATATAATTTTTCATGAAGTCACAAGTATTAAAGTTGGAGTCTTTATTGAACTTATGTTCATTTTTCCAACTCCCTTTTATTTTGTCAAAATCTCAAGATTAATTTAAAATGATTAAATTAATAGTGAGAATTTCCCTAATTTATTTTATTACACCAAGTTAAACCAATTTTATTAAAGAATGGTTCTTGGAAATAAATTTGGTTAATTGCATTTGGATGAATTATTTAAGTTGGACTTTTTATTTTTCATTTTTCCTCAAAATTGATTCTAAAATTATTTTAGAATTGATTTATAATGTCACACACAAAAATCGATAATTTTCGAAGCATTAGCACGCAACATGAGGCCTAAGAGCCCCGAGCTAGCTCTCGGCAAGCTGGGCTGCTCACGTAACCCATATGTGGCTGCCGAGGCTGCTGGGCACTTCGTTCTTAGGTGCTTGGTGATGTGCGTGTGTGTGTGCGAGGAAGGGCGTGGGCTACTGCTCGCTGCCAGCAGCATAGCGCGCCAGCCAGCAGCAAGCAGCAGCATGGCGCAGCAGCAGCATAATGTTGTGCGCGCTGTGCATGCTGCTACGCTTGGCTGGGCTGGGCGTAGCGCATGCGAGCACAAGCATCCCACATGCATGCTTGGTGTTGCTGGGGTGCGCATGGGCATACTACGTGCTTGTTGTACGGTACGTACAATCCCATAATTGGCACAATAATCACGGGTTATTAAGGCGATGCTATTTTAAAGTTAATTTTAGTGTTGCTTAATATGTAAATAAGGGTATTTTTTTTTGGACTCCAAGTCTTAGTTCTAGGCACTTAGACATTTTGGAATTCATAATTTTTCTTAAATTGTCGTTTTAATTATTTTAATTATTTTGTTTATTTAATTAAAATTTTTGGAGGCTAGGCCTCGGTTTTTGAGCGACATTTGCAAAATTAATTTTGGCAAATATTTGGGTTCACCGACTTAATTAATTGGATTATTTAAGTTAGATGCGGAATTTAGTGGGAGCGTCTCTTAGTTATTTCCATAACCGGTTAAAACAACTTTGACTAGTTTAATTAGGCGTGTTAATTGGATTAACCACTTAGATTAGTTACTAGTTCTCACTCGTTTTATGCATTGTTACTTGTTTATCGTTGTAAAATGCATGGGCCATTCACAGATAGTGAATGGATGAATGGAATGTAAATTCTCTCACAGGTTTTATGAAATGGCAACTAGTGGGGCCCGATTAGGATAGAAAATACGGACTGTGATCCGTGATGTATTTTTGTAAATCTAAATACGGTCTGCGAACCGTTGAGTATTTTTTGTACCTTAATATTTAGATTAGTCCTAATCGTAGATACTAGCAATTGTAATATTTTAGTCAAGTCTTGAAGACGGGGTTCTTAGAAGACAAAGCCATGAAGTTGCAAATGAAGACCTTTTGAAGACTTGAAGATCTCAAGGGGTCATGCTAGTTGCCAAATGCATCTCTATTTATGTTTTCGATATATATTTATGTTTATATATATATGAATTATATGTTAGATGCATGTTTAGGATTTCAAATGTTGAGATGATTAATTAAGTTCACTTAAATCAACCAACATAGAAACCCTAGGTCCCTAAAATATTGAGTAAAACTTGCCATTCCAAAACACACTTACCAACTGAACGAGGGTAGTGGTGGGCTATGCCAAAGCGAGGCATCACTACTTCTCCAAGGAACGTAAGGCATACCGGGTATGCAAGGTGGTTTTGGTTATACTCAACGATATGAGTGATGGAGTCCTAACATGTCGTGGCAAATTGAATAAATTGTTTAGAGAGCATTGGATGCGACGATTTATTCAACCAAGAGTGGCTTGGAGCCATTAGCAAAGCGTTGCTTACCTTAGGAGATTGAGTGTTAAGACAAGCCAAAGCATGCTTAACCACTCTATGTTTCTTTGGATCTTGGAATCGACTTATTCTCACCTAAAATGGGGACAATCTTTAATGTGTGAATAAGACGTTTTAAATAAGTTTGATTAAAATGCATGAATTCAATCTTATTTAAGTATAATGAATGGTTTTTTATTTCAAATTCTTTCAATTGTAGAATCATGTCTTCAACTAATGTCAACGACCTTATGCTCCCGGAATTTCCCGAAAAGTTGCCAATTTCTCTGAACTTGGTAAACTTTAAGGAATGGGAAGAGGAACTCCGAAAGACCCTCCGAAATTGCTACCTAGAGCACATTCTGGACACTCAAATCCCGAGTTTCTACTCAAAGGGGATTATGAGTGATGAGGCACATGAGGTATGGAGTGTGGATTGTAAAAGAGTTTCCAGACTCATGGCAAACTCCATCCCGGTACAATGGAAGGGGAAGTTCTCCAACTATTTTCCGGACATGATGCTCAAAGCTCTAGAAGATGTAGTCAATTTGAGAGTCACCAAAAGTACCAGAGGCAACTATGATGGACTTGTGGAAGATGTGACTAGGTCACTCTCGAACATGAGGATCAAGCCACCGCAAGATGGGTGTCTCACGAAAGAGAGACAAGAAGTATGGGCTAAGGTCTATAATGCAAGACTTAGATCCGGGATGCCACTTCAAGCTCATGTGCTCAACATGACAAGGCTATTCACCCATCTGGAGCTAATTGGCAAACCAGTGGACGATGAGCAAGCGGCTCTCATGCTACTAAGCTCACTCCATTCGGGGTATGTTGCATTAAAGATGCGACTTACGGCCAAGCAGAACAAACTGTCCTTGATGGAAGTTGTTCAAGAGCTCCAGAAAACCTATTCTTGCAAGAAGGCTAAGGTTGCTCTGAGACCAAAGAAGAAGGAGTTCAAGAACAAAGCTAAGATGCGCTGCTTCTATTGTAGTAGACCCAGACACTACAAAAGAGAATGTAGCATGTATCTAGAAGATGAGGCGAAAAGAAAAGTAACCTCAATCTCAGGTATCATCTTTACACTTGAACATAAGCCATTTATAAGGTATTAGATACCGGAAAATTGGCTCACTATATGCTCCTGTTTCAGGAACAAAGTGAGCGGTGCTTTTCAAGTGGATATGAGTACACAAGTGGAAGAAGAAGATAATCTTTCAAAGAAAGCTTGTAATCTCATATTTTGTCTGGATTTAAAACTTGTTTAGTTTTATCTACCATATTTTGATCTTGTGGCGTTGGACGTCATTTTGAACTTGATCACAAGACATATCATCTTGTTTATATTTATGGAATGACACGTTTGTGTCTTTGGAAAAATTGTTTATAATAATACCAAAAGAGCTAAGACCATAGAGTCAAATCAGACTTACTTGTGGCATTGTCGTCTTGGCCACATCAACATCAAACGCATCAAGAAACTTCTACAAGAAGGTGTTCTTGACTCTTTCAATTTAGAATCGTTTGAGAATTGCGAGGGATGTCTATTAGGCAAGATGATTAAACAGCCATTCTCCAAGTTGGGAGAAAGGGCAACTGACTTATTGGGTCTTATACATACCGATGTATGTGGACCAATTAGCTCAACCACAAGAAATGGACATCGATATTTCATCACTTTCACAGACGACTATAGTAGATATGGCTATGTCTACCTCATGTCGCATAAATCTGAATCATTTGAAAAGTTCAAAGAATTTCAGAGTGAAGTTCAAAATCAGCTTGGCAAGAAAATTAAAGCCCTTCGATCGGATCGAGGTGGTGAATACTTGAGCCAAGAATTCGATGACCATCTGAAAGAAAAGGGTATACTTTTAGAATTGACACCTGCAGGAACTCCTCAATGGAACGGAGTATCCGAAAGGAGAAATCGGACCTTGTTAGACATGGTACGATCAACAATGGGTCTTAGTGATCTTCCTATCTCTTTCTGGGGACACGCACTTCTAACTGCGGCACTAACATTGAACCGTGCTCCATCAAAAGCTGTAGAAGAGACTCCATATGAATTATGGACAAAGAAACCTCCTAGGTTATCTTTTCTAAATATATGGGGATGCGAAGCATATGTCAATAAATTGATTTCTGACAAACTTTATCCCAAATCTAACAAGGTTTACTTTGTGGGCTACCCAAAAGAAACCAAAGGGTATTACTTCTACAACAAATCGGAGAACAAAGTGTTTGTTGCTCGCGATGGTGTCTTTTTGGAGAAGGAGCACCTTTCCAAAATGACAAGTGGGAGGAAAAACAAACTCGACGAAGTTCGTGAGGATGAGCAACAAAATCATAATGACATTCAAAGTGTTCAAACAGCATCTGTTGACGCAGGTCAAAATGATCAAAATGTGCAAAGTCGAACCGACAATGCAAATGCTCAATCCATTACCCTACGTAGGTCTCAGAGGCCGAGATCTCAACCTGATAGATATCTTGGTTTAGTATTAACCGAGAATCAGGACATCCTGATTATGGATAGAGATGAACCGGCAACCTACAAGCAAGCGATGGCAAGCACCGACTCTGCTAAATGGCAAGAGGCCATGAGATCTAAAATGGATTCCATGTTTGAAAATCAAGTCTGGGACTTGGTTGACTTACCCGAAGATTATACACCTATTGGATGTAAGTGGATTTTCAAGTTGAAAATTGACAAAGATGGAAATGTATTCATTTACAAAGCTAGATTGGTGGCAAAAGGTTACAGACAAGTTCATGGTATTGATTACGATGAAACCTTTTCACCAGTCGCAATGCTTAAATCCGGTTGGATCCTCCTAGCGATTGCTGCATATTACAATTATGAAATATGGCAGATGGACGTCAAAACCGCCTTCCTTAATGGTTATTTGGAAGAAACTGTGTATATGACACAACCTGAAGGTTTTGTCGACTAAAACAATGCTAGGAAAGTTTGTAAGCTTAAGAATTCCATTTATGGACTAAAGCAAGCAAGCATAAGTTGGAATCTGCGATTCGATGAAGCCATCAGTAAGTTTGGTTTTATCAAGAATCCAGATGAATCTTGTGTTTACAAGAAGGTTAGTGGGAGTGACATCGCCTTCCTAGTCTTATATGTCGATGACATATTGCTCATTGGAAACAGCATTCCGTTGTTAGAGTCTGTAAAGGCCTGGCTTGGAAAGTACTTCTCAATGAAAGACTTGGGAGAGGCTTAGTACATACTAGGCATCAAGATCTATAGGGATAGATCGAAAAGGATGATTGGATTGAGTCAGAGTACTTATATTGATAAGGTACTTGCTCGATTTGACATGGAGGAGGCCAAGAGAGGTCACCTGCCAATGTCACATGGCATAACCCTAAGCAAGAAGCAGTGTCCACAGACACCTGATGAGCGGGTAAGAATGAATCAGATTCCATATGCTTCGCTTATTGGATCGATCATGTATGCCATGATATGTACTAGGCTAGATGTATCGTATGCCTTAAGTGCTACGAGCCGTTACCAATCAGACCCAGGAGAGGCGCATTGGACTGCGGCCAAAAATATCCTAAAGTACCTGAAAAGGAACAAGGATAAATTCCGTGTGCATGATGGTGCAGAGGATTTAGTTGTGGAAGGTTATACCGACGCAAGCTTCCAGACAGACAGAGACGATTTCAAATCGCAATCTGGATATGTGTTCCGTCTAAATGGAGGGGCGTTTAGTTGGAAGAGCGCAAAGCAGAGTACAACTGCAGATTCTACAACTGAAGCCGAATACTTAGCAGCTGCTGAAGCAGCTAAGGAGGCTGTTTGGATTCGTAAGTTCGTTGGTGAACTTGATGTTGTACCCTCTATAAAGGGTCTAACATCCCTTTATTGTGACAACAATGGAGCTATTGCTCAGGCCAGAGAGCCTAGGGAACATCAGAAGGTCAAACATGTCAAGCGGCGATTTCACATGATTCGAGAATGGAAATCAGAGGGTGAAATCAGAATTTGCAAAGTTGGAACGGATGACAATGTAGGCGATCCACTTACTAAACCTTTGCCTCAAGTGAAGCACAACAAGCACGTTGAGGCAATGGGAATCAAGCATGTAGGAGACTGGCTTTGATTTCCTTGTTTAGTGTTTTAGTTAATTTTGAGAAAAATTAATGTAAGACGCTAAGGAAAACCATTCAAGTTTTAGAGTAATATAAAATTTCATGCAATATTTTATTACTCCGTTATGCTATTTAATTGTGGTTTAGAATTAAATAATGAGTCCATTCGATTATGAGAATATTCAAAATAAGGTATCAAGACCAGTCTTGGTAAGGAAACACCTATTAAGTGAATATTGAATATTATAATCGAAAATTATCCCTAATCAAGGTCATTTAAACGATGGACGATTAATAACCGATTAAGATTAGTGTGTAGTTTGATTTATAGCACCGTTTCATGTGCTACAAGGACATGATTGTCATAAATCATTTGCACAGGTATTGGTTTAGAACCATACTGGATCGACCTATGAGAATACTTTAAGAAATTAAAAATTTGTTATAAGTATACTTCTCATTATGGCTATCGGAACCTATTTCCTCGACCATGAGCATTGTGAGTTCTCTTGTTTGAGTACTAGTTCGCTTTGATGTTGTCAAACGTCTGCCGTAATAGGGGATTATAACGGCAACACTCGGGCGACTAGGTCCTCTCAGTAAGAGGAGCTACATTACAAGACTGGGAATGTCCCCCTACTAAAATAGGGAAGATGTCTTTGTTGTATACAAGGCCTCTCGTAGAACGAGACTGTAAAATGCATGGCCGTGCTCGGATGGATTTTAGAAATCATCTGTTTATTGACAGTTAGACTCGGAATGGAGAAACACTTCTGGACGTAATAAGGATGATAAAACAAATCTTACCTTATAGTTCATGAAGAGACATTAAGCGACATAGGAAAAAGGTTGTACACAAAATGCGCACTTGTCCGGAAGGACAAGTGGGAGATTGAAAGGAATGGTGTCCTTCGAACAAGTGTACTATTCCGTTAGTGGGTTCAGAATTATTAGAAAGCTAATATATTCAGTGAGGTCAAGTGATCGGAATGCCTGGGTGGAGGCCGCTTCTGATCAGTAATATTAATGAATAATTAATAGGCCAAATTAGAAAATAACACCTGCAAAAAGACCCGATTTTGTTTATAACACCTTAACATTTCGAAATTTTATTATAACACCTACAAAAATCCCAAAATTTTGGTTTCACCACCCACTAACGGATTTTTGGATGGAACCGTTAGTGGGACCCACTAGGGACACGTGTCAGTTGTTTATTGGCTTAAAAATAAAAATTAAAAAAAAAAAAAAAAAAAAGAAAACCCCTAAACTCTAACCCAGCCACCAGCCCCACCACCGCCGACCGTCACTACACCGCCGGAGACCCCCCACTGTCGTTGGATTCCATTCCTTCTCCGGCGAAACCACCGGCCGTCACCCCCACCAACATCAGCCCCCCCGTAAATCCCCTTCCCCCTTTCTTCTCCCCGAAAAATCACCCCAACCCACCACAACCCTCCACGAAAACCACCTAGCCCCTTCGCCTCTTTCAGACCCACAACCAAACCACCGTCAACAACCGCTACAAGCACCAATCGAAATTTCGCTGGTGGTTCTCCGTCAATTGGTGCTTGGGTGCAGTTTTTGGGTGCAGTTTCATCGTATTTTTGGTGCAATTTTGAGATTCATTTGGTGTAATTTCATCGTCTTTCTCCGGCGTGATGTTGGGATCGCAGTTACGCGAATTTTAGGGAGGTTTCTGGGCGAAATTCAGGGAGGTTTCTGGACGAAATTCTGGCGTAATTGGTGGGGGTGACGGCCGGTGGTTTCGCCGGAGAAGGAATGGAATCCAACGACAGTGGGGGGTCTCCGGCGGTGTAGTGACGGTCGGCGGTGGTGGGGCTGGTGGCTGGGTTAGAGTTTAGGGGTTTTTTTTTTTAATTTTTATTAATTTTTATTTTTAAGCCAATAAACAACTGACACGTGTCCCTAGTGGGTCCCACTAACGGTTTCCATCCAAAAATCCGTTAGTGGGTGGTGAAACCAAAATTTTGGGATTTTTGTAGGTGTTATAATAAAATTTCGAAATGTTAAGGTGTTATAAACAAAATCGGGTCTTTTTGCAGGTGTTATTTTCTAATTTGGCCTAATTAATATTACAGCTTAATCTTGACTGAACCCTTCGGGTCACACCCAAGAATTCAACAAACCGAAACGACGAATTAATTCGGAAGGAATGAATGAGTCGACCGAGTAATATTTATTTAGACGTCGGAAATTCGAGCTTAGACCGTAGAAACCGAGCGTCGGAAGTCGAGTCGAAAAATAGTGAAAGACGAGACGAGAAATAGTAATAAATCAACAAAGACCAAAATACCCCTAGCATCGGAATGCCCAAGCAAACCGAGTGCTAAGGGCAAATGGCCTAGCATGGTGGCTAGCATGCTCACCAAGCCGAGCCTAGGCTGGCTGGTGCGTGCTAGCGCACCCATGCTAGCATCGCAAGGCTAAGCGCTGCCTAGTGCGTGCTAACATGCTAGGCGCAGCCTTGTGCGCGCAATGGCTAGCAAGCCATGCCGCAACAAGCTGCAGCAGTTAGCACGCTAGGCGCGCCAGCTCGCCACAGCTAGCAGCAGCATAGCTAGGCCATTGCTTGCTGCGTAGCAGCGCTGGCCAAGGCACAAGGCCAGCAGCAGCCCGCACAAGCATGCTGGGCTTGCTGGCGAGCAGCGCCTGGCAGCCCGCATGTGAGTGCTGGGCCTGCTGGGCTTGCTGGGCGTGGCTGCCACGGACAGCAGCACATGGCAGCCCACCTTGGCTGCCTTGGTGCCCAAGGGTGGGTGCCATGTGGCTTGTGGTCCTTGAGTGTGTGTGGAGTGAGGTGGCCGGTTATGGGAGAGGGAGTGGGGAGCAAGTTTGGTCCCCCCCTTCTTCAAGTGGTCCTCACCTAACCACTCACATGAGCTTGACACTTGTTAATTTATTACTAGCTTGATTATTAATTTTATTTTAGCTTTAAAATAAAATGGAAAAATCATACTATCCCACATTGATGGGAGGGTAAATGATACTCCCATCATTTCCTATAAATACCCAAGTATGGGCATTGGGAATGTTGTTTGAGTAAGAGTTGAAAAAGGCATCACAATTAGTGAAAACCTTTGAACTCAATACAATTACTCGGGTTTTATTGGTCGGGTCTTGCTAACCCCAAGACATTGGACCTAGTCGGTTTTTTTGGTGCGGGTGGACTTCATTGGAGGTCTCCGTGTGAACGGGACTTGAAGCTTTCAAGTAAGAGCTCATTTTGGAGCGAAGCACGCGTCAAAGGTAATTAGCTTATCTTAATCTTGTGATTAATATAATTATGTTTATGGTTATATTTATTGCGAGTGCGGTCTTGTTTTTGGGTTTGTTTCTGCGGTGAGTCGGACTCACCAAACCCCAACATCATAAATTTCTCAAAAAGCGTGGATAATAGCCTTCAATTTTGGAACTTTTTGACCTTTTTTCGCCCGGAAATAAAAATTGCCGAGATGTTTACTATGGTCCCTAATATCCTCTTGGAGTCCAATTAAGTGGGTGGAACCATCCAATTTGCCTTAAAACCATCAATTTACCAATTCGCAACTCTCACCGATTTTGTGAATTCTAGCCTACCACAGACATTTAAGACATCATATAATGGTCATATATGGTTCCAAACGGCATTATATGACCCTAAGATGTATCCCCTAGGGTCTTAACACTTTTCGCCACCGGGCCCCATAACCTCAAAAATTCCTCAAAATGCGTGGATAATAGCCTTCAATTTTGGAAATTTTGACTTTTTTTCGTCCGAAACTAAAAATTTCCGAGATATTTACCATGGTCCCTAATACCCTCGGGGAGTCTTATTAAGTGGGTGGAACCATCCAATTTCCCTTAAAACAGTCAATTTCCAATTCGCAACTTGCACCGATTTTGTGAACTCAAGCCTACCACGGACATTTATGACATCATACGCCCATCATGAAACCCCACGCCCTAGGAGAAACTTCACGCCTAATGTATCAACCCTACGCCCAAAACTCAAACCCCACGCCGAAGCTCACCCCACGCCATAGGAAGAAACCCTACGCCGAAGCTCAAACCCCACGCCCAAGGAAGAACCCCACGCCCATCATGAAACCCCACGCCCTAGGAGAAACCCTACGCCTACTGTATCAACCTTACGCCCAAAACTCAAACCCCACGCCTACTGTATCAACCCTACGCCCAACGAAGAACCCCACTCCCTAGAAAGAAACCCCACGCCCAATGAAGAAACTCCACGCCCAAGGTCAAACCCCACGCGTAAGCTCAAACTCCACGCCCAAGCTCAAACCCCACGCCCAAGATGAAACCCCACGCCAAGATGAAACCACACGCCCAAACTCCAACCCCACGCCTAATTTCATACCCCACGCCCTAGGAAGAAACCCCACGCCGTTACTCAAACCCCAAGCCTAAAGAGAGGACCCCATGCCCAAGGAAGAACCCCACGCCTAAGAGGGACCCCACGCCTTAACTCAAACCCACGCCCAAGGAAGAACCCCACGCCTAAGAGGGACCCCACGCCTTAACTCAAACCCACGCCCAAGGAATAACCCCACGCCCATCCTGATACCCAACGCCTAATGTATCAACCCTACGCCCATCCTAAAACCCCACGCCTAAGCTCAAAACCCACGCTTAAAGAGGGACCCCACGACCAAGGAAGAACCCCACTCCCAAGGAAGAAACCCCACGCCCATCTTGAAACCCCACGCCTAAGGAAGAACCCCACGCCCAAGGAGAAACCCTAAACGAACCAACCCCACGCCCTAGGACCAACCCCACGCCCAACCAACCGACCCCACGCCCAACTAATAAGCCCCACGCCTTAGGGAGGACCCCATGCCCGAGGGACACCACGCTTATATAGGGGCGGGGCCAACGCCCAAGGAAACCCCACGCTTATAGAGGGACCCCACGCCTAAGGAAACCCCACGCTCAAAGAGGGACCCTACGCAATACTTCTTTTGGGTTGCTCAAAGTTTCCGAGGATAGTAATCTTTATGCCCTAGATGAACAGAACAATATCTTTTGGTCATCAAATATATCTAATGATCAGGAAAATAATTCAGTAGCTCAGCTTTTAGATATTATTCTTTCAAATGCTATTGAGGAGACAATCTAGCAAAGTTTGGAACATCCTTCACACAGCTTTTAGATATTCTGCTTTCAAATGTTATTGGGGAGACAATCTAGCAGAGTTTGGAACATCCTTCACACTCATTGTTGCCATCAATGCACGTTGATGTGCATAGTAGCTCAGCTTTTAGATATTGGAAATCTTATTCTTCTTTCAAATGCTACTAGGGAGACAATCTGGCAGAGTTTGGAACTTCAGCTTAGCTACTCTTCCTCGAAACCATCCTGAATTTTTCACTTTATATGGTGATCCCAACTATAAGATCAAACTCAACCACTTTTTTCCCTTCGCTGTCAATAGGGTTGTTCATCGATTAAAGATTGGACCAGACTAAAAATTAGAATATTAAGAACCGAAGACCAAACTGATTAAACGGGGACCGAACCAGGGTTGGACCGAAAGAATTGGTCCAAACCCCGGACCGGATGGACCGATTTAAGAATTTTAAAAAAAAAATCTAAATTTTTAATAATTTTATGTAAAAGTAAAAAAAAAGTAAAGAAAAAACTACATTTTAACGTTTTTATTTATATGTTTAGTACAAAAAAAGCTCATAAAATTAAAGTTTTCTAAGCTTATTAAGGGTACTCTTAATTAACCATTATTTAAGGTTTCATGCATAAATTTAAGCGAAAAAAGGTCCGGTCTAAGATAAGTTTTTATAGGGTTTCAGACCAACCCGAAAACCGGAAAAATGAAATTCTAGACCCGAAAACAGAAACGATTAATTCGGTTTGATCCGGTCCATTTTTTAGGGCCGGACTGATTTATGAACGCCCTAGCTACCGACGCACGACACAGCTTCTTTGTCCTCGCCCAGTCATCCCTCAATTGTCGACGATCCTAAACCGACCTCCAGCCCCTACCCCGGCCTGACTCTTTCTCCACTTCAACCACTGCCTTATATTATCATCTCCTTCAATATCCTCAAATCCCATAAAAACATGTAAAATTTCCAAACAATAAAACCCAAAACATAAATTAAAGTAAATTACCCAAAAATTGGAAAAAATGGATCTGTAATTGTAGGAGCTTTGATTGTAGTGTGGGTAGTGGCGCGAGTTTTGGGTTTCGGAGCGGTAGGAGGGTGGAGCTAGGAGTTTAAAGGCAACAATTGGGTGTGGCTTGGGGTCTTAGCTTAGGCAGGGGAGGCCAGCAGGGGCTACGATTTTTATACGATGGGTTGTTGTGGTTGTTTCCATTTTTGTGGTGGGTTGTGGTGGAGGAATTGGTGGGTTGTTGTGTGGTTGAGGAATTGGTGGGATATTTTCGTTTTTAAGGAGGGAGGAGAGAGAAGAGAAAGTGAGATAATTAAAAAAAATCTTTTTAATCTGGTTAACAAGTTAAAGGTCAAATGGATCCATTAGTGAAGGTGGGGTATAAGAGATGGATTTTTGTAGGATTAAATGAAGGTTGGATTTTTTAAAAAATAAAGTAAATATTGGAATTTGTTATAAAATAGAGAATATACCAGTGTATTTCTATTCCATATAATGGGGTATATATAAATACAATATATTAGGGTTTGAATGGATAAGAATATAAACCCTAGATCTAGATTGTTCCGGAATGATACAAAGGAGGATAATGGATATCCACAAATATTTCATAACACTCCCCCTTGGATGTCCATTATCGAAAATTGTGCCTCATTAAAACCTTACTACGAAAAAACCCTGTGGGATAAAAACATAGTGAAGGAAAAGAAGTACATCATTCTTCGTAATACGCTCGAGATGCTGCCTCATTAAAAACCTTACCAGGAAAACCCAATTTGGGACAAAACCATGGTCAAGGGAAAAAGAGTGCAGCGCGTATTTTCTCCCCCTGATGAATACATAACTTGAGATCTTCTAGTGTCGCAACAATGAATCCAATATGTTGGATATCTTCTAATAAGTTGGTAAAATATCACTTCTTGATCTTCGACTCTCCTAAGCTGAAGTTGCATCTTCAATTCTTCAAGTTTTAACGTGAACATGTGAAGTGTCTTCATTTCACCATATATGTGTTTATCTCTAATATCACCATTCCAAATCTCTATTTAATAGTTAATTAAAAAGGTTAAACTCATGCGGTTATGACTTCTTCTGGAAGTCGTTAATAATAAATATTGGTGATCATTATTTGATTTAACATCACTTTAATAATAATTTGATGACAAAACTTGATATTATTAATGTCATTCTTCAATCTCATATGAATTATAATATAACACACGTAATTATATACGTTAATCATGGTTCTTCTGGACCATAAGAAAACATTGTCACGCATAAGTGATCCATTGATATTCTTTAGACGTTTCATAATTGACACGATATCTCTCTTGCAAATACAAATAGTTAATTTCATTAACTCTCATATGCTCAAACTTCTGGTTGAGATGTTAATAATGTTGTCACGTACATAGATTTTCAAGAGTTTGATAATAATTGCAAATTCAAGATATAAACTTTGTAGGGCTGGATATTACAATAGGTCGTATATAAGTTCTTCAGGAACTCTTCTTAATTCATAATGTGCAATTAAATCGGTGTCATCAATAATTTCATCACACTTATAAGCCCATTGGAATATTAATCTCTTTCTTATTTTTTTACAAGGTATTAATCTCTTTCTAATTTTTCATCAAAGTTGTAAACATACCTTACTATACTTTGAATGAACATTTACATACACCACAGTTATTGTATGAAATTAATGCATGCAATATGAGATATAGAAAATATGATAACATATTAACAAAAATACAATAAAGTAATGCATCTAAAAACTTCCTATATATGCAATAAATATACATTAACTTATGACTCACACATGCACATGAAAATAAGACTCAAAATGATGCAAGACACAGTACAGTGTGGATTTAAAAATCCATATTTCATTGGACTTCGAGTCCATGATAAACTTATGATCATTATCATTATGTCGACATCAAAATGTACATATATTTCAGATCCCTTACTCATTAGTCCATTCCATTATACATATGCATATTATTCATCGGTTCTATTATGTACCGGTATCATAAAATTCCTTTAACTTACATTCCGCATGCTATTTTACTATGATATCTGAATACATTTCTCATTTATACCATCATAATTTTTCTTACATCATAGGTCATCTATTATAATAATTCAGATATCTATACCACTTTTAGGGTATTTCATACACTATGGTATTTATATACTATTACATTATTAGTGTCAACTGCACTATCTTGCCAAATATCATATCTATTAAACATATCTTTATTTTGAAACCGATCATATACAACCTACACTTCAGGTGTAGTGATTCAAGTACAATTGGCAAGATTTTATCTCAATGCATACACATAATTAATATGACCAAAATGTATCTTCAACGCTATGCAACATGAGTCATAACTGAATACAAATCAAATCATAAATGTGCAACATATCTTGATAATATATATACAAAAGTTGGCATATATATAACTTTTCAAACTACCATTATAGGGATCATATATATTCTTTATTTATTTACTTATTTCGATTTTCCAACTTTTGCTATTTCTTCTCCCCCAAAGTTGGTAAAATATCTTTTTTATAGGGGCGTCTAATTCTATACCAACTTAGTATATAAATTTGCATTAAAATTCATTTCATTGGGAGGATCACAATCAAAATTTATCTCTTCTGGAGAACAATTTCGATAAAGAATCATTTATTCATTAACTTTATATTTCATGTGTATTTTTTATTAAATTTTCAATAATGTTTTCTCTTCTGGAGATCAATGTCAATGGGGAGGCATATGTTGTGCAGTTGTATATTTTTCTTTCTTCTCCTATTTCATATGTGCTGACATATAATAGCCCCAATCAAAAGAATTGTTATACAAGCATAGATCACTTGCTTGTACTATGATAGTTTACAATAATATATACGTTATTTTGGTGAACTTCTGGTCACCTATTACTCCTTTTTATAACCTATTAACTGTTGAAATTTTCATCAATACAAATTATTATAACTCACAATCCAAATATAACTCAATCTCAATATTACGTCTTGCCATTCAATTCATTTTATATATTTAACATTGAGAAAGCGTCAACACATTATCAAATGAAACTTCAGGTTTCCATTACGGGTAATTATTATTAAACCCGGATGGCCTAATTTAATTATCACATCCAATCACTTCTCTAAATTTGAACTCTGGTCAGTTTTCAACACTAGTGATCACTTTATTAAACTTACTATATGCATGGCCATGAATGTGATGTGATTTTAGAACACCAACATGTGTATGTTTCTTTATACAATTGGCAAGACAATCAATTAATATTTTATCCAATAATTACTCATACTCTAGTGGAGTTTAAACTATAAACTTGATACATGTTAATCTTGTTGGATATTTCATACTCTTCTGGAGTCTTTTACATAATCACGAAACATATGAACTTTACTAAAAGTGATTTCTTCTAGAAATGTAATGATATTTACTACTTCCTCAAATTTGCCATTGTCAATAGTGACTCCTTTCCTTTTCAAAGATACTTAATCATCTTTAGAACCTATTGATTTATCGCGCTTCAGGCGGCATGCTATAGGTTCATCAACAATTGATGTTGTACTTTTCGGACATCAATTTTAAATTAGAGCATTTACAACTAGTATATGATAAATGTTATTTATTTATATCCATCTTCAGGATGGTATCATTTTAAAATATTTAATTAACATGTAGCTACTTCTATTAAATAAATCGTTGATATTTAAGTTATTGTATGTATCAAACTGACCATCAATGTATTTTATTATTTATATGCAAGGATTACATAAAATGTCCCCATATTCCTTGCATATGGGGGTATGGAATGAATCAATCCAACAACCTTTAAAATTCTTGCAACTTTTAAGCCATAAATTCTTTTGGCAATATCATGTATCAAGTAACGTGTTTCTTTTAGCAAAAACATGCTTATATAAAATTATACTTATAGAACACTTATCATGTTCCTCATGCCCAATTACACTCATCTTAAAAAAAACAAAACCTCTTATATTTATAGGCATAATAAAACGTTGATTATGTATAGTTTCTCACAATGTCATGTTTAATTACTTGAACTCATAACACACTTTTTGCTATATATTTAATTAATTAAGGAACTTCAAGTCCATATGTACGAGAATATATACCAATCCATCTACATTTTTCAGAAAGAGAAGGTAAAAATAAGAATGAATATTCTTTATAAATATAAGGAACTTCAGGTCCGCACATCATATTCAATTTACATTCATTCCAATAATCTAACTTCAAGTAGGTACATAATACTATAATTGAATTTAATCACACATCAATCAATATAATGTATATATAGTATGCTTCATAATTTTATCAAATTATAAGGATAATAATAATAGGTACATAATACTATAATTGAATGAGAAGGTAAAAATAATATGAGAACCTACTACTTCACGCTTTAATAAAAACATACCTGAATCAATTGAATCGACTATACCGTCGGATCGATCAATTATATCGATATATTGCCTGATATAGCTTAATTAGAAAATAGAAACAAGCACATAAGCAACCAATATTAACACGTTCACGTTAGTGGAAAACCACATGGTTCATATCATACTTGAAATATAAAAACATAATTCAATACATAAATTATAAATAGTTTCACATGTGCATTGGCTTACTTCGTACAATTTACAAACATTCAAGGCATTAGACATGGGTAAATAATTGCTAAATCAAACCATTTATATTTGCTATCAAGCATAGAGAAATAACCAAACTCATTTACGGATAAGAAAAGTAATATCAAAATCTAGCAAATATATGTACTACAAGTTCATGAAAACCATACGTTCATAAAATTAACCCCAATAATAATTTTATATACCTTTTAGATTCAAACTAAAAAAAACTCATAGTCAAAACAAAACTACTAATTAGTTATTCTGCATCAAATCCAACTATTCCCAAATTGCTCATTGAACTCCAGGAATAATAAAAATACGAAAATTTGGGAAACAATATAAACATATTATGTAAAGGTTTAAAATTAACAATAACAGCATAGTTGAGAATGAACTTTCCTGATATAAAAAACTAGCCTTATCGTCAACTTCATGTTGTCAATGTCATCTGCTAGCCTGTAACTCATGAAAACGTCAATGAAAAGAAAATAAAGTATAGCCCTTGATTAAGGCTAATCTATTATAAAGTAGTTCTTTGTAACCAAATTATTAATATCGTGAGACTCCTTGTACTAGTCCCAAATAAATTAATGAGGATTGAGAATGATATGAGATTCTTGAAACGTGTGATTTCATTATTAAAAGACCAAAACCCATGATCAAGATTAATCTCCTTCTAATTTCTTCCCAAGATGCGACACAACAAGATAATAATGAGTATAATTTAACACATTCAGTATACAACGAATTAATTATTAACCTAAGAAATCAACAATAAAATTTACATATTGAGTAGAGCTTTGGTGCTGATAACGTGTTATAAAATAGAGAGAAATATAAGAGAGATTGATAGAGAATATATCAGTGTATTTCTATTCCATATAATGGGGTATATATAAATACAATATATTAGGGTTTGAATGGATAAGAATATAAACCCTAGATCTAGATTGTTCCGGAATGATACAAAGGAGGATAATGGATATCCACAAATATTTCATAACAGAATTTTAATTTCCATTTTTCTATTTTAGTAGGTTTATTAAAATTCTTATAGATTGCTCTACATATTTCATCCCTATCCCTACCCATTAAAAAAGAGAGACTTGTCAAACGTGAAAGGAATAGTGTAATGAGTGTATAGTCAATGAAAATCACTGTTCATAAAGTTGGCAAAATTTGGCGAGTTTAGATTTCATGCATTTAAGTGTTATTTCATTTAATTTGTTGATTCACCAAATTAAGCTTTCTTCCATTTTTCTCCCCTTCCATTCATTTTCCACTCTTTCTCTGTCATCTCTTTTTACGATTTCAAGCTCTTCCATTTATTCATGGATGATAAAATAAAATTTAAAAGAAAAAGGTTTTTTTTTTATTTCTAAATTACCGCCCCAAAATGTACAATATATTAAAATAACCACCCATTTTTTTAAAAAAAAAATTAAAAATAACCACCCATATTTTACAAAACTTGTATGCTTTACCGCCCTGACTTATACTCCGACCAATTTTCCAAGCATGGGCCCCACATAACTGATGTTTTTTGGTTTTTATAAAAGTTGTTCCTCGATTTATTTCCTCCCTTGTTTCACAAACTATTCCCAAACTTAAAATTTTGTATTTTCCCCTGAAAATCTACCAATTTTTACACCAAGTTTTGCAAATTGACAAGTGAATTCTTTGAAGAGCGCTCTTAAATTTTTTTTACACCAATTGTACGACAAGTTAATTGAAGAACACACTTAAATTATTATTATTTTTGTTTATTAAAATCATTAATTGCAAATTTTTTATGAGGCTTTAAAAAAAAAGCTTCAAAAAAAATTGCAATATTTTATAAAGTAGAATTCAAGTTATACGATTTTTGTAGTTTGGAATGTGTTTTTATTAGGAATTTAATGTTGTAATTGTTGTTCGATTCATTCAATTTGACTTGAATTGGAAATTAGGGTTTTTCATAATTAAATTGGGGGTTTTTCGAACTTAACCCAGATTTTGGTAATTGATGATATTTGTGAGCTTGTTGTATGATAATTGATTGTTTTGTTGATGATTGTTGCATAAATTGTAGGAGATACAATGTCTTTCATTAGCTCATCACCATCCAAGGTGAGGAAATGTGACTGTGGAGGAGGAAGAAGAAATTGAATGTGAAAGTGATTGTGGAGGGAAATCTGAATACGAAATAGAAACCCCCTTTTTCTTTAGTGTGTGGCCAGTTAGTGGAATTTGCCCAAATTAGAGTGGGTACCAAGTGAGAAAAGGAAGGACTCCCTCCGTCCCATAATATAGTTCTTGTTTGTGTTTTTCACTGTATTTAAGAACTAAGAGGAGAAAGTGGATGAAGTACATAATAAAAGTGAAAAGTACAATCACAGACAAAAGTTAGAGAAAAAAAAGTAGAAAAAGTAAAATGCATGTGCAAAATTTAAGAGTAAATTAGGAATTACAATGAATAAAGTTGAAAAGGTGAGAATAAAATGGACCTTAGAGCAACACCAATGGTTGTAGCTAGGGACTTGCTTGCAATTTTCAAAAAATCTCTAGCTACTAGCTTGTCCATTGGAGCTAAAAAATACAATTAGCTTGGTCAAGCAAATTAGCTTGTCTAAGTTAATTTGCTTGACAAAAAAGTTTTCAAAATTATTGGAGATTAATATATTAAAATAATTAAATTTCTAGGGCTAATTGAGAAAGTCAAGCTTATTTAATTAGCAAGCTAGTAGCTAACTATTGGGACACAAAATAGCTATAAAGAAAGTTAGCTTGAAATCATATGTGGCATGTGGCATGACAAGCTAATTTAAATAGCTTACCATTGAAGTTGCTTTTACATGTTATTAAAAAAAATAGAAATAAAAATAATATTTTAGATCTCTAAAATAGGAAAACATGAACAATACTATGGAACAGAAGGAGTACAAGTAAGTTTTTTTTTTTTTTTGGGTGTGTGTGTTTAGAGAGCCACAAGGGCGAGGTTAAGAACCGATACTAGGATGTACTAGGACCGGAAGGTAGTAAAAGTACGAGTAGTAGAAGATTAAAGTTGTATATAGCACTGTCAATACAGTTTGCCAGTTCGGGTTCAGTTCGGTATTAAATCGGGTCGGTTTGAAATCAGTTTAAGTGTCTCGCGGGTCGGTTCCAGTTCGGTTTAAATAGTTATCGGTTCGATTCGGTTTCGGTTTATCCTTGAGCGGTTTTAATTTGGTTCGGGTTGTAAACAGTCCGGGTAGTAAACGGTTCGGCGCAGACGGTTGCAGTTTGTTAATGGTTCGGTATAAACGGTTTTTATCCCGGTTGATCAAACAGTTTCGGGTTGGAAACTATTTCGGGTTTGAAACAATTCGGTTCTTTTTCGGTTCAGTTTATAACTGGTTCGATTCTTTTTCGGTTCAGTTTATAACTGGTTCGGTTTTTTTTCGGTTTAGTTTATGGCAGGAGGATTTTTAGCGGCAGGAAGATATTTTATACTATAATAATAATTTGGCAGGAAGATATTTTATACTATGATAATAAATATTAATTTGGCGGGAAGAATTTTTGTACTATGATAATTAAATTTCATTTAAAACACCTTTTAACTTGATTTTAATATTCTCTTTATAGTAAGCAGTTTGTAGCCGATTCGTTTATAAGCGGTCCAGTTCATAAACGATTCGATTTGCAAGCGGATCGGTTTATATACAGTTCGGTGCAAACGGGTCACGGGTTGTTAACGGTTCGGTGTAAACGGTTTCTATCCTGGTTCAAACGGTTTCGAGTTGAAAATGGTTTCGGGTTAGAAACAGTTCGGTTCTTTTTCGGTTCGGTTTGATTTCAGTTCGATTTAGAACTGGTTCGGTTCATTAACGAGTTCAGTTCTTATATGGTGTAACGTTGTTCGGTTTCGGGTTCATTCACATATGGTTCGGGTCGATTTTCTGTTTAAAAAAAAAGGTTTTTAATCAATTCAGTTCTCATTTGGATCGATTGGTTTCGGACAGTTAAACGATTTTGGTTTGAAATTTGACAGCACTAGTTGTATAGACCGACATGTCTAATTAAAGTGATGCGTTACTGCGTTAGGGAGAAAGGAGTAAATAGACGAACAAATACAGAATTACGGAGTAAAATTAAAAGACGGGACTGATTCATTAACAAAATAGAAAAAGGGTTGGGAAAAAGGCCAAAGAGGGGGTTGCGCTGTGGCGTGAATCAATGGCGGAAAAGGGAAAGGGAAAGGGAAAGGGAATGGGAATGGGGTGGTACGGACCTCTAATAGACCTATCGGCGGCATCTTCTCACGTCGGCGATTTTGTGCAACTTGTCGTATTCGTACATCACTCCACTCCCGTTCAGGTCTGCAGAGCTCTTCATCCTAATTATGTAACCTTCATTTTCTGGGTTTAATTTTAAGTTTTACTTTGTTCGTTTGTTTTGTATACTGTATATTGTTTGGAAAATCATAAAGTACAAATCACGAGGACCAGAAATGGGTAGAGGACGAGGTGAATTGATTCGCTCAGACATATCGGTTGGGGACGAAACTCGACCCACATTCAGCATTACCCTTTGGAATAACAATCTCGCTTCTTCCATCTCTGCTGGAGATATCCTTTTCTTCAGAAGTTAGTTTTGCCTATTTCTTTTCTTACTCACACTTTTTATTTGGAGCATTACTTACTTGAATAGTTTTTGTCTGTTTCTGTTTAGACGTCAAAGTATGTTCATATGCTGGTATGCTTCAAGCCACTTCTGTTGAATATTCTTCTATTCTTTGTCTCATCCATCCTTTTCATTCACTTCTCTCTCAAGGTATCTTTATTTCACTCCTTTTTACTGTCTCTAATTTCAATACTATACAGACCGAAAACGTTTATGTTTCAAATGATTCCTATCATCAAGTACAGTGTACCCGGACTGCCAATAATATGTTCTGTTATTATAGGTGAGGATGATTTGCTCACTACTTGTCGCCTTGTTGGTACTGCTAAGGATAAGCTTAGGAGGGTTATACAATGGGTGCAACGCACTAGATCCACTCTTTCTTATCAACAACCTAACTTCCACCATGTATTATATTCCTCCCCCTCTTTTTTTTTTTTTTTTTTTTTTTTTTATCTTTATCACAAGCCGCTCTCTGATGATTTATATATATGTATGTTATGCTAGACGACTCCAGCTCCTCGAAACTGGAATGTGCACCAGGAGCAAAAACCCCGTCAATGTTTCTTACTTTCACAAGTGTTGCACCTGTCTACTTCCTGTAAGGCCGTTTTTCATGCATCAATTGGTGAAGTTTTTCTGCATTCTCTGTGGCCTGATGCTAACAATGAAAGGCTCTTCATCAGTAGTCGATTGACTACTAAGTCTGACTTCATAGTGGAAGATATGATATGTATTGGCTGCCATCTCTGTGGCTTCCCCTTGTGTTCTGAGTATGATCCCTGTACAACTTTTCACTAAAATTTCAACTCACAGCCATTGTTTATTTTATACTGATGTGTTGATCTTTCTTGATTGCACCAGCTCCACAACTGTGGGTAAACAAAGTCCATTATATTGTGTTAAGAGCTCAAATCGACTTCATACTGTAGGCTTAATATATAGGCCATTTATGGTATGACTTTCTCTTGTTACTAGCTCTATTTCTCTTATTGGACTTTGAAAACATGATCAAGTCGTGAGCGGTGATGTGAGTGTCAAGTGCTTGTTCTCATATTGCTCGTACTTGACTATTCTTGTAAAATGCAGCTATACGTATGGGATGACTTAGAGTATATTCCACTTCATGTTACAAATAAAGCAGCTGAGTTCCTGTTTGGGAATATCATTGCTGAAGATGTGTACCAGTCATACAAGGCCCAAAAGGATGATCAGTATCTGAAAAATCCTTTCAAGGCATATGTTAATGAACAGAATCACGGAAGAGTTGAGGCAAAAGGCATTGGGTTAAGCTCATCAGTCAGGGCTGTGGGATTAGAGATGAGGAAACATAATGATGCTAAAAGTCCTAACTTCTATCTAATATGGTTGATTGTGCTAAGGATGTTGCTGCTTAAAGGGAAAAATTCCTCTTTGAAGTTTGAAGTTCTTGTTAATCCTAGCTTGGAAATAGAAGATGGGAGATTTGAAATGATATCTGTTTCAATGTCATGTAAATAGTCATATATTTTTAAGTATGAAATTTGATCAGGTGTATAATTTTCTTTTTGAGTACAAATTTTTTTTTTTTTTTTTTTTTTGAAAGAAATGATTTGTACTCTGTATCAAACCTTCAATATTAATTATTAATCATAGAAAAATTGTGCTCCGTAATATTAGGAGTTTTAGGGTGTGTTTGGTAAAAAGCTTTTTAAAGAGCTTTTAGCTTATTTTGTCCAATTAGATGTTTGACCCATTAAAAAAGCTAATTTAGGTGTTTGGTATATAGCTTATTAAAAGAGCTTTTAGGGCTCAAAAAACTCTTTTAGAAAAATCTCATTATAAGAGCTTTTTAAAATTAGCTTATTGTACAATTAACTTTTTGTTTCTTAAATACACTAAAACAGGTAACAATTAACAGCTATTTACCAAACATTATTATACAATCAGCTAATCATAACCAACTAGTCAATCCAGCTACTATACCCAGCTAGTCAAACCAGTTGTTATAACCAGCTAATACAATCAGCTACCAGCTAATTATCAATAAGGGCCTTAGAACCAAACTTCAACAATTTAAAGAATACTTTTTCCTATTGAACGAGGGTTTTTGGGGTAGTAAATTAGTAATATCCTTACCCTCCTCTTTTCTCCCAAGTTCCCGAGTCACAAATCTAAGCCAGGGGAGCAAGCATACGAGTAACATTGATCATCGGAGAAGGAAGTGTGTTGGTGGGAGAAGCAAAAGGTCGGAAAGAGAGAGAAGATGAGAGGTGTTGGAGGACCGTTGCTGTGCATCGGAGATCTGCTGTGCGATGTTGGAGAATCAGAAGATAATTTGGAGCACCCAATTCCCCATATTCAAACACCCTCTTCTCCTTCTGCTTTGCCTTCTTCCTCTGATATCCACCTCGATCTTCATCCTTCTCGCCTTACACAACTTTTCCAGGTAAATTGTCTTTAAACTATGTAGTTTCCTATTATTATCAAACCTTAAATTTACTCATTTATCACCCAATTAATTCTATCAATTTTTGTTGCTCAATTCTATTTTGGTTTAATGTTACAGAAAAGGTACAATCTTGGTTTGTGCTCTTGAGTTGTATTTTACTATCAAAGTTATATTCTTCGACGTTCTTGACTTGTATTTTCAACCAAAGTTGTACTCTTGTTGGGGTTTTGGAAGGATACTACTCCCATTTCTATTTCTTTAACAAATTAAAAGGGATATTATGTCAGTCATTAAACTATCTGCTTTGCTTTGTTTGCTCTACTCAAATTTAGTTTAATTTATGGACATTGGTGATGAATAATCACAATTCCTTTTATAATTCATCAAAATTTGCCCCATATTCAAGAATCTGTTCTCACTTCTACTAGTAGTGTAGATTTCAATTCTGTTTAGAAATCAATCTCATTTCAATCATGGCTTGTTATAGGAAAACTATGAGCAATTGAACAAGGCACTTGATGGGACAGATCATTCATGGACTAGTTTGACATTGAAGGTAAACTCATTTGACCTGTATAAAACTCCTCTAACTCTGACTACTAATTATCATAGCATCATGCTACACTGCTTTTGTGTTCACCGGGTTTCTTCAGTTGCCGCTTACCAGAACTATTATACACTTTCAGGGGGCGTTTGGTTGGTGTATTTTTTGAATTGGAAACGGATTCGATTAAACCAATACCGTTACCATGGTTTGAAGGCATGGTAACAATTACCATTACCTAAGGGTAATGATTACCCCTTATTTGTTACCTCTCAAAAACTTGTGGTAACAAATACCCTTACCCTCCTCTTAACAAATACTCTTTATATGGTTAAACCAAACAAATGAAAAGGTAATAGCTAAATGATTCCTTTTCCCCCTCTTATTTGTTTCCTTTCCACTCCGTTTCCACTTTTCAAACCAAATGCCCCCTCATTGTCTTGCTTCCTATTCTTCATTGCTTGTAAACTTGTTTTTACTCAACTGCTTGCAATCCTTTATTCTACAAGAGCATTTGTCATCACGCTTCTCTGTAGTATTCAGCTTCCTTTAAAAAAACCACTTATATTTTTCTTCTTTGCTCCCCTCTCCTCTTCTTCTCTTAGCTGTGTACTGCTTTGGATACTGCAAAGAAGTTGATAGAATCCACCAACTCAAACGTGACAGTGCTGTCAGAGAATGTTGGGGAACTTGAAAAGATGATCGGGAAAGGCGATTCTGCTATAGCAGAGGTCAGATCCATTCATAGCTTAATAAGCCAAAGGATTGCTCCATCCAGTGAGAGTGGATCCTAATCACAACTCACTAAGCATATCTGTTGATAGTGAAGTGTAAATCAACTTGTGCCTTCTGGTAAAAATGTCTGTGGATTTGCATTTGTTTTTCTTTGGTGTATGAAACGATGGATTTCTCTTGTTTAGCTCTTCCCAGAGTAGCATTTTGCTTCGTGCAAGGGGAAATAATCTCTTGGATTGGTTGATTAGTAAGACTGTAAGATTGAAATCTATTTTAAATAAAGAAAATACTTTTAATTACTATTTTTGTTTTGAGTTACAATAGGATTACTAAGTTAAGGTTACGCATTATAGATTTGTTTTTTGGCAATTATGAAAATGAAATTCGTGTAGAAAAACCATTGATTTGATATTGAGCAATGTTTTAAGTTGAAATAGTATAGCCATTGCATGGAGTTTTTACTCTTATTTTTTATTTAAAGGGTATGTACATATTGGATTCAGATTTTGATCATTAACTTTTCAGAAGATCAAACATCCATTAATACCATTAATATATACTTACCATCTAATGTCAAAACAAGCCTTCTTCCGAGATAGGGGTGGAGAAGTGCAATATATTTGTACATTTACTATTATTTGTGAAAGTATGCCTTCGGTTATTATTTTTATATCAAGAGAAATGTTTCGAAGAGCCTGCAATGAGGCAAATGGGCAACTATGAACCACCCACTGGATAGATTGTGCCTGCTGAGCTTTTTGGTAGTCCCAGCCTACAGACTAATCCCATCAGTAATTCAGATCAATGGTTGGCGGTTCATTCAATGCTGGTCTACTAACCACTTACAGACGGTTCTCTGCGGGTAATTGTTTGTAGCTTTTTTCTTCCCTCAAAGGTTATGCTTATGTTTTCTGGATCTAGAATTAAAAGGGCTTGTTTTGATTGTGTTATTACTCCAATATACAGCTCTGATAGATTATTCAAAGAAAAATATTTTAGAGAAAATATTTTGTTCATCTGATGTCAGGTATACTGTTTTGCCAGCTGAATATCTGAAATCTTATTGCTGCCACTATCTAACTTGATGATTAATCTTGTTGGTCATGCCTTTATGGACTAATAAAATGCCTAACGTGCTAAATTCAGGTTGTATCTTAATTGTCTTTGTAGCTCTCAAAATATCTTAATGCATGTGGTTCTTGAAATACTTTTCTTTTTAGTTGCTACACTTTCCTATTTTGGAAATTGTTAACATCACTTTCCATTTTTTACATTCTTTTCTCTCTATCTCTCTCCTACCCACATGGGTCCATCTTAGTTTTCTCTCTATCTCTCTCCTCCTAATGGGTCCTTTGAAGATGCTTGTAAGTAAGATTAACAAATAATGCTTGTGGCTAGGGTAATATTGCTTGGAAATGCTATTTATACATTAGAGAGTGAGGTCATCTATTTAATGGTTGGAATTTCTTGTGGAGTTGACTCTTTACTATCTTTGTGGTTTAGATTATAATGGGTTGCATCATAACTCATAAGGTTTAAGGCCTTTTAAAATGTTTTTGCATTTATTTTAAAGTAGCTAAGGTCGTTGCATTTTGGATAGATAAGGAAATAGCCTTTATGCTATCTCAGAGAGTAGTCAAGAGTAGGATTCCATCTGTTTTAGCCTCTTTGAAGACATTGGAGTAATGTTGATATTGATAGTTTTTGTGCGGGCTATATTGTTGTCCATAGTGACTTTTGATGATCTAGTTTGTTGATTCTCCTTGCAATTCTTAAAATCTTTATTTTTCTATGACTGTTGAGATACAGTTGGATCTGGATTATTAACGTATTGGGTTGACAGTGTGGATAGGAATAATTTAAAGGACCTCCTCATCAATGCTTCCACAGTATTTTTTGTTGCCAATGTTTTTGGGAAGACTAATGTTCCTCTAAAGTTAAAAGTTTGGTGACATTGATATTAATGGTATGCTTCAAAATCTGAGGACTTGAGGCTGGGGTTAGTTACTTTGTTGGGTATCAGGGTATTTATATGTTCTGTCACATTAGCAATATTTTCTAGACTCCTTTATTGAATTCATCGTCAAGTGACTTGATATTTTTGTAGGAGCTTATTTTCATGTCATTGGAATATTAAGTTTGCTTCATTATTGTTTGGAATTGTGATAATGAGGTTTGTAACCTTGTAGGGGCTAAGGGAAAGCTGTAAGGGTGCTGTTTGAATCCATTGTGGCTAGGAAGGAATTCACATATGTTTTTGGGAACCTCTTGAATAACCAACTTTCTTCAGGCCTGACAAAACTCTTTCTTGTGGACTGAGGGAAAAGGTAGTAAGAGAGATTTCTCCATGCCACATGAGTGACAAAGCTGAGTCCTTAGGACCAATTTTTTTAAGTTGTACTAGATGAACCAATTAAAAGGTTACTCCTTACCTGAAAGGGCTGAAACCCATTATCAAAGCCTTTACCAACTTTTAAGGATAGAAAATCTGATGACATGATAATATGCATTTTTTCCCCCTCCCTACCTACCCCCTTTTCTCCTATAATATTGAAGAGTTCCGGCATGTGTTATCCTGAAAATTTAGCTTTGCTGAAAAGCTTGTCATTTACTGCTTATAACTACTACAGGCTTGTGCTCTGAGTCCATTTTTTTTTCTTTTATTTTGTTTTCATTTTTGGCATCATAAAATATAGTTTACCTGATTTGGTCCTAAAATTGAAGTTTCACTATTCCCCAATTGGTTAATACAAATGAATTGATTTCAGAAATCTCTAGATTGAATGCTGAAGTTTTTCTGTTTTTGGATTTTTAGCCCTGAATACTTTTTGTTATTTGATGTTTTGGTTTCAGCCCTTTCAGGTTATGTTAATGTGGCTCTTGTATAATTTACCATCTACGACTGTACGTGCAGCATGTGTTCAATTGTTCATATCTGAAGTGATGATAATACATTTTGCAGATTGCTATTGAAATTATTATCACCTTAATCCTTATACTACATCGTTACACATTATTTGCAACGATTTGACATAAAGTAGAGAGGGAAAATGTCTAATCGTTGCAAATAATATGTAACGGAGGTAGTATAACACATCAATCTCCATATATCTCTGCGACTCTGCCACTCTGCTCTTATTGATCTTACCTAGATGGCTAAATGTCCAATATGCTTAAATGTTTAGTCTTTTCATATCCCCTGTGCCTAAATAAATTGTGTTATATAACTTAACTATATGTCCTATTCTGAACTCTTAGATGGTGAAAAGCTTTAATGATAAGTACTTTTCTCATTTCAAGCGGAACTGTAGAGCATAGTTCCATGGTTTTGTGCAGGTAGATTGCAGAAGGTGTCCATGGTTGAGTTGCCAGAGTTAGAGTTATAGAGATCCATGTAGCAATTGGATCAAGTGCAATCTTCAACGGTTTCTTGCTGACTCGATACTCAAGGTTCAAAGGTTATCTAGCAATTGGATCAAGTGCAATCTTCAACGGTTTCTTGCTGACTCGATACTCAAGGTTCAAAGGTTATCTCATAAAAAGCACGTCATGTGGATTGTATCGTGAACTGATGTTATGAAATGACATCCAAACTCAAGTTGATTAGCCACATAATCTTTGTGAATCCCTTGAGCGCATTTGACTCTTCTGCAAGACCAGTAGAATCTGCATTATTACAATATGCATGTATTGAAAGTTGTTGAACAACTATCTGAGATTCAGAGTATACTTTTTGTACTACCTCTGTTAATTATTATATGCAACTTTGAAATATTTTATATTTCACAAATAATACCCCAAAGTTGCACATAATAATTAACGGAGGTAGTATTAAAATTGAACTAGTAGCATATTGCAAAATTTAGTGGTCTGAATATTAAAGTTAGTTGTATGTTTTGAACTAATCTTAAGTTGTTGTTTTGATCTAATCCGTTCCCATACCCCACCAAAGTATTTAAAACGATGTTCAGTATGTATGTTCATGAGAGTAGCGCCAATTAGAATCTGTTCTTTTCAGATTACTTTCTGTTATGTTTAGTTAAGCTCTAATAAGTACAATTTTTAATTTTATTCTCTCATAAAATATTCAATTCAGCTCAGCTCCTATAAGTTCAATTCTGTTTAGTTCAGCTCAGTTCAGTCAACCACAATAGGCCATTAGAGCTTCTCCCCTTTATGTGTAGTTTAGACCTGGCAAACGGGTCATTAGGCTTGCGTATGGGTCGGGTCAATTTGGGTTTCGGGTCAGTTTTGCATCAATGGTAATTTAGGTCGGGTATCGGGTTAAGTTCAGGTCGGCTCGAGTTTGGGTCGGGTCAGTCTTTAGGTACGATTATCGGGTCAAGTTTAGGTCGGGTCAAATTCGAGTAGGGCTAATCTTCGTCTATGCAGATGTAGAAATTTGACCAATAATATACTACAATTATCAATAATTATGAAGTATTACAATTGAATATTAATAATATATTCATTAGACAATTCCTACAGTACTATATACACAAGATTGTATATTGTTTCATATGTATGATCACTATCATTGATTAATTGGTAAAAAAATTCAAATTAGTTAAAGTGAATATTGGAATAAAATTCAATGTAACACTTAGAAGAATCTAAGAGTAATAGTATTAATAACAATAACAAGTGTTCCTAATCAACTGGAACTCTTTATGAATTACAAGTACTAAAGTAAGTGGACATTTCAACCGTAGTATACCCACAATAGTAAAAATGTTTAATTTAGGCTATTTTCGATAAGTCTTTATTCAGGTAAAGTAATTAAGCCCTAAATCAGTTATATCATTTAGAGTATTTGTTATTTTTGGGTCGGGTCATTTCAGGTATAGTTCGGGTCGCTTCGGATTTCAAGTCCGTTCAAGTCAATCAATTCGGGTCAAAATCAGGTCGGGTCACTTCAGTTTTCGGGTCACTTCGAGTATCGGGTCACGTTTTGGTCAACTCCACTTCGGATCGGGTCATCTTTGTGTTCGGGTTAATTTTGGGTTTACGTTTTCGGGTTTACGTTTTCGGGTCACGGGTATGATTATTCAGGATCAGGATTGGCAAGTCTAATGTAGTTCTACATGACATTTTTTGTAACACAAGCGGCCGAACAAAAGCACATGATATTATAATAAAAGCACATGATACTATAATAAAAGCACATTAATATACACTCCTTCCATTTTTAAATGTTTACTCCATTTTTTTTTTTCGGCCGTTTTTAAATACTTGCTCTATTTCCTTATTTGGAAATCTTTTACAATATTTAATTCATTTCTCTCATCAAATAGACCCAACATAAATCATATTTTATTAATTTCATACTCTCTCTCCTTTAGTTTTCTCACTACTTTTGCTTTTTACAATTTTTATTATTTTCTCTAAATTCTCGTAAAACTCCGCGCTTGGAAAAATGGAGCAAGTATTTAAGGGTTTAATGTTTGGATCAGGTTTGGTGAGATCGGATTGAATCGAGTCAATTTTTATATTTGAGTCATGCTAAATTACTGTGTCCATGCGAGTCGAAATTTGAATCGGATTGAGTTGGGTGTGAATTTGACACCTTCAAGTTAGAGTAATGTGATAATTTTATGGGTGCATCGTGGGGTGGTGGCTAATAAACAAGTGTTAGAACCGAGTTGAGTTGAGTGGGAGGATGGAGACATGGAGTTAGGAGTGTTAGGAAGTTAGACACAAGTATAATACAGTATTAGGTTTGGTTGTGTTTAGATCCCCCCAACCTGGACACGGCACAAGGGCGGCCTCAAATCGTGAAATGCAAATCGTAGACAGCGTCCATTGTACCTGGACATCTCATTCTCAAATGCTGCGCCTTTTTCCTTTTATTAAGATTCCAACTCACTTCCATTGCAGATTTGCTGCTTCTGCGACAATGTCGACTCTTTCCCCTGATATCGCTCAACCCCCACTTCAGGTATTCCTTCTCTCCCTAATTCTATTCTTTAATTTTATCCACCCCACAATTATTCAAATGACTTCTTTGATTAGTGAATTCCAATCTCATTCAAGTTTTGATCGATTCCCTTTCTTCCTCTAATCAAATCCAAGCATCCGCTCTTCTTTATACTTTAATTTTTAAATTATGTCTTTATTTCAATTTCCAAATACGTTGATTTATAGTGAAGGCAAATTGTTAACTAAATTATATATATTAGTTGTTGCTTGGAAATTGGGGATTTCTTAGGGTCTACTGTCTTGGAATCGTATTGCCCATCATCAACATACATACTATTTGTTGGATTAGTGATACTACAACGATGAACCTGTACTATCCTCTGATACAATACTTTAGGATTTTATATGATTTCCGAAATGAAATCTTGAACTTCCTCCTGTTCAAGTATACCAATAAGGGCCACTTAACGACCTGTGGGAAACAAGGGGCATTCAAAGATCTGTAATTTAAGCATAAGTATTGTTGCAGCTCTGTCCTGCTCCTGTTTCACCGCATTAACACAGTTTCAACTGGTAAAGATAACACAGTCTCTCCTGCCTGACTTCTGACTTGAGATACATTTTGGTGGAGTTTTACCTCTACTTACTTGCTCTTCTCCTTTACCCCTTTGCTATTCTTGTTTCTACCAAAATATGTTACTATGCCATGAATGTACCTTATCTTGCTGCAACTTCTTATTACTTACCATAGGAAAAGAGAAATAAATAAAAAAAAAAAAAAAACCTGTCTTTTGTCTTAAACAATGAAAAATGGTGTATATTCAGGTATAAATGTTGTTTCCCTGATAGTTTCTGGGCACTTAACAGGTTGCAAAGCGCTTAGAGAAGTTTAAAACCACCATTTTCACCCAGATGAGCCAGCTAGCTATTAAACATGGAGCAATTAACCTTGGCCAAGGATTTCCCAATTTTGATGGACCTGAGTTTGTGAAAGCAGCTGCTATTCAAGCCATTAATGATGGTAAAAACCAGTATGCTCGCGGCTACGGAGTTCCTGACCTCAATTTTGCTGTGGCTGAGAGGTTTAAGAAAGACACAGGACTTTCAGTTGATCCGGAAAAGGAAGTTACTGTCACCTCAGGTTGCACAGAAGCCATTGCTGCAACCATGTTGGGTTTGATAAATCCTGGCGACGAGGTCATCCTCTTTGCCCCATTCTATGATTCCTACGAGGCTACTCTCTCTATGGCTGGTGCCAAAGTAAAAGGCATCACCTTGCGGCCACCAGAGTTTGCACTACCTCTTGATGAGCTCAAGTCTGCAATTTCAAAGAACACCCGAGCAATCCTCTTAAACACTCCTCATAACCCAACTGGAAAGATGTTCACTCGGGAGGAGCTTGATGTCATTGCATCTCTGTGCATTGAAAATGATGTCTTGGTATTTTCTGACGAGGTTTATGACAAGTTATCATTTGAAATGGATCACATCTCCATAGCCTCTCTTCCTGGCATGTATGAGCGCACCGTGACAATGAATTCTCTTGGAAAGACATTCTCTCTAACAGGTTGGAAGATTGGATGGGCCATAGCACCTCCACATTTGACATGGGGAGTGAGGCAAGCACACTCATACCTCACATTTGCTACTTCGACCCCAATGCAGTATGCCGCAGCTACTGCTCTGAGAGCACCGGAATCTTATTTTGAAGAGTTAAAGAAGGATTATAAGGTCAAAAAGGGGATTTTGGTGGAAGGCCTACAAGAAGCTGGTTTTAAGGTATTTCCATCAAGTGGGACCTACTTTGTGATTGTAGATCACACCCCTTTTGGTCAGAAAGATGATGTTGCGTTCTGTGAGTATCTGATCAAGGAAGTTGGGGTGGTGGCGATCCCAACAAGTGTATTCTACCTGAACCCTGAGGAGGGCAAGAACCTTGTCAGATTTACCTTCTGCAAAGATGAAGACACCTTGAGGGCTGCTGTTCAGCGAATGAAGGAAAAGCTTATAAGGTAATAGTTTTCTAAAACAGTAGGGGAGCGGGGAGGTTATTAGTTAAATGATATTTGTTGTGATTTGTGAACTTCAGATTGTTGAAAGGTTAAGAGAAAATTATATTAATCTTGCCTTGGCGTTGGCTGGAATAATTATGATAATAATGCTTTGTTTTTACCAAGTGAGGACTCCTGAGCACACTTTGGAAAGTGGTGGTTTAATAATGTGCCCAACTTGTATTTGGTTTACTTGTGTCATAACTTTTGAATAGTATATGTAGTATAACGTCTCCAATTGATTATTCGTAGAATCAGACCTATTCGAAAAGAAGGCCCGTGAAGAACCTGATCCTAGATTTATACCCTCTTACTAATAAAGCGTACTATCTATGTACAGAATTAATACATGCAACTGTTAATTACCAGCTTGATGAGAGTTTTAGATTTCTGAAAAATAATTCAATAGCAAGTATTCTAGTGAATGAACCGATCAATGTATGATCCTATATCCTCTATTTGTGCCTTGTTGGTCTGTGGAACACTTGGAATTATATCCACTATTTGTGCCTTGTTGGTCTGTGGAACACTTGGAATGTCTAAAGAATATAAAGCATGTAGGTGAATGCCTGAATGGCGAGAATGCTATCTGTATGTTGCATATAATCACTTGTTAACTTGTGTAAAAACTTTGGGTACTTGCAACTGACTGTTTATATAGTACTCCATGCTGAAAGTGTGAAGATATGGTCCATATGGATAGATAGTCCACTGGTTAGAAGATTTTTGGTCGTTATTCAAGGTTAATCGAAAAGTTGGATTATTCTTGTTAAATTTTTTCAAATTTAATGATTAAAGCATTTTTTCACAACCACCCATTTGGCTGTTTGAGTTAGCGGTTCTACAGTTGTTTATCAATTAGGCAATTACTTCGTACACCGTATGTTGCATTACACAATTGATTGCTGAATATCTGAAAAAGAGGCTTGGAAATTATCTCTATGACTACACCAAAGTAGCCAAGGAAATTCAGATTTCTGAATAAAATTGTTGTTTAGTTATTATTTGTATATACATGTAAAAAAAATCTAATACTCCTTTGCAGCAAAAAAATCTATTTATTTGGGTGATTAAACTAGGTGATTGGGTGATTGCAGCTTATAAATTCCACCCAAAATCTGGTTTAAAAAAGAAAAAAAAAAAAGGCATGCGTTAATGCAACCTTGGACATTACCAGTAAGGGCAGTAACTTTAAAACAGGCCAATAATTGTAAAATCTGGTAACATAATTAACAGATTCTGTTCAAAAAGGGTTCTTTACCAATGACATTAATTTCTATTTGGTAGGGAAAAGGAAATAAATGGATAGATTGGGATTGTAGGTGAGAATAAGAAACAAATTTTGAAATTCAAAAGAGATTACTCCATAAAATGGAGAGGGTACCTTGCAAGTCAACCAAGGCTGAAAGATGAAAAAGATCAGAGTTGGCCAACTAATAATATCTCCTCAATTAATAACTCTTCTAATAACTCTATCTGTTTTTGTTTATAAGTCAAAAGGCACTGCTATTCGTCCAATGAAACACACCCAACTTTTCAATTTTCATTTTCATCTTCATCTCTGTTATTGCTATTTGCTATTCTAAACTATATTACGAAGTTCTAGGAATGATGATACGAGATATATAGTCAAAAGGCAATGTTATTTGCTATTCTAAACCAGTAAACCTTTCCCTTTTGACTTTTGAATTTCTAGGAATGATAATATATAATACGAAGTATATTTATATTTTATGTGTAGTCACACAGCTTGAATATGTCATCCAATTTGTACTACTTCCTTCGGTGGAGTAAATCGGACTCTTATCTCCGTACATTAAGTTTGGTTTAAAAATTAGTAGTCTTTATAAGAAATAGTCTTTATAAGGAGGTAAGACACTATAAGAGATAATTGGTTTAAAAATTAGTAAATCGTACTTTGTAATTTATACGAAATAGTCTTTATAAGGAGGTGTTACTATTTCTCATTCATCATTTAAGACTACTAATTTCTTTATGTTTAAAAATTTGTTTAATAGGACACTTTGTAAAAATTTAAAATCTTGTAACATTTACAAAATTTCAAATTATTCTCTAGGTAAATACTACTAGTATACCACATACTACATACAGTATATAATGAACAAAGTATATTAATCCCAATAAATCATTCCTAATCTAAATTTTAGAACAATTTTAGATATGAAGGCACACTACCAACCCAAAACTACCATATTATGAAATGGTTACATAACTCTAGTACCCTGACCTTCTTCTCCCATTTTCTTATGCAAATAAGGAAATTGGAAAAGGAGGTCCATTAAAGTGTTTTTTTTTTTTTTTTTTTTTGAAAGAAGGAGGTTCTTAAAGTTGTTTACTCTTTTATCTGTTTGGTTTGTATTTGACAATTGGGAACTATATATCAAATAGAATAAATAGGTCTTAATGCACTCGATAAAAAAGTAATGTTATTTAGGGGCTTGTTCTCATACGTTGAAATTCAGTTCAGTTCAGTTCCTAATTTCCTTCTCTTATAAAATATTCAGTTCAGTTCAGTTCAGCTGAGTTTAATCAATGAGAATAGACCTTTATCTAGATTTTCCATTTGGTATCATTGTAGTTTTGGTTTTTCCATTTGTTATCCAATTTTTAGTTTTACTCTACATGGTATCATCGTAATTTTGTCTTATTCCTTACTATAGCATTTCGCTATATGTAACATTAGTTTGGGGCGATTGTGGTCCTTTAAATCTAATTTCGAATGCAAATTTTGATCTTTTAAGGTCATAATGACTACCATTTTTTTTTTTTTTGCAAAAACAAATTGAGATATTTTTCTTTGCACATAATTGAATCACGACATTTTTTTTAGTGTATCCTGTTAAAAATTGCTGAACAATTACAGAGTAATTTGAAATTAAAACATAGTAGGGAGTATGAATTTATTAAAAAAAAAAAAAAAAATCGAAAGTCAACACACACTATATTGCTAATAGTGTTTTTTTTAAAAAAAAAAAAAAAAACTTGAGATTATATATAGCCAAATAAAATCAACCAAGTACAATTACAAATTATAAGGAGAAGTTTGGATCCATCGTAAAACCATAGACGAATACTAGTATTAGGGTTTGTTCACATTTACTAAAATGAGATGAACTGAAGTGAACTGAATTGAGCTGAGCTGAAATGAATATTTTATGAAGAGGGAAATTAGCGGTTGAACTGAACTGAACTGAAATGAAGTAAATGTGAACAAGCCCTTAGTTTGATGCAAAATAAATCAAGTATCTTATAGATAATCTTTAATTATCCATACTCAAGTTAATTCAATATTAATAATATTTAGGATATTGTACTTGGTAGTAGAAAATATACGTACTAAGGGCTTATTCTGATATATTGAATTGAGTTGAATTGTTTATGAGAGAAGGAAATTAAGAATTGAGCTGAACTGAACTCATTGGAGTTGAACTGAATTGAAATTAAACTAAAGAGAACAAGCCTTAAATTCCAACCAGGGTAAGTCTTGTATGTAGCTAACCATACGATGTGGCCACATTGGTTTGTAATAGTAATCTTCATTTTAATGTATGAGTAACCTCATTTTTTTATAAGAGTAACCCTATGTTGGCAATAAAAGTAACCCAAATTCATTATACGAGTAAAATCAAACAATTTTGAAATAAGTATCCCTATTTGTTCATTCGAGTAACCCATATTCTTTTGTTTTCAAAAATGAAAGAATAATTCCACGTATTCAAAAGAGTAACCTACATACGTTAAGGTAACCACATTTATTGCTCATCACTAAGACTCCTATTGCCTTACTTAATTAATTGCCTTATATGTGATTATGTGAAGTGGTCACACCATGTGTATATATATATATATATATATATATATATATATATATATATATATATATATATATATATATATATATATATATATATAATATTTTGAAATCTATCCTTCATCGATATAGTTACCCTTCAAATCATAACGAATAAAAATAGGTATATCACCTTTATACAAGTTAAAATTATACGAGGTTTGAAGTTTCTCCAAAAAGATAAATATTATTTCAAATTAGTTAAAAGTTCCACTAAAACTATTCAATGTACTTTCCTTCTGAAAAAAAAAGGTTTTTTCATTTTTCATGAAATACTCCCGAATTTTAACATAATTCACCAAATTCCATCAATATTTTTTAAATTCATCATATACTATTCAGTTTGTACACAATACCATACAAATGTCTTTTATGTTAATGATCGTTAAACTGTCGTTTCACGAATTCACCGTATATCCACTATGTGAAAACTTTTTTCACCATACACCCAAAAATCATAACAACTGCCGACACTTTAGAGCAACCTAAAGCTAAGGAGGGAGGAGTAGAAAGGCTAACATTCAAGCTCCCTAAAGTTTACTGGTGGCTTTTGTCATTTTTTCTGCTAAACTTTGAAAGTTTTCTAAAGAACAAACATGACAAACTCATTTTAATGCTACAAATTCAATTTAATATACATATTATCATATAATTAATATATAAAGCTAAATTTTTAGCCAGGTTACGAGACAACGACACTTGACGTTCTAATTTTTCTTCAAGTGTCGCGCCACGTAGGATAGATATAAATAGACTTTTAGGATAAAATTGTTAGTTTAGAGTTTTAATTTCGATAAAATTCCAATATTTCAGATGTACAAATTGAATTATAATTTTATTCGAAAAAATTATTAGATTATAATTTTAAAAAGTTATCATATAAAAAAAAATTATATCATAATATATTTTGGAGCAAAGGAAGTAGTTCAAAGCGTAAAACATTTCTAATATATACTAATCGGTTAAAATAATACACTTCACAATGTAATATAATTTTATTACTATGTAAACCCGTCAATTAGAGTCGGGTCATGAGCCATCACGGATTGGGTCACTTTAGGTTATGAGTTAATAAATGTTTAACTCTTGCCCAAAATTTTGGGTGCAGATCAACCCAACGGACTTTGAACATTTATTTTATTTAATTTATTTTTTGCTAATTTTTTTTTTTAAATGTATTAAATCGAAAGTTTCAATTAATAGATAGCAAATAGTCACAAAAGCGCATCAATTCTTAATTTTGTATCAATGATATATTTTAAAATTTGGTATATAGATTAAAAATTTATCTTAAATTAAATAAACAACCCGGGCATCACATGGGCACAAAATTAGTATATATATAAAGAGGAGTTTTTCCCGAGTTTTAAGAGAGCCATGTAGGATTTAATTTTCTTAGCGTGCCATGTAGGATTATGAATTTAAGTTGTAGCCAATTAAATAAGAGATTATTAATTTCTTATACAATTAAATAATTCAAATGACACGTAAGTAAAATTAACGAATGAGATTTTAAAGTTTAAATTAATTAAATACAAAATATATCTTTTGAGATTAGAAATTTTATCTAATATTTTAAAACTAATATAATAACAATTTTAATCACATAAATATGAAAATTATTTTTTTAAAAAAAATACTAACAAACCGTGCATCGCACGGACATTCATATAGTTATTATGATTTAATTTGTAAAATCTCATAAAGGGTAGTCCAACGTCCGTTAACAAAAAAGATATTGTAAAAACTGAATGATATACGGTGAACTTGAAAACTTTTAGTGATGTTTGGTAAATTATGTTATAATTCAAAAAAAAAAAAATGTACACTCATCTTATTGTAAACGGGTGCACAATACAATTTTTGGTTGAGCAACCCCCTTCTTTTAATTGGAGGGCAACTTCATTGACCATTACTAGTTGTCTAGTTGATCCGAACCTTGATCTAACATTACAAAATACATGTATGAAATGGAGATGGCAAAGTGGGCCATGAGCCTACCAACTCCTCCCAAAAAAAATCAGCAAACTAGTTGAAAATATTGTGTGCATATTCTGTAATTATCAATGTTATAAGCGTAGTAGTCATAATACAAGTATGTAGTAGTTATAATGATGAATTGAATTTCCAATATTTTTTTTTTCAAAATACGAAGTAATTTGAATATGTTGGTTCTAATTGAAAGATTAGGAAGGACTGAAGGAGTATTTTCAATAATGGCACACCCCGTAATCCCGTATCGTTTGATTTTAAAAAGCTAAAAAGCTGGTTCTCCTTACCCATAGGCCATTTTAAAATTAAGTATTCATTCTTAAATTAATCTGAAAAAAAAAAAAAAAAAAGAGTATGAGAGGCACGTGCCGGAGTGGCACAGTAAAGGCATAAAGGGAGTTCAGGTCAGAAATCTGTGAGATCCAACGACCATATCTTCCCGTCAATAGCGGAGAAGGGTCTGATCCAACGGCTAAGATAGAATAAGAAATAATGTGCGTCAGATGTGCATCCAACGGTCCTTAATAAGTCCTAGTATTTCCAATTTCCGCATAGGAATATATCGATAATATAAATAGAAATAAACAAAGAAAAGGCTCCCAATCAATAGTTGAGGTTTGATTTCACAATTTTCATTTCAAAACATCTCTCTTCTTTCTCTGCTCTTTTTCCTTTTTTTTTTTTTTTTTTTCCTTCCAAAAAATTATTCCAGAAATAGTTCGTTCGTCGCAGTAGGGTTGTTGGTATGTCGCCGGCCGCCGTGAGCAGCAGCAAAGCGTACGTCAAGCGAATCTCCAGATACCGGAAATAGGAGAGTCTCCCCTCTCTCATAAAAAGTTATTAAAATTGAATTTGTGTTTAAATTGGAGAAGAAAGAAAGATGGAAGGTGGTCAAGGGAAGCTGACTCGGACACAGTCATCTCTACTCCGGTCATCTCCAACCATTCGATCGTCGATTCAAAGTCTATCGTCGATTGCAGATATGTCGGAATCAGATGAACCAGAAAGAAAACTACACAAGTCGACGTCAACATCTTATAACCGGAACCCTAGTGGTATTAGTATTACTGGTATTACTAGTTCCAAAACAAATACTGCTCTCCTAACCTTTGCTTTTACCCTCTTACTCGTCTTCATTTACCTTCAAACTGATCATATTACTACCTCTGAGAATCTATTGTTCGCCCTCATTTTCATCGCAGTTGCCCTCTTTTACCTGGCTAAGAACCGGGATTTCCTTGACCGGTCCAAATCCGTCATTAGGAACTTGTATAGACACCACCACCACCACAGACACAGGAAAGGGTCCTCCGTGGAGTGGTACATCGGGGATGAATCTGGGGAGAGAGATAGCCTTGTTGATTTCAAAAACAAACAAAAGATGAGTACGGTCAAGGAAGGTGTTGAGCTTTACAGCAATGGTGATTTCTACGAAGGTGAATTCCACAAGGGTAAAAGTAATGGAAGCGGTGTTTACAATTACTTTGTGAATGGGAGGTATGAAGGAGATTGGGTAGATGGTAAGTATGATGGTTACGGAATAGAGAGTTGGGCGAGAGGGAGTAGGTATAGAGGTCAATACAGAGGTGGTTTGAGACATGGTTTTGGTGTTTATAGGTTTTATACAGGTGATACTTATGCTGGTGAGTGGTTTCATGGTCAATATCATGGTCTTGGCCTTCAGACTTGCTCTGATGCTAGCTGCTATCTTGGCCATTTCAAGTTTGGGGTTAAACATGGCCTTGGCTGTTACCATTTCAGGTAATTAATTCTCTACCCCTGTCTTTTCCAATTACCTTCATTCATTTATTGTATCATTGTCATGGATTTGTACTAGGTTTTTCTTGTTGAATCATTCCCATCTACAGGGTTTGAAGCTGTCAATGCCTAAACAAAATTCAACCTCTAATTGCCTTTATTTTTTAAATACTTTTATTTGAGTTGCAAGGGCGGTTTGCTTTTTGAGTCTGTGGACCATATAGGATGGATGTGTAATGATCAAAACAATACTGTGCCCCCAGATCTGTTGGAGTATTGTTTACTGAAACTTTTTTTTTTATTTTTTTTAATCATAATTTCTCTGCTTCCTATTGATTACATTCTGTTTAAATCAATGCCTTAGATGTTGTTCTTTCACTATTCATACAAGTATCTTGATTGTGATGCCTTTACTTTGTTTAATTTTCTGTGATGTTCATCCCCTTCTTACTTCTTAGTTCATAGATAAACCTGAATTTTTGTCAAAGATATCTGATTTTACTTGTAAAATCTTATTAAGAAGTTACACTCATCTTGTTTCCTGCTGTTTCAGAAATGGCGATAGATATGCAGGGGAATATTTTGGAGACAAAATTCACGGCTTTGGTGTCTACCACTTTGCCAATGGCCATTGTTACGAGGGCTCTTGGCATGAAGGCCGTAAGCAAGGCTTTGGGATGTACACCTTCCGGAATGGGGAATCCAAATGTGGTGAGTGGGACAACGGTTCTCTCAAAAACCCCTTACCCTCACTAACAGATTCAGTCTTACGAGCTGTTCAGGTAAATCTTTGATCTGACCCCAGCCATTTTAGCACGCGACAAGTTTACTAGAGCATAATTCATTCTGCTGTGGCCTAACGTTTTGTAATGGAATTATTATTGTGTGTTACAGGCAGCTAGAAAAGCAGCTGAGAATGCAATTAACCTAAGGCGGGTGGATGAACAAGTGAACAAGGCAGTGATGGCTGCTAATCGAGCTGCCACTGCTGCTAGGGTAGCTGCTGTTAAAGCAGTTCAGAATAGAATGGATGGAAAATCTTATGATACATATGTGTAAAATAGGCAGGCAAAAATTGCTTTGCCCTGAGAAAATGTAAATTTTTGCCAAAATTTTCTTAACTACTGATGGAAACAAAAAATGGCGGACCCTGGTAAGCACAAGCTAGCCGGAGGTTGAGATTAGATTTGAGGGGTAATTTTTTTTTTCTTTTTTCTTTTCCCTTTTGTTTCTTATGACCTACACTCTAACATGTACATAAATCTGAAAAATGTAGATTAAAGGAAGCTGAATATATAGGGTTTAATTCTGTAATTCCTGCCAAACCTCGTCTATCTCTGGAAGATGAATGGATAAGTATTACGGAGTACTCTTATGTTGTAATGTTGTATAGCTTACATTATTGACTCGATTATTATGCAGCAATTATGAGTTATGAGATTGCAGGTTTTATCTATTGTCAGCAAATACGCAAATCCACCTCTGCCTTATCTCTAATGTTGGAGCTTTGTCTCAGTTCTTGTGGTCGGATTCATTTTTTTAGTTATCTTTTTTTCTATGGAATATATTTAATGTAGAGTATACTCCATATATAGAAAGAAGGATATTTAATTTTCTTACTTCAATTATTAGATTTTTTTATTTAATTATGAATGAGGTGGTGATTAGTTATTTCGAAATACTCGTATTTCCTTCTTTTACGGGCCTACTGACCAACTTGCAGAAGCAATAGAGACTATTACTATCTTCACCTTCTATAGCCCCCGTCTCGAATTATGATAAGTTCATTACCAATTACTAAGGTGTAGTGTGATATTTCTAAGACCATCTTCAATGATAAAACCCAAGTGAGTATTTTCAGGAGAGGGTATTTTTTGCAATGTTTACCAATAAGTTAATATCTAAACTTAACAACTCTAAAAGAAATTTTAGATACTCAACTTTGAGTCTCATTTAAGTTTCAACTTTTTTTATTATTATTTTTTAATCTTACAATATTTGATATTAAAAATAATGGATTTGGTAGACCATAAATTGAAAGTGACATTTGCATATTTTAAAGAGTTTCACCATTGAAAAATTAGACTTCACATGAGTTGATAAAAAAAAAGGGGTAATGCTATACATAGCCCTTAGGGCTATATATAAGCATTGAATTTACTCTTGGAAAATGTATAAAGTTAGGAATTCATGACAAAAACACGCACAAATCAGTGTAATTAGTGTGTTTTTGTCATGATTTTCTAAATTTAAACAATTTTCAAGAGTAAATTAAATGCTTATATGTAGCCCTTAGGGCTATGTATAGCATTTTCCAAAAAAAAAAAAGTTATTTTGTATTCCAATACTCAAACTTGAGTCTCGCTATTGGAGATAGTCTAAGATTGAAATTGTTTGGTTGACAAATTCATAGAAAGTACAAATATTTTCTATGAAAAGGAGGAATTTAATTACCTAGGTAAGTGAAATTTCTCATGGTTAATCAACACTTTTTAGAATTTATGAGGAAATCAAATTATATGGGGAATTAAAATTTTAAATTTTCAAAGAAGGTGCAAATCTATGTTTAACCAAACAAGCCATATTCTGTATTATTTGCATTAAAAAAAAAAAAATCTAGCAACAAGTACGCAGTTGCCTTTGTTTATCAAGTGGTAAATCTGTAAATAAATCAACAAAAACGCCTAATTAGTACGGATTTGTCAATTCACATCTTATATCACTAATATCTTCAATCAAGCAAGGCAATACTAGACTATGTTTTTCAAGCATTCTACCCGAAGAATGTAAAAATTTCAACGTTGCGATTAATGTATTTTTCACTTACTTTAACTTGATGGACTATTTCAATCACCAATATCTATTATAACCAAGTTCATAAATCATCAAAGCTAGTCAATATTAATAACAATGTTAATTCGGGTATTTGAGCTGAGTATTGTAGCATCAGGTCAGGTCGGGTGAGTCATGCTAGATCATTCATTATACACAAATGACTATATGAGTTGAAATTTAATAGGCTTACTTTTGGATTGGATTGGCCGAGTTGTTGACACCTCTAGTCAAGATAAACTATGAGTATATGAAGATTGTTGAATTTAAAGTGCTGTAAATAAAAAAAAAAAAAAAGAGCAAGCCCCATTTTATCAAATGGCATTTTCATAAATAAATTGCATTGAAAATTGTGTTTTATAATTAAAAAATATATATATTTTTACTGTTTTGGGCCACTTTGACAAGTTAGACAAATATTTAGAGTTAACGGTGTTAACTCACCGTTTGTTATTATTCATCTTCTTCCTCCACCTTTTCTCAAATCTTCCACCCCCACAACATCACCATAGCCACCATCACATCGACCACCATCCGAAACTCATCATAGCCACCACCATATGTCCGCCATTCGCTAATCAAACCCACAAAAGTCTTCCTCTTCGTCTGGTCGTTTTCCTCTTCTTCCCATAGTCTGCCTCTTCTTCATCAATACTGGCCGCTTTGCGGCGAAACAAAAAGACACCCTACTAGAAAAGAGTGTAAATTAGGGCCATATCAACCCCTTAGGAAAAGCATTTCATCCGCGATGGCATTTTGAACAGCGATAGGTGGTGGTGCTGTGGAGGAAAAGTGGTTTCCGGGTTTGAGACTTATACCCAATAAAAATTTACTTTTTTTCTTTCTCCTTAATTCCTGTGATTTTAGCAAAAGTGACTATCAATGGGGACGGAGGGAGTAGTAATTTTTTTCTCGATAAATTGTCAAAAATATTAACTACTTCCTCTCTGATGTGTTTTATTTTTAAATGCCATATTATATATTACACTCTTATCAATGCATTGTTTTAATCATTAACATCTAACATAATAACTCACATATATAATATCTCACATATATAAATAGTTGTTATTAAAAGAAAACGGAGCAAATGTAACATAATTTAGGAAAAACGATGACAAGTTCGCCAAAAAAAAAAAAAAGGAACAAGAAAACCAGATATCAATTGAAGCATGCATGAAAAGGAACCCCACCATGAAGCTAAGACTTCATCATGTGCTTGTTCGATAATAATGACAATAATAATACTATCCTAATCCATGAACCTAATACTATAATATACTTACGGCACATGGCTCCACATACCCTTTTGTTAGTTTAATTCGAGATATCGGCATCAAAGGTTGATCTGCTTCCAGTTTCTCCATGCTATATGTTTTGATCTAACTCCTCTTCTAGTGTTTGTCATTTTTCGTTTTTACAAAGATTAGTTTTGTCTTTCCTTTTTTTTCACAACAATAGTGGTTTTTCCTTTAAAATTAACAGAAATTTCAACAAATGCCACTGAGCAATTTAAAAATTCCCCAAATGCCATTGGACTTTTCAGAATTCACCAAATGCCACCCAGTTTTTAAAAAATTCACCCAGTGTCATTAAATGACCAACGACCGTTAACTCCGTTAGTAATTAGGGGTTAATCATGATACGTGTCATGACATAATTGGACCATTAATCTTAATTTATAAAAATTAAAAAAAAAACAAAAAAAGTTAAAAAATATACAAAAAAAAAAAAAAAAAAACAAAATTTTTAAAAAACCCCAAAATTTTTCCAGCCACCCTGACCACCGCCAAACCCTAACCCCTCCCCTCATCTCGCCGGAAAACGACCGGTCACCACCGGAACCACCAACAATCGGCCGGCCGACCATGTAGCTCCCCACCTGACCCACCGTCGACCCCCAAAACCACCCATGCTGCTCGTCCCGACCCCAAAAACCCTGCTCCCTCACTGCCACCACCACAACTCCACCTCCAAGCACCACACTGCCCCCTTTGCTACACACACACGCACCATCACATCAGCCACGATTAGCACCACCCAGCTCCCTTCGCTGCTCCCACGCGCACCAATTGGTCCAAATCCTCAACTCCGATGCACCACCACTTCACCACCACCACTACAGAACCCATTTGGGTTTCGGGTTCAACCCAGAAATCCCATTTTCTAGGGTTTTGGGTTTCTGGGTTAAGTCAATTTTTGGTGGTTTAAGGTGAGGGAATGGGGTTTATAGGAGCCGAAAAACAGGGGAGGGGGTGGTTTCGAGGCTGCGGTGGTCAGGAAGGGGTTGAATCAGAACCGTTGCTCGTGAAGGTGGAGGTTGGTTGTGGTTTTCGCGGGTTAAGGTTAGATTGGATGGGTGGCGCGTCAGGTAGGGTAGGTCAGAGTAACAATGGGTGGGGTCGGCGACAGCGGGTGATCCCGACTCCGGCAAGTCGATTGCTGGGCTGGGGAGAGGTGAGTTGCGTGAAGGGAGGGGGAGAGGGATAGGGAATGGTGGTGAAGGTGGTTCCGGTGGTGACTGGCCGTTTTCCGGCGAGATGAGGGGAGGGGCTAGGGTTTGGCGGTGGTGGGGGTGGCTGGGAAAATTTTGGGGTTTTTTTTTTGTTTTTTTTAAAATTTTTTGTATTTTTTAACTTTTTTTGTATTTTTTTTTAATTTTTATGAATTAAGATAAATGGTCCTATTATATCATGACACGTGTCATGATTAACCCCTAATTTCTAACGGAATTAACGACCGTTGGTCATTAATGGCACTGGGTGAATTTTTTAAAAACTGGGTGGCATTTGGTGAATTCTGAAAAGTCCGATGGCATTTGGTGAATTTTTAAATTGCTCAGTGGCATTTGGTGAAATAGCCGATTAATTATACTTACAATTAAGTATCGTCACCTTTTACTTGTCTTTTCTAATTTGAAGTATCTAGAAAGAGTGGAATGCTATTACGACTTTCCACGATAAAACTTATGACACCTTTAGGATTTACTATTGAGCTTAGTTTGCGCTTAATGAGTGGCACCAAATAAGCTTCATACTCCCATTCCAAAATCCTTTAATCATTTTCTCTAAAAAAAAAAAAAACCCTTTAATCTTACATTCTCCTCACTATCACGTACTACTCATCATCCATTCTCACATGCATCATGGAAGACACCCCCAACAATTTCTTCAAACTCAACTTTGACGGTTTGATTCGCATCATTAGGAATAGAAATGGAGTACTCATCAAGATATGTACGTTCAACCTTTGCAACGCCAAGTTATACATTACATAATCTACAACAATTTTTTAAGGGAGTCAACTAGCACTTCAATTGACAATATTAACGTTGAAATTGAAGGTGATAACCTATTAGTTATCAACTCAATAAAAGGCTCCATAGTAAATCGAGCATACTATTGAAGACACTCATTCTCTCCTTAGTTTCACAATTGGATCGGAGATCCAATACGTCTATAGTGAGGCAAATTGCGCAGCAAATTAAAATGCTAATGCAAGTCATTTAGTATATGATAATATGGATATATATAGATGTCTGGAATAACTTTAGCCTATTTACTATTCTCATTTCTGATACATTAAGAATTTCCTTCTCATAAGTAGGAAAAAAAGACTTCCTAATAATTATTTTCCCAAACTTTATATAAGAGCAAGTTTAGCCCCAAGTCTCAAGACTTGGATGTGACATCATTTTTTGTGGTCCCCATTGAAAATAACGTCATCAAATTCTTGTTAAGACTCACTAAGACTTACACAAATTTATCACTTTAGCCCTAAGACTTAAATATTTGACATATTATATGTAGAAAAGTGTTAAAAAAAAAAGATAATAAAAATAAAAATGAAGTGGGTCCCAATCTCAAGTCTTAAGTTGAGTCTTGAAATTTCAAGACTCAACTTGAGACTTGCTTGAGATTTTTGAAGAAAAACGGGAAAAGTCTTAAGTATAAACCTTAAGACTCAAAGTGATGATGTCACCCTAAGTTTTAAGACTTGGGGCTAAACTTGCTCTAAAAAGTAATAAATAATAATAATAATAAAAAAGTGTACTGGCCTTTGGTATATTTTTGTATTTGAGGCCTATAGTCAAACATTGTTTTAAAAAAATACTCCTTTTTTTTTATCCTTTATATCTTAATTCACAAATATTCCGTACTCTGTTCATCCCAAAATAATTAACACGTTTAAATTTGTCTCACATACGCACTAGTTTGATCTTGGATATATACTAATAATTATTAGTAGAAATTATAACGAAGTTGTTTATATGAAACTTAATATTGATGCCTATTAAACACCATATTTTACGATAAGATTTATTTTTATACACTACTTAAAAAACCGTGTATTGCCTTCAAGTTTACATAACCTATTACTTTCATGCCCCAAAAAGAAAAGAAACCGGTTGCTTCTCAAACCCATAACAACCCAGGTGGCTTTGTGACTGAAACCATCTAGTTTGTTTTGAACCATACATGAATTTTAACATGATTCCCTTTTAAAGCTTGCACGAAACATACTATTGGACGGGCTTCTCCGATCTCTTAGGATCGACTTACTCATGTGCAAGTCGTTCACGTGGAACCTTTTTCCTATTCGGCCTTCAAAATTCAAAATCAACCAGGGTGGTAGCAGGGTTAGGCCGTTTAAGAATTGGCCAGGTACTGTTCATGTGGCAGCTGTTTTTCATTGTTGGGCTTAGATGCATATAAAGATTACAGATACAAAGCCATATGCTGTGTTTCTTGTGCATAGCTTCCCAGGCATGACCATTGGCAGCAACAAAATGTTACAATTTGTTGGTCAGTAGCCCGCACCTCTCGTGTATATAGTCAATGGCCCAAGCTCTCCTTAAAAAATAGACGACAGCAACAAAAAATAACAAAGCCCGGATAAGCCCTCGTTAGTCCTTGACGTTTGCAAGTATACATATAGCCCACAACATGCAAAAAGGAAAGGAACCAGTTTTTTTTTTTTTTTTTTTTTTTTTTTTTGTTTTTTGCGTTGGTAATAGAGGTGATCAAGTTGAGTCCAACCCTACCCGATTTTGGGCAGGCTTTGGACAATTTTTTTTCCGGAGCTAGCCAGCTTTTTAAAATTTTTGGGTAGAGTTTGGAAAATCAATTTAATGCAATTTTAGTTGTTTTTTGGCCCGGCTCGAAATTGGATTGAAAAACCCGCTTGGCCCGTCTTTGGCGGGTTTGTGCACATTTTCCGACCCGAAATTTGGCCTAGCATAGCCCGACCCGATAAATAGGCATATATATATATATATATATATATATATATATATATATATATATATATATATATATATATTACTTAGCCCGACCCGAACCTCTCACATAAAATTGATTTTTGACCTTTTCGGGCCGACCTGATAAATGGGCATATTTTAGTTGTTTTTTTTGTGGGTACACGGTAGGGCAGGGCAGGCAGTGAAGAATGATTTTTTATCCCCATTCCCGCCCTGCTCGTCAAGCTGGGCTTCTTGCTTCCACAGAAACCCTAACTAGGAGGCCTATTCAATGACATCCCTATTCTTCATAATTGCAACCTATTTAAGACAAATTATGTTAAGATAAAATAAGTATATATTAGAAAAAAATAGTTTTTACAAAAATTAAAGACAATATATTTTCACATAATTTTATACTTCATACTTCCCGTCTCTTAATTAGTGGCCTGTATTTCATTTTTGGCTAGTCAAAGTTAGTGGCCTATTTATATTTAAAGAGTGTACTTTTTGACAATTTTGACAAATTACATTCTTTTTTATGAATTGTCAATATTTTTAATTTATTTTTATGTACTTTGATACTTTCTCTCTTCCTATCTTCAATAATTACCAACTATTCTCTCCGTCATATAATATAGTTTTTGTTTGTGTTTTTTCACTGTATTTAAAAAATAGGAGGAAAAAGCCTCTACATTAATAAAGTGAAAAGTACAAATCATAGACTAAAGTTAGAGAGAGAAAGTAAAAAAAAAAGTACAAAGCATGTGCAAAATCCAAGGGTAAATTAAGAAGTACAATTAATAAAGTTAAAAAAGTGAGGGTATAATGGACTTTACGTACTATTCAAAAATGGAAACAAGAACAACATTTTAGATCTCCAAGATGGACAAAATAGGAAAACATGAACTATATTATGGGACGAGTAGATTACTTTTTATTTCTCTCTATCTTTCTCTAGCCCTACATGCATATTTATTTGTACTCCCAATCATTAATATTAAAGAAACTACAACATTCTTAATTCCCGTGAAAAAATCAGCTAAGCCACTAATTAAGGGACAGAGATAGTACTTTGTTTTTATTAGTTTTAATATAATAAAGCCAACTAAAACTAAGTCATTAGTCTCATCAATAGAAAAAACTAGAGCTGTCAATTTGGGTAAACGGGTAGGGTTTTGGTCGGGTAAGAGTAGGTCGGGTCAACTCGGGTCGCGTCAATTTAGATTAATTCCATAACCAATGCGGGTCAATTTTGGGTTGGGTTGGGTCATGCTTGAGTCGGGTCACGTGGAGTCATACTTCTTATCAGGTTTGGGTCGGGTTAATAATTTAACAAGTCGGGTTACATTCGGTCAGGTGAACAATAGGTCGGGTTTAAATCGGGTTTTCAGGGGTTAAAACAGGTTAGGGTAATTCTCGGTTTCGAGTTGGGTTCGGTTCAAGTCAATAATTTGCGGGTTAGAATCAGGTCGGGTTAGAATCAGGTCGGGTCATTCTCAGGTTTGAGTCGAGTTTGTTTCAAGTCAATAATTTACCGGTTATAATCAAGTCGGGTCATTCTCGGGTTCAAGTCGGGTTCGGTTCAAGTAAATAATTTGCGGGTTATAATCAGGTTGGGTCATTTTCAAATCGGGTCATTCTCGGATACAAGTCGGGTTATGTTATGTTCAAGTCAATTTGCAGGTTACAATCAGATCGGGTCATTTCCAAGTCATGTCATATTCGGGTTCAACTAATTATAAATAGATAATTATCATTTTTATCAAATTAATTATTTCCTTTGACTATGATATATATGGCAATATACTAGGGAACTATAATCTATAATTAAGAAGATAATTATCTCCTTTGACCATATAACAAATATATACTATATTTAACTCTTAAATATGAGGATGAAGCTCCATTCTTTTGCTGGCCTGAACCGACTTGGTCTCATTAGAAAAAATACTTTGATAAACAATAATAAGGTGGTCTAAATTGCATTTAAGGTGATTTGAAATTGGGTCAGGAATAATTTGGGTTGAATTTAAGCCGGATCAATAACAAGTCGTGTTAATTTCGAGTCGAGTTAATAACAGATCGGGTTGAATTTTTTGGTCGGGTAAGTAATAAGTTTGGTAAAATTCGGGTCGGGTCAATAACAAGTCGGGTTTAATTTGGGTCAAGTCAATAACAAGTCAGGTTGATTTCGGGTTGGGTTTGTAACAGGTTGGGTTAAATTCAGGTCAGGTTAGGAACGGGTTGGGTTGAATTCAGGTTAAGTTAGTAAAAAGTCGGGTTAAATTCGAGTTTAAACGGGTTAAAACTGGTTTGAGTCAATTTAAGTTCAATTCGGGTTCGGTGTAAGTTAATTAAATTGGCCGTTGTAAACCGGTAAATCGGTGCAAGTTGTAAACCGGTAAATTGGCCGTTTAAAGGCAAATTGGATGGTTCCACCCACCCAATTGGACTCCCCAGAGGATATTAGGGACCATGATGAACATTTCGGCAATTTTTATTCTGGGCGAAAAGAAGTCAAAATTTTCCAAAATTGAAGGCTAATGTCCATGCTTTTTGAGAAATTTTGGAGGTTTCGGGGCCTAGTGTCGCAAAGTCTTGAGATTTTAGGGAATACATATGGGGGTCATAAAATTCCGTTTGGAACCATATATGATCATTATATGTTGTCATAAATGTTCGTTGTAAGCTTGAATTAATGAACTCGGTGCAAGTTGTAAACCGGTAAATTGGTCGTTTAAAGGCAAATTGGATGGTTCCACCCACCCATTGGACTTTCGGAGGGTATTAGGGACCATGGTAAAAATTTAGGCAATTTTTATTTCCGGGCAAAAAAAAGTCAAATAATTACAAAATTAAAGGCTAATATCCACGCTTTTTGAGAAATTTTGGAGGTTTCAGGGCCCGGTATCAAAAATCCTTGAAATTTTAGGAAATACATCTTGGGGTCATATAATGCCGTTTGGAACCATATATGATCATTATATGTTGTCATAGACGTTCGTGGTAGGCTTGATTTATTGAAATCGGTGCAAGTTGTAAACCGGTAAATTGGTCGTTTAAAGACGAATTGGATGGTTCCACCCACCCAATTGGACTCCCGGAGAGTATTAGGGATCATGGTAAACATTTCGGAAATTTTTATTTACGAGCGAAAAAAAGTCAAAAAATTCCAAAATTGAAGGCTAATATCTACGCTTTTTCAGAAATTTTGGAGGCTTTGGGGCCCGTTGTCGAAAAGCCTTGAGATTTAGGAGATACATCTCAGGATCATATAATGTCGTTTGGAACCATAAATGATCATTATATGTTGTCATAAATGTTCGTGGTAGACTTGAATTAATGAAATCGGTGCAAGTTGTGAACCGGTAAATTGGTTGTTTAAAGGCAAATTGGATGGTTCCACCCACCCAATTAGATTTCCGGAGAGTATTAGGCACCATGGTTAACATTTAGGCAATTTTTATTTCTGGGCGAAAAAAGGTAAAAAATTCCAAAATAAAAGGCTAATATCCACGCTTTTTGAGAAATTTTGGAGGTTTTAGGGCCCGGTGTCAAAAAACCTTGAAATTTTAAAAAAATACATCTCGGGGGTCATATAATGCCGTTTGGAACTATGTATGATCATTATATTTTGTCATAAATGTTTGTGGTAGGCTTGAGTTAATGAAATTACCGCAAGTTGTAAACCGAGAAATTGGCCATTTAAAGGCAAATTGGATGGTTCCACCCACCCAATTGGACTCCCAGAGGGTATTAAAGACTATGGTAAACATTTCGGTAATTTTTATTTACGGGCAAAAAAAAGTAAAAAAAATTTAAAATTTGAAGGCTATATTATCCACGCTTTTTGAGAATTTTAAAAGTTTTCGGGGCCCGGTTTCGATAAGTCTTCAAATTCTAAGAAATACATCTCAGGGTCATATAATGTCGCTTGGAACCATATATGATCATTATTTTTTGTCATAAATGTTCGTGGTAGACTTGAATTAATGAAATCGGTGCAAGTTGTAAACCGGTAAATTGGTCGTTTAAAGGCAAATTGGACGGTTCCACCCACCCAATTGGACTCCCGAAAGGTATTAGGGACCATGGTAAACATTTCGGTAAATTTTATATTTAGGCGAAAAAGGCAAAAAATACCAAAATTGGAGGCTAATATCCACGCTTATCTAGAAATTTCGATTGTTTCGGGGCCCGGTGTCGAAAAGAATTGAGATTTTAAGGGATACATCTCGGGGTCATATAATGTCATTTGGAACCATATATGATCATTATATATTGTCATAAATGTTCGTGGTAGGCTTGAGTTAATGAAATCAGTGCATGTTGTAAAATGGTAAATTGGTCGTTTAAAGGCAAATTAAATGGTTCCACCCAGCCAATTGGACTCTTGGAGGGTATTAGAGACCCTGGTAAACATTTTGGCAATTTTTATTTTTGGGTGAAAAAAAGTTAAAAAATTTCAAAATTGAATGCTAACATCCACACTTTTTGAAAAATTTTGGAGTTTTCGGGTAGAGCTGTCAATTCGGGTAAACAAGTTGGGTTTAGGTCGGTAAGAGTGGGTTGGGTCAGCTCGGGTCGGGTCAATGCGGATTAATTCCATAACTTGTGCTGTTCGGGTTTGGGTTGGGTCATGCTTGAGACGGGTCATACTTCTTATCGGGTTTAGATCGGGTTACATTCAGGTCAGGTGAACAATAGGCCAGGCTTAATTCGGGTTTTCACGGGTTAGGATAATTATCGAGTTCGAGTCGGGTTAGTCTCGGGTTCAAGTCAGGTTCGATTCAAGTCAATAATTTGCGGGTTATAATCAGGTTGGGTCATTCCCAAGTTGGGTCGTTCTCGGATTCAAGTCGGGCTATCAAGTCAATAATTTGCAGGTTACAATCAGGTCGAGTCATTTCCAAGTCAAGTCATATCCGGGTTCAACTAAATATAAATAAATAATTATCATTTTTATCAAGCTAATTATTTCCTTTGACTATAATATACATGAAAATATAATAGGGAACTATTACCTATAATTTAGGAAGATAATTATCTCCTTTAACCATACAACAAATATATACTATACTTAATTCTAAAATATGAGGATGATGCTCCTTTCTTTTGCTGGCCTGGACCGACTTGGTCTCCCTAGATAAAATGCTTTGATCAACAATAATAAAGTGGTCTAAATTACATTTAAGGTGATTTGAAATCGGGTCAGAAACAATTTGAGTTGAATTTAGGTCGGGTCAATAACAAGTCGTGTTGATTTCGAGTTGGGTTAGTAACAGATCGGGTTGAATTTTTTGGTCAGGTTATTAATAGGTCTGGTAAATTTCGGGTCGGGTCAATAACAAGTCAGGTTGAATTTGGGTCAAGCTAATAACAAGTCGAGTTGATTTCGGGTTGGGTATGTAAAAGGTTAGGTTAAATTCGGGTTGTGTTAGGAACGGGACGGGTTGAATTCAGGTCAGGTTAGTAACAAGTCGGGGTAAATTCGGGTTTTGACGAGTTAAAACGGGTTTGGGTCAATTTCAGTTCAAGTCAGGTTCGGATCAGGTTAATAATTTACGGGTTACATTCGGGTCGGGTCATCTCCAGATTACTTCATGTTCGGGTTCGGTTCACACATACTCGAGTCAACTCGGGTCTAGGGTTGGTTTCAGGTTGGGTTTGGGTCACCATTTTTTCGAGTTCAGATGGTTCGGTTAATAATCTGGTTTGAGTCGGTATTTTGGGTCGGGTCAACTTTTGACACCTCTAGATAAAACGTCTGGCGGGGTATTCAAGTATACAAAGAAGTTATAAAATTATACATTACTATAAAAATGATGCTCTATCTTTGAAAAAAAAATGATGCTCTAAGATCACATGATGTGTCCTAATATGAACATTATAACACCATGCATGGGAATCAAGAATGGTACCAAGGCAAGTGCATCATGTGCATTCATCTTTAGCAAAGTTAACCGTGATGATGGGGCCATGATATCAACCAAAAATAGTAGGCCCCCACAAGCTAATGTGCACTTAATTGCAGATTTTGGACTCTTTATCCCTAATTAAGCAAGTGAGGGACCCATATTAAGCACCATACTAGTATTAGTAATATTCCGGACATCGCATCCAAAAGTTAAATGAAACAGAAAATCAAGCTCCTGCATATTTGAAGAGACCAAATGCAATGTAAATGGATAAAATAAGGCATGTAATTAAGGATGGTGCCCCATGCAGTCATCCCCTTGCATGCATATATAAAGGCAGTACATGTGCAACTTTGTTGTGAGCTAGGAGCGTTCGTTTCCTACAGTCATTCATACTTCAGTCCTCCGTTCTCTTATTTATTTATTTATTTACGAGAAGATTAAAGATTTCATTTATAAAATAGCCAAACGACACTTACAATAAATTTTTGAGAAATTTAAAATTCCTACAAAAATACATAAAACCCTAAAATTAACAACATCGCAGAATCGATTGATACGCTTTAACAAAAAAACTTCATTCGAAGCAATACAATCTGTGAGTTTGCTCTGATTCGGCATAAGATCTGCATATGTATAATTTTTTGGATGAATATACTTCCGTGGTCTTCTAAACTCCGGTAGAAATTGCGAAACATTCGATCTTCATTCTTCAATAAACAAGTAATTAAAATCCCGACCATGAACACCATCTTAAGGATGATATCTTTTTATTGAAAGCAATTAAAGAGATTTTGGGGCTTTTCATCGGTAAAAACCCGTAAAAGCCCCTACAAAATTCACAAATAAAAATCAAGAATGAAGGAGATGGAGAGAAGTAGGGAAGGATTAAAGAAAAAACAAAGAAAAATCCTAGCAAAAGAGGCTAGGAAAAATCCTCCCAAGAGAAAACCCTAGAGGGAACTATCTCTCTAAAAACGAGAGAGAGAGAGAAAAAAATTTATTCAGTCCTCCGTTCTTTTTAATAAGTGTAATATTTGAAAATTTGCTTTTATTTAGTCATCTATTTGATTACCTTACATTATTAAAGGGTTGAAATAATATTTTGACAAAAGTGAAAGTTCAAAATGTTACAATTACAAGAAAACATAGGAAGTAGTTAAAAAATACAAGGTAGAACCCACAAGACTTAAAAGATCATGAGATTCACTATGATAGTATGCCTAATATAGTTATTGATCTTGAAAAGTCAAAAACTTTCTAAGACTAATAAGTGTAAAGGAAAAGTTGTCCAGAATAATCTCACCTTTGGCGCATTCGCCTAAAATAATCTCACATTTGGATTATTTTTAAATAATTTGACTTTTGATGTCAATCTGCTCATAATGGTCCCAAGTGACTGATTACCTGTTAAATAGATATTTTTTTTTATTAAAGTACATGTGTCATTGTATAATTTGTCTAAAAATTTAAATTTTAAAAAAATGAATTCAATAAAAAAAATCCGACAGTCACCCACTCCCCAAGCCCCTGCCACCGCAATAAGCGTCAAATAGGATCACCGTGAGATCGGAGCTCGTGACGCAAGATATGTCGTCGTCGAATCGTCGTCGTTACTGTCGGTGGTCTAGGAGGCAGAAATCAAGTCGTTATTATCGGTGGTCTAGGAGGAAGAAATCACGACAGGGAATGGTAAGGGAGGGCGAAATCAAGGAGGGGGAAGGGGAGGAGGCCGAAATCAAAGAGGGAGGCCGAAAACGGGGCAGGGAAGGTGAGGAGGCCGAAATCGGAACTGGAGAACGACAGAGGTGCCGAAATCGGAACGACGCTTTCCAAAATCGAGGGTGGAGGGCAGTTATTGCTCGCCGGTGTTGGTGTGTAGCTTAGGTGGTGTGCGTCGAATTATTAGGAGGGTCAGGGGTGTTCGTGGTGTGCGTCGAATTATTTGGTGGGGTGGGTCCACGGTGCGGCCATACGTTAACGACGGCTCCTTCCACGGTTGGCGTGCGGGATAGGAGACTCCGGCATGTGGGCTGAAGGGAACAGGCGGCTGAGAGGGTGGTTCTGGCTGGTGAGGGCCTTTTCAAAATAATTAATTATTTTTTCTATATAAAAAAAATTGTTAATTTTTTTATTCTTATTTTTTGACCAATAGCAGGACGACACGTGTTAGGTGACTTGTTTTAACAGGTTAGTTTGCCGGTTGGGACCATTCAGAGCGGATTGGCTATAAAGGTCAGATTTTTTAAAAATAACCCAAATGTGAGATTATTTTGGGTGGACACTCCAAAATTAGGATTATTTCGGGTAATTTTTCCAAAAAATAACCAAGTACAGAAAACGGACTCTATTTCCTAAAAATTGACACCCGATGTCAAAACTTAAATAATGTGAGGGATGCATCCCGAGTTCATAAAAAATGTTTGGAACCGTGTTCAACTAGCCACTAATCATTCACGTAAAGGTCTAGGATATGATGGTGTTGGGTCAATAATGGAAATTGCTAGAACTGGTTAAATTGATAATTTAATGTTATGTTTCCAATAATCACTCACAGAAAGGTCTTTTTTTCAATGCAAATTGTAATAAGATATCTTGAAGGAAAAAAAAAAAAAAATACATACTTCATCCATTCTTTTGTAATCACAATGTTTGAAGTTTTGTACTATTCATACAAACCTCTTATACTTGGGGATTATCTGTGGTTGTGTCTTTACTCTTTAGTGTTGTTTTGTTTGATAAATTGCGTAACAATTTCCCATTAATTTTTTTTTTTTTAAAAAAAAAAAAGATTAAAAAAAATCAAGGAATGTAATTTTCTTCTTTAATTATATACTAGCGAATAAGTACGCGTAAAATTTGCATATCCTGCTATGCTATTCCTTCCCAGTTGTTGTCAAATAGCTAGGTTGAGTATGTTCTGGGAACTTTCCCTATACAAAAAATAAATAAAAAATTGCGTAATAACATTATTTCTTCTAATTAACCTTTGAACCTCTCACGAAACATCCTTCCTCCAACAAACAAACAAAAAAACCCCACTATTTTCATACTAGTTACGAGTACTTCACCAAGTTACTACTCCATACTTCCATAGTCTATACCAAGTACTTGATTTAACACTCCCACTGTCCTTTCATCCATTAAGTGAAGATCTCGCTGGTATATAAAGAGGAAACATAATGACATGTACATGGTTGAGGAAGAAATGATTTTGGAATAAAATGCACACATTATTAGAATGAATCATCATCGACAAGCCATTATTCCCTTCAAATGGATTCTCGAGAAAAATAAATAGAGGATCGGAGTATGTATAACGAATACTTGCATAAACATTACAGCCAAGTTAATTCAATGCTCTTAAATAATGAAACTATTTGCGAAACTTTGCACATTACAATTCAAGTATATATACGAGGCTGAAAAAAATGCCAGACCTCAAATGTAAACACATATATATGTATATAAGTATATTTTTACCCCCTCTTTTCTAGCCTAGTTGTATACGCATATGCTAAAATCGAAGGAGTACTAGCTACTCCGTAAACAAATACAGTACATAGATTAGCATATATTGTGTGTGTATGTAAAATGTAATTGTTAGTGATGTCCTCAAGTTGGCCCTTGGAGCGAGAACTAGTGAAGTAGTGATTGAAATGAATTGGAAGATAGGGAAAAAAGAATAATGATGAAAAATAGAATGGATTGATCAGCGGAAGCTCCACAAGGGAATGTCCCCATCATCGTATAGCTGCTCGATATCCATCATGTTCATAGATGGGGGATTGAAGAACATGGAGTTCATCATCACAGGATCCAAGTGTTTAGGAGATAGATCAAACCATGGGTAGTCATTATTCATCATAACCATGGAAGAGGCAGCATTATTGATGTCATCAAAAGTTGGATGATAGGGATCATCTGCAAGAGAGATGATATCATCAATGAGCTGGTCTGAGGGTGGCGGCGAGGATGACTGAGAAGGGGAGGAAGTCATTGATGAATGAGAAGATGATGTTGATGGGTGAGCTTGAGTAGTGTGTTCATCCGTAGTAGTGGTGGTGGTGGTGGTGGTGGTATTAGTCGCCGCAGCAGCAGCAGCGGCTACTCTTTGGATGGACTTAGGGGACATGACAGTGGCAACAGCAGCATTTGTAGCAGGAATAAGAGGGGAGGTAGTGGAATAAGCAGTGTGAGGGAAATTGAGGTTAGCAGAGGAGCCCTTAAGGCATAAGAGTGCAGCATCATAAGCTCTAGCAGCAGCCTCAGGGGTTGAATAGGAGCCAAGCCAGATTCTAGTCTTCTGGTTTGGAGCTCGAATCTCAGATACCCATGAACCCCAACTCCTCATTCTAACTCCTTTGTACTTCTTCTTCAACGATGACGATGATGGTTGCGATTTTGGTGATAAAGATGACATTGCCTTGGATGCTTCAGATTGGATCTTCACCTCTGACTTCACCATTACTCAACGACGTTTGATGATGATGATTTTTTCCCCCCCGTTTTTAAGTATTTTGCAGTTGATCTCTTTATCTTAATAATGATTTTGCAAAAATGGAGCTAGGAATTGAAGCTGGCTAAGAATGGAAGATTATATTGGGAGGGAGATTAGAAATGGGGATTTAGAGTCATTTATATATATAGTCCCTAGTAGATCCCTCAAGTCAAGCAAAGAAGGTTGAGGAAATGGGTGACAGATCACAAATATTACTTCCTTTGTTATTTTAATGAATGAATAAATAAATACGTAAAAATAACTCCAAGGTGTGTAGTGTAGATTCATATGGAAAAAAGAAAGAAAAAAAGGCAAATAGACATAGAGTAGGTAGTATCAAATGTCTTTGTCTCCCTCCCCTCTCTTTCTTCTTTTTAATGATCAGTAACTTTCCCACAAAATAGCCCATGAACTGTCATTTAAGCTCTGTTCTCTTCACCTTAAAAAAATAATATTAAGTAAAAATAATTTTAGTTCAGTAAAAATAAGTTCAGTTTAGTAAAATTAATTTCAGTTCAGTAAAAATAATTTCAATTCAGTAAAAATAAGTTCAGTTCAGCAAAATTCAGTTTTATTAAAAAAAGAATTATAATAGAAAATCAGTAAAAATAATTTCAGTTCAGCAAAAATAATTTCAGTTTAGTAAAATTAATTTAAGTTCAGTAAAATTAATTTAAGTTCAACAAAACTTATTTCAGTTCAGTAAAAATAATTTCAGTTCAGCAAAATTAAGGTGAAGAGAACGGGGCCTTACTACTATTATGTTGTGGTGAAAATGGAATAAAAAAGATAGTCATATATCGTAATGAAACAGTTTTCTCACAAATAATACCTAAAGTTGCTTCTATATTACAGTAGTATTCCATATTAAGTTACTAACTAATAAAGTTTTTATCTAAGGGATAACTGATTAGTGATTTAAAAAAAAAATTTAATAAAAAATAAAAGTGGCAATGTGTTATACAGTAGGTTTTTGCTTGTAGTATTGCAAGAAAATGGCAAAAATGCCGACACATACAAGTGCCTAATCGAATAATTAGCAATTTCTAATTTACCATGAAGTATGAGTAATGCGTACTTATTTATTAATTAATTGAGTATTTAAAGAAGAAAAGAAATTGTATTATAGTTTATAGTAAATGAGATGCCTTTTTTTTGGTCTAAGGGTTAGGACTGTAGGTGAAGTTAACAGATACGGAGTACAGTCGTCTTATGCAATTAGCAATGCAGAAGTTGCCTGGAAAAAATGATTTTGAAGCATTTCCCAAACCCCAAATCAGAATATGACTTTGATTAAAGCAAAAGCCAGTTGCAGCTGGATTTTCTCTGCACTATGCACCGGTTTTACTATCTTGTTTATTATGTACACAGGGTAAACCCTGGAGTGGTATTTTTTTACCCTCCATTCAAAGATATTATCTTCAGTTTTTTAATTCACACAATATTTTTTTTTAACATTAATATATGCCCTTGACCATCTTTCATCTTTTACGTTCAAGGAAATAAATACATTATGTGAACTAGATAGATCCGCGTCACAATATTTACTACATACTACTCCCTCCGTCATTTTTTAGTTAGTCTTTACACTTTGGGACTATTGTTTTCTTGCAGGAAGATTTCAATTGCGGAGTTTAAAGACTAATAAAATAACAAAAGGAGTAGTGTATACTTTGTAAAAACTTTTTTTATTATTACTTATGCATAGTAAAGCTATAGAAAGCTAAGTGAATCCCTTTTATGTGGACTCAATTTATGTTACAGAGTAGTTTATACTCCTATGGTAACTACTATTTCCGGTCCAAATTACTCGCAACTTTGGGGTATTATTTTTTAGATATAAAATATTTCGAAGTTGCGAGTAATTTGGACCAGAGGTAGTATTATGAACTATTAAAGGAAAATGATCCTTGCTTTATTTTTAAAATTCTTATAACGTTTTCACTCATTTTATATTTTCTTTACTTTATATCATATTTAAAATTCTTGCAACTAGCCCATCATCACACATATTTAACTGTGATGTAACAATTCACAAACAAACGAAACAGAATTTATTTTAAAAAAATACTGGTTTTGCAGCATAGTCTACTTCTCCACTATGATTTTAACAATGACTTGCTTTGGTAGTTAGGTCACTTTGATGTAGGAGTGTTTGAAATGAGCAATTACGGAGTAAAACAAAATAAATGAGCAACTTAATTATCACTCACTCGTCTTTATCTTAATAATGTTGGTCCCATAAGTGTAGAAAAGAAATGGAATGATTGAGAAGCCACATGGAGGCATTGCTATATTAATCAAAAACTAATACAGAGTACTACTAAGTAGATGGGAACAAATCTTTGTATTTAGGATGGGATAGGATGCAATATTATAAATATTTGGAGGCATAGGATTCTTTCCAAGCAGGTTCTTGGATTTGCAGGATGCAAAAAATGGAGAGTAAATAGATGAGACATGAGTCTAAACGCGCAAAACACAAACAGTAGGAGAGTGGATACTTACTATAGAAAAAGAGCAACACCAGCTGTTGCTAATCTGTCTCTTAAAAACCGCGTACTTGTTAGTGATGAGAGAGAGGTACGTAACACTTTAGAAACATAAGTACGGATTTTGATTAAAAAAATACAAGTAAAAGAATATCAAACTGCTGACGCGAGGCTCGCATGATTTGACTTTAAGGTATCTTCTCACTCTTCAATCAGTGTTACCTAAATTGAGCTGTTTTTGGATGTGATTTTCAATGGTACGGCTTCATGGTACCTTGTGTCTTTAACTGTTGAACCCAGCCCCTGCCCCAGGTACCAACACTACCTCACTATTAAATTGGACTTATTATATTTCCTCCATGTTCTTTTTAAGTGTTACATTATAATCGATACATAATTTTATGCAATTTAATTAACTTAAATAAAATAAGAGGTAAGTGGGGTAGTTGGAGTTAATAGTTTATTGCAAACTAATGAATGTAAGAGGAAATAAGTAATAAAAAAAGTAGTATTGAATTTAGGTGGAGACTATAAAAGGAGAGAGATATAATATTTTAGCTTTTTGTAAAAAAAAAGTGTAACACTTATTAAAACACGAAAGTCGGAAGGAGTACCACCATTTTTCTAAAATGTCGTTTCCACACCACTTTAACATTAGATTCCCCAATTGATTCGAAATATTAAAAGATTTTATTGTAAACAAAATTATTCACTCTAAGCATTTTTGATATTTCAAAACTCATGTTGAATTTTCTTAAATCTATCTTAATTTTTCAGTTTTTAAATGAATAATTTGTAAAAGCCACCTATAAATAACCATTATTTGAAAAAAATCACTGTTTTTTTTTTTTTTTATGTTTTTGTTTTTTTTTTGTGTGTTTTTTTTTTTTTTTTTTTTTTTTTGTATTTAACACCATAAAAAGGTTAAAAAAATATAACAATTTAAACTACCATAAAAATATTTTTTTTTTTTTTTTTTGTATATTCTATATCTTTGAACGCATTTTCAGTGTGGTCAGAGTTACTTATTCAGGGTTACTCACTCGGTCAGGGGTTACTCAGAGATTACTCGGTTGGTCATGGGTCACCGTTAAATAAGAAACCTCTGCTACACGGTGTGGCCAACCACATGTGAAATTTGTGATATTCTTTAGGTTAGCATTGGTCATTATAAGGCCTTATGTTTTGAGAATCGTGTAGGACTATCTTACTATTATAAAACCACTTTTTATAATAAGTTGATCTTATGATGACAAGACGATCTTCTGTATAACAAAACTGAATCATGGATTTAAATTTTGACTGAGTTATTATTCACTAGAATAGGGCAAATGAATTGGTTTAAAATTTTGATAAACTCTGATCAATGTTGATTAATGATTATACATAATAATCTCCAATTAAAACTCCAATATTAACACCCTATGCTTTCCAAACGAGTCATATTAAGTTTGGAACTTAGTAAAGTTTACGTGAATACTAATACTCCGTGCTATTGTCACAAGTCAGAGGTCGTGTTTGGGAAAAAGCTGAAAGCTAATTGTGTTAATTGATTTTAACTAGCTTATTGTGTTAACTGATTTAACTAACTTATTTTATTAGCTTATGGTACAAAAGTTTTTGATAAACAGCTGATTGTTTAAATTTGATTGATTATGTGGAATAACAAATAAACTAATTGTGGGGTAGGTAGTTCATATAGGATTTTTAATTAAATGGGGGTATAAGTGTCATTTCACCATAAGCATTGTATAGGCTAATTGAAAAAGCTCCTAAATGGAGCTTTTTGAAAAAGAGCTTATTTAGTAGAAGACAAACTTTTAAATAAATCTGATGTAGAATAAATATTGTACATCCGTTATATAGTTACCCCTAAAATGAGCAATAGTTACCCTAAGATGATAAAAGCTATCCTGACATAAATAAAAGTTACAAAGTATTTATGCTTTATTAATAAAAGTTACCCAAAAAGTTGTAAAAGTGACCCTAAATTTTGATTAAAAGTGAACCCCGACGTACAGTAAATTATACACCGGATGTGTACAAAAGTTATTCTTAGTGGAATAAGCTCTTCAAATAATCTTCCCAACAAACACTTTGAATTAGCTTATTTAATAGCAAATAAGCTAATGTTGGTCAAATAAGCTAATTTTGCTCAAATAAGCTAGTTACCAAACACGGCCAAAATATTATAGGACGCATTTTGATTCACGCAGCTATTACATCCTAGTCCAAATCTTTCAGTATCGGTAGTATATACCTGTGGTCCTATACATTAGTACAGTATTCCGTAGTACGTTAATGTAATGACAATGACTGATACGAGTATATTAAAGGTTGCATATGTTATTTGAGATAGTTGCCAAGTCAAGAAGCCAGCCAATGGTTGGGCCCATTGTTTGATCCGAAGGTTTAAGATCAGATAGCAGAAAGGGACTAAAGAAATAGAATCCTCACTTCTGAGAAACAAGGTTTTCTTGTCAGAAGAAAAGAATGGGAGAGAAGTTAAGGGGGTAGGATTATTAGTTGTCAATGCAATTAAATTAAATGGAGTAATGAAGGAAATCCCCAATTCCCCAAATTATGAGAACCGGATACTTCTAGGAAAAAGAGTACAAAAAAGTGAAAAAACCATTATCCAGAGGTATGGCTTAGGGAAGGCTTATCACATATTCAATCAAAGTTGACTTCAAAGGTATGGGCTTTGAGATTTCTTTAAATTTTTGGGATGGATGATTTTGTAATTATTGATGTCCAATTTGCTACTAGTAGCAGTTTTGAATTTTACCATAGAAGAAATGAAAATACCACTACATCTTTGTTTACAAGTCAAACAACGGTACCTCAACAATAGCAGCATCGACTTATAGGCAAATTAAACCACTTTGTCACATTGCAGATGCTCCCAACTGTAATAGATCCACCCACCCGACTTCCCAGTCTCGAAGGCTTACCTTTGAAAGAAAGAATAGAAGATCCACACACCCGGCTTCCCAGTCTTTCCCATTGTGTCGACTTAGTAATCTAATGCCCAATAATATGTACTACATTCTTATTATTATTCCGCATTATATTTCCAAATGCAACTACAACTCTAAAACAAACATGAAGAATTGAGATTTGCAATGTCTAAATTGCATGACAAGGAATCAGTGACTGAAGAGTCTCTGAGGAAACACATAAAATACCCACTGATATACGTCAAAAATGAAATTGCAATCTACGCAAGTAAACCAGAGTGCAAAGGTACCTTTCATGGCCAGCATCCAATTAAAATTTCCCATCAGCCCATGAATTAAGCATTGAAGGACCTGAAGTTTGTATCAGGTGCCAAGAAAGCTCCTACAAATCAACAATAACAGGGAAAAAAACAATGTAATTTCACTGGTATATGATGCCAAACATTCATTAACTGAACCAACCAGGCACAAAAATGTCCAAACTCACTTTAACTGTTAACATTCTTCACTACAAGAGCTGCTTAGTTTTTACTGGGAGATTTCTGGTTCTTTTCTTTGCTCTGTTTAGCCTCAAACAATAATTCCAAGGATGTAGCAGACACTATCTCATTTCACTTTGCATACCAAGCACTTCAATACACCTAACTCCTTAGGATATATCCTCAATCTCATAAAATATATAACGTATGAAACCACCATGCTATGAAGCATTCAGACACAAGAACCGTCATGTGCTAGCAGGCCGGTAAAAGGAACAGATAGTGGCAATAATCTACAGATCTAACCCAAGGCCGACATATTGAGCCATTTGAGCATACTATAAGAAAAACCTGTAAATATATGTACAATTACTACAATCTTTAGCCTCAATATGCATTAAAATATGAGGCAAAATGACGCAAGAATCTCAATACAACATCAAGCTAACAAAAATATACATGTAATTGTTTTAAAAAAAGGAAACGGTATAATATCATAACCAATGAAACAAGTTGGGAAAGGCAATTACAATGCAGTTGAAACACCAGCCATGCTGCATGCTGACAAAATCCCATGTCTAGCTCATGATTCCAATCAAGACAGGATTAGATGTATTTGTCTAATTCGTCAATTCCCTTGAATGAACTAAAACGATTTATAATGGATTCATACACCTTAATTCCGCTTAAATATACAGCATCTTGCAGGAACTGAAAAGAAAATACCACAATTAGATAATGATGTCACGTGTGTGTGTGTGTGTGTGAGTGTGTGTGCGTGCGTGTGTGTGTGTGTGAGTGTGTATGTGTGTGTGAGTGTGTGTTGTGTGTAGGATGAGACTTAGGATGAATAATTAAGATTTTATCAGACCTCATTATGATCATGAAGCAAAATTGGAGTATTTTTCATTGGGGAAAAGCCCAAAGTGGGAATCCCCCTGTCTCATAAATCTAGCATCAGTTGTAGAAGCTAAGATTTCAGGCTTCCCGAGTTTTCCTCCTGTGGCTGTAATAGCTTGCACAAAAAGAGACCACCATGGGTTGGTATCATCAGTTGACGTTACCAAGGGGTGACCCCAGAAGTCTCTATTTGGTCCTTTTTCAACAATCTATATGAAATCAAGAAATTAATTTCAGCAAGTAATTACAGGACAAATAAAAAGGAGAAACTAAACAATATATGCACTATAATCCATGCATATGAATTGAAGTAGCAGAGAAAACAAAATACCCACAGAATCCAGTTTCATACTCTCAAGCTTCCACAAAGATCACCACTACATAAACAATTGAGATGGCTTTTCCCACTTCTGTCTTCATCCCGAAAAAATAAAAAATGTAAATCATTACTAAAATGCTACATGAGCCTAAAAGCGCCTGCCTAAGTCTTAACAAGCAGAATGCCAAAAATGAGGACATCAACATCGTGTATTTTAAATCCTTACCAAGTATACCAACCATAAAATTGTACTTGCAACTTTGCAAGTAGTTTGCAAGAGGCCTTGGGTTATACTCTTAACACAAGCTTCATTTGCCAATTCTTTGACATCACCTCAGCTAGCTACCTGGGGATATATTCAGTCATTTTTAGCCCCACAATTCCATAACTTTTTGGACTCTGGAGGATACCTTTTGATATGAAACGTAAATTTTTGAGAGCCTTTAATCTAAAGCATGCACATGGCAATTGATACAAAGAAACTTACAATACTATTTTATTCCTATAGTCCACAAAATTAAGTGTTAATTTGCCATGTCCTGGCATATCAAATTACCATGTATTGTAATATTAACACAGAAATCCCTTTAAAGACCCTAAAGAACTAGTTATTCACCTACAAGTTTACTTTTAGTATGGGCTTGCAAAGAGAATTAATCTTCGCTCTATAGTCTCCCACAGTCCCACAGGCTACTAGTACCGTAAATGGGTATTCCGATAGCAGTTAAACATCAGATGGTATTAGTTCTGTATAGCAAACGCATACAGCAGCATGTTCTGTTGAGAATTTCTATTGATCTGAAGGGCTCTCTGAAATTAATTGAATGCCTTCATCAAGGGTCTCAAGAAAGTATAAAAAGGAATGCATACAACAGACTCTCAATCCAATGCCATCTCTGATGCAAAAAGCTACTCTAAATAATTTATTGATAGTTTAGACAAGGGTGATCATCCTAGATGGGAAGATTGTCCAAGGTTCTAAGGGTGGAATCTATAATTCAAATGGATGGAGATGTAGCTCATAAGATTTACGCAGGTTGATTGAAGTGGAAGCGTGCTACGGAGATTTCATATGATCCTAGCATGCCTCATAGATTGAAGGATAAATTCTAGTGAACGGCAATTTAGCCTACATTGCTATATGGTACAGAATGTTGGTTGTGAAGCATTGTCACATATATAAGATGAATGTGGCCGAGATGCGTTATTGCAACAAAAAGTATAAGTTAAGGAATGAAAAATTAGGAAAAAAAAGTAGGGGTCACATCTATTGAATACAAAATGATGGAGAATCGCCTAAGGCGGTTTGGCCATGTAAAAAGGTGAACAACCAAGGCTTTGGTAAGGAGGCTTGAACAATGGCAAATTGTTTGGATCGCAGGGGTATTGATGTGTCTATTTTATATAGTGTTTTACCCCCGTCCCTTGGTCATAATTAGTAGTGTTTTTGGCTCTTTAGAGTCACTTTTATTACTAGTTGGTGTTCTCTAGTGTTTTCGTAGTTTTGGTTGACTTTTGCAGGGAATTATGCTTTTGGAGTATTTTCCCGAGATATTTTGGAGCAATCACGAACATTGGAGAAGCACGACCAGATTTTATAGCCCAGGGCCGGTTAGAGCCATCGAACCGGTGATTAAGGGCTCGGTATAGGTGATACCGGGGCATTTGGACCGAGTATTCAAGATCGGAAGAGAAAACCCAGATTGGCCCGAAGAATTAGGGCCCAATCGTAGTCCAAATAGTGGCCCAAATGAGCCTCCCGGCCAAAGAGGCTGGCGCCCGGAGGCGCGCCCGATCGGGCGGGAGAAGCTAAGGTTGGCGCCCGGTGACGCGCCCGGCCATTAGTGTTGAGGGAGGAAAAAGGCGCGCCCGATTGGGCGCGTGTATTTATTAGGAGACGATTAGCGTCGTTTTAGTTTGTTTTAGTTTAGGATTTGTACGGAGTATAAATATTCCTCCGTAATACGATTTTGGGGGTTTCTCCCCTCTCTTTCTCTTTCCTTTTACTTTTTCTTTACTCTCTTAATTGTTCTCTTAGATTCTCTCCCTCTTAAACCTTTGTTCTTAATCCATTCTTAATTCCAGATTTGTTTGGTAACTATTTCTCTTCTCTTAATCTTAGTTGTTTATTATATTCCTTTAATTATGTCTTACTTTATTGCTTTAATTAGTTTAGTTTCTATTATGTGTGAGTAGTTTTCTTTCTAGGGTTTATTGGGATCCTTAAATAATATGAAGGGGTAATTTATTTATGTTAATTATCAATGCTAGATTAATTTCCTATTGATTGATTTAATGTTCTGTGACTAGATTTGCGCAGATCTTTTATGCATGAGTTTGACAATATTGATTCGAGATTCGACAGATGAGAATTGATGTTTAGGTCTAGTTTCAATAGGCAGATTAATTTATAAATGGTTAAATCGAGATTCGAGAGATGAGATTTAATACCGGTAGATTAATGCTGTGATTGTAATACGTAGCGAAAGCCCTTTACGATCTGGTTAATTGATGCATTGATGATTGACTATTATTGATTTTTGATATTGCATGATAACTTCTTATTGAATTGTTTTAACGCTTTACAATTATGGCTTGTAAAAGTATAGCAATATTGAATTGATGAATCGAGCAGATGTTAATTTGATATTAAAGGCTACTTTCAATAGGAACTTAGATCTAGTAAATTGCGAGACCCTGTTAGATCTATGTTGTTTAATAAATTGCGAGAGCCTGTTAATCATATTATTTATGCAATGTCAATGATTGATTAATATGTTTTACCCTGGAGTATTATTTATCGGTGAACTTATGCCCTAGATCCTTTTATATATTGTTTTCTCCTTATTCTCATTCTTCGTAGTTTAGTTTCATATTCAACTTATATATTGGTTACTTCATAATCTAGATTATATTAGTTAATTAGGAATAGAAAGACTTGTTTCCCTGTGGAGTTCGACCCTACTTCCCTATCTACTTTAATTAGAGGACTTAGGTATTTATTTTTGATTAGGGGATACGACTTTACCCTGTCAGGTATGAGAAAACTTCAAATAGGGTGACTGATTGTGATATGAGTGCTTTAAGAATTGAGGAAAATATGGTGTTGGTTAGGGGCAAATGGAAGGAGAAAATTCATGGCAAGACGTTTCATGATATGATATTAGATATATACTTTTGTTTATTTTATTTTAGAGTTTACTCTTATTATTTACTCAGCTCATGTTTGCAAACATTACTTGATTCCTTTGCAAATGTTTTCTCAAACCTTGAAGTTCTACTCACATGTTGTTCAACACCTTTTTATCCCTTTACTACTCTTTTAGTTGATTAACAATGGAAGATGGCATTTCTGTAACTAATAAACCTATATCTCTTGTTTATAAACACAAGTCTCTTAAATCTTTTAAAAGAAAAATTAAAAGACAGTATCACGGTAGTATTTTGATAAATTCTGCAATTTTTTTTTTTTATACTACAGCTAATGGTGCTACTTCACACCCTCCTACTAAAAGCCCTTTTGAAAGTAAGGAAGAAGGGCCATAAAAGAAAATTAATCAATCCAAAGAAACTAAGGGAAATAGTTGAAACACCAATGGAAGATGCATTGATTGCAAAGAGAGGAAATTCTTAAGAGAAGCTTAAACCTCATGAAAATTAGATTGATGATCCTGACATAAGAGTAATATATTTATGTATGAGTTTTTGGTTAATGTAAACTGAAAACAGAAACAAACTAAAAACTGAAATCAGTTTCCAATTCTTAGGAAAAAAAATAATTGAGAGACTGACAATATTTCCAAACACAACCTAAGTCATCAAATCATATTTTCAAAACAACAAATTAAAAGTAACCCTGCACGAACCATAGACCCATGTATGTGGCTAGCCTTTACTAAATAAGATAAAACACCATATTGTTGAATAAGATTATAAGAACGAATACAAACGCGGTGTTTCATCTAATTTCAACAGATAAGTTACTTTTCCACATACACAAAAGGATCTTAAAAGAATTAAAGAAAAGGGAAAAAAAATTTGGGGGGGGGGGTTGCAAAGAAATGAGCTTTGGGGCAATGTATTCGGCTGGCTAGTGTGGTTTTTAAGCCCCCTCCCCCAAACAAATAATAAATATAAATTGAGATTTTCCATTGATATCTATGAGCATTTATTTAAGACTCATAGTCATGGACAAGGACAAGCAATCTTTGCATCTTATGCCATTTACTACGAGTACAAGTCGTAATACAAGTATTCTCTAAATTCCTAAATTCCAAAGACATTGAAAGTGTCCCTGAGAAAGTTCCATGATCACATATTATAGCATGTGAAAAGTCTTGGCCAAAGAAAAATTAAGTTACAGGGTCCCCTATGTTTCACATGACTAACTCGAGAAAAAAAAGATAAACAAGGCAGCCACGTAACATTAGGCATCAAACTTTCTCCAATAGACCAAAAAGCGCCTTTAAGTTATTCCAGCAGCCTTAATTTAAACTTTACAGCAATAGACCTTGGATTTTAAGAGCATGTCATCTATATCTCGTGGCCACCAAGTTCAAGAATTTTGTTTCCCTTTTTTCATTCAAATGATCCACTAATCACCAATAGGGCCATGGAAACATAATCTATAGCTTTTTAAATAAGATTTTTGATATATTTTGAGATGATTTGTAACCCAAATGATCAATGTTAAATCCATTTCCCTACAATTTGTTCAAAAGGGATGTGTTAATCATAGCAAATAACCTTAATCATGTTTGATGTCTGATCTTATTGGATATTAAGAGGTAAATCAAATACAGTCGACCAATTTGTGTAATGACATTTTTATAAGAAAGATAATTAAGAACCAAAAAAACTAACAAAATCCTTAACTCTAAAGCGTAAGAGCTGAAGTTCTAATGAGAAACCTAAGAGATAGTGACTGAAGAAAATTTTCTAGGAGTTTTAACTCAAGAGTAACTAGCTCTTGTTTCCCGAGCAGTGAAACATGTTGAAAGCTACACATCAGCATAATAGCAGTCAACTCTTTTCCTTTAAGAAGTAGGATACGTGCTTCGGTGCAGCAAGACAAAAGTTTAGTTTTAATCACAGATAATGAAGAGCCACAAGAAGCTGATACTGAAAATCCATCCTGCGTTAAGCGTGGGCATAACAAATATAGTTATTGAACAATTAATTCTGGCATCAGTCAGTTATGCATAGAGTAAATGCAATGGACTGGCAGTAAAATTTAACAACCACTAGTCCACAATCCTTCCCACTACTCAATAGTTGGAGCAATCTAATTTAAAAAGAGGGATTTCAATCATGTATACACATTTTGTGCCACCATATGTCAACCTAAAATATTTAAACAGCATGGGAATATAGTAAAAGAAACCGCAATACAGATTAAATTGAAAATTTTGGTGAAGAATATAAACAGAACCTGGAATGTCATGTTCCTTGAAGCAGGAGCCCACTCATGAGCAATTCTATCTCTAATAAACTCTGGATCCACAGTAGGTGGCAATCGAATATCGAACCCAGCCGAGGCCTCTGATGGCTGCATATTCATAGCAAACCCCTGCAAACCAAGCAAGTAATTATGTAAGAGATTAAAAATCAGAAAGACTAATACTGTATTAACAAAAAGTAGGGAGGAATTAGAACTGACATTAGAAGTAAGAATGCCAGCATCAAAAAACACAGGATTAACAGATATGACTTGAGAATTTGTGGCCAATCCTCTCCTAACCAAATTAAATTGAGAGTCCCTAAATTGAGTAATCAACTCAATACTGATCATCAAATTCTCCATTGCACTATTATCAAACATCCTGCAACCATGCCCAGGTACTCCATTAGCCTTAATAGTGACGTGCCACGGAGATCGATCAGCGTAAAAAACCCTAAAATCATCGTTTGGAGAAGCCTGTCCTTCGTCCATCACAAACCCAACATTCAATTCCTCGAATTCCTTTGAAGCCACAAACTTAGCAGCCCCATCCAACCCTCCAATCTCCTCCTCAGGTACGTATGACAGGTGGACCGTTCTGGTTGGTTCCTTATAACCCCGGAGTTCTCGAAGATTCCTGATGGCTTCCAGATATTGCATACCGATGCACTTGTCATCTTGGGCTCCGCGGGCGTAAATCTTTCCGTCGGCGGTTCTTACGCCGGAAAATGGAGGGTGAATCCACTTGTCGGTCTCTGCCGGGACTGAGTCGAGATGGGAGTTGAAGAGGATAGAAGGTAGGTCGGGCCTTGAGCCGGGCCAGGTAATAATGAGTACGGGCTTCCCAGGAACGAACTCAAACGTGCGGGTGTGGAGTCCAATGGAGTGAGCTTGGGATATGAGGAATGAGACAGGGGCGGTGTAGTTTGGATTGGGGTGGGCTGTTTTGAAAAGGAGATAGGTCTGGAATCGATTTATGACAGGGTTGTCTTCTTCTTCTTGTTGTTGAGTAGAGAGGACAGGAAACACCAACAGTGAGATAAGGAATATGGAAATGGAGAGAGAGTACAGTTCGCCCATCGTTGAACTATTGGACTAAAGATACTCCCTCAACCTCGTTTGAAGAGTATCGATGGAGTTAAGTTCGAGCTCCGTCAACTATTTTTAATTTGGGAGTAGGGAGATTCCTTCCCTTTATCCTCTACTCTCACGTGTTACTTACGGAGTTTAATTGGTTTAGCCGATAAGAAATGTCAATTTAATAAAGTCATTCATCTTACCTTATTAAAAAAAAATGTCAAAAATAAGTCATTTTTTTTTAATTATTTATGAATAATACAAACTTTGAGTTGCAGATTGATCGGGATTAGGGATGGTCATGGGTGTCTAAATCATGACAGGCTAAGGTCGTAATCACCTAATCAAACGTGTCAATAACAGGCTAAGGTCGTAATCATCTAATTAAAAATAATTTCTAAGTCCACTAATTATGCAAATAGGGAAGAAGGGTTGAACCACATGGAAACAAGTCAATTTATTCCTAATTAATCAAAAGTAATCTAAATTATTAAGTAACCAATTTGTTGTTATTAAAGGGAACTAAACTACTAAGAATAAAAGTAGGAGGAAATCAATGAATAAAAGACTTAGGGTTCACCAATAAATAATAGTAAAACATAACAATCAATCATTAATGCATCAATTAATCAAATCATAAAGGGCTTTCGCTACGTATTACAACCATAGAGTTAATTTACCGGTATTAAATCTCATATCTCAAATCTCGACTTAACCATTTATAAATTAGTCTACCCATTGAAACTAAGCCTGAACATCAATTCTCATCTCTCGAATCTCAAATCAATATTACATAACTCATACAATTAAACCAGACATAATCTAATTACATCGCATTAAATCAATCAATAGGAATTTAATCAAGCATTGACAATCAACAATAACAAATTACCCCTTCATATTATTTATGAATCCCCACAAACCCTAGAAAGAAAACTACTCACACATAATTAAATCTAAACTAATCAAAGCAATTAACACAAGTCATGATAAAATAAAGAAATAAAATTACTCAAATTAATAAAGAAAAAATCGTTACCAAAGTTAACGAAAATAATGAGTTGAATCAAGAACAAGGTGTAAAGTTGTAGAGAGAGAAAATAAAACTAAATAGAGAGAGAAAGTCTAAGAGAAGAGGTAACTTGTACCAAAACACTAAATCGTCCTTATACAAAGCTCCTAACAAATCATAATTAGAACTAAGTAAATCGCCGAAAACACCCCATTAGAAACACGCGCCCGATCGTGCAAAGGGCTGCCCGATCGGGCTCGCCTTTTTCTTCGCTCTCTGATTCTGAGCAACCGCCCGATCGAGCCAAAGGTTGCCCGATCGGGTCGGGCTATGCTTGGACTTGGATTGGGCTTCACTTCTTAGCCCACTTCGAATTTCCACTTTGGGGCTTGAATACTCGGTGTCCAATGCTCGATATTTCACATGTCGAGCCCTTAATCACCGGCTCGATGACTCTACCAGCCCTGGGCTATGAAAAGTGGTCGTGCTCCTTCAATGCTCGTAGTCGTTCCATAAAATCCCGGGAAAATGCTCCAAAAGTTCAATTCCCTACAAAACTCAACCAAAACTACGAAAACACCAATTAGTAATAACAGTGGCTCTAAATAGCTAAAAATACTACCAATTATGACCAAGGGACGGGGGTAAAATATTATATAAAATAGACATATCAGTCAACTAATATAGAAACAGAGGAAGTATGTTTTATTTAGAACTGTAAATACGCAAAAGTGTGCAAAAATGCATATTTATTTTATTGCGGGTTTGAAAACAAAAGATGATAAGCGAATAGAATAGAATAAAAACACAAAGCGAGTATATTAGGGAAAAAAATGAAATGGAGAATGCTACAAAGTATCGTACTTTGTACAGCTTATACAAACAAACACATCATGAACCTAAGAAATATTTTCCAATCCTTAGGATGTGTTCTATTTACTAAATTTTCACTTAAATAAACTTATTTTATTTTATCTAACTTAGCTTAGTAGAACTTATGAAAACATATGTTAGCTATGATTTGTACTTGTTTGTGTAACTCTTATCTGAACTTAATTTTTTTTCTTAACTAAACTTATCTAAAATCTACTAAACTTGTTACACCTAAAATAAGTGGAAACAAGCTGAATAAAGAAGTGTAAAGACTAGAATAGACCCGGTCTACAATAACTTATTGTAGACCCAACCTTCTAGTATACCATACGAATGTGATTATATCATACGAAATGTGATTATATTACTACAAAAGTGATTATATCATCTTGAAACTGTTATGTAAATGTATCACTCAAAAAGTGAACTTATCATTTTAAAAAGTATCAAACAATAAATTACATATTTTTAAATTTTATCATCCTAAAGATAATTATACACTAGTAGAATAAATGTGATGGGAAGCGGTTATAGGCAAGCGGTTTACAAAATCCGCTTCCCATTTGATTAATTAAAAAAAAAGAGGGAAGTGAAATGGGAAGCGGTTTTGGCGCGAACCGCTTGCCTTTTAACTAATGGCCAGTGGTTTGGCCTTGAACCGCTTACCATTAGTTAAATTGGCAAGCAGTTCAAGGCTGAACCGCTTACCATTTTAAAAAAAAAAAAAAAAGGGCTCATGTACAATATGTACTACACCCTCTCTTCTCCTCCCTGTTTCATTCAATTTACTTCCCAAAATTTTCAATTCCCCCGCCTTCACTCCTCCTCTCTGTCTCCCTCGTCCTCACCTGTCTTCTCACTTCTTCAGATTCCGGCCACCACCACCACCACTCCAATGTTATTCATTTTTATTTTTCTTTTAATTTGGCTATTTAATTAAGTGAAGCTGCGTTTGGGGGTCGTGCGTGGGTCGTGGGTTGAGGCTGCTGCTGGTGGTGGGTCGAGGCGGCTGCTGCTTGGTCGGAGGTTGATGGTGGTTGCTCGAGGCTGCCGGTGTTAGCTGGTGGTGTTCGTGGGTGCACTTGGTGGTGGTGCATGTTCGAGGGTGTGTTGAACCGAGCCCAAACACGCATTCTAGCTTCAATCTTCAATCTTTGTCTTTCTCACTCTCAAATTAGGGTGAGTTCTTGCTAAATTTTAGTTTCATATGTATTAATTAGTATTAATTGTTTGTTATTCCAAAATTTGAAGTTAGGGTTTCAAGTAGTTAATCCAAGTTTCATATGTATATATATATTGTTTTAATTTGAGTAGCTTTAAATGAAATTTATGAATAGAATATATATTAGTTAACATTTTAGTTTGTTAAATTGTAGTTAATAAATTGCAATGTATATATGAATATAATGGATTGATATATATATATATATATGTATATATATATATATATATATATATATATATATATATATATATATATATGTGTGTGTGTGTGTGTGTGTGTCTATATATATATATATATATATATATATATATATAAGTAAACTTAGTTTGATTTTGTATGTATGTTAATTTAATTATTAGCCCTATTTAAATTAATGAACTTGTTTATTGTTGAATGTCAAATAAATGCAAATAATAATTGAATGCTTGCATCATCATTTGCCTAGATACCCGTTCGAGTCTTTCTCAATAGGAGAAAGTCTTGAATAGTCCCCAGTTGGGACTGTTCTTGGACGTTTAATCTCACTTAGGTAGTGAATGTATGTCTCTTTCGATTTTAAGGAATATCCGGGCTTCTCATTTTCTCACCATGTTCTCTAGGTACATATGTAGGTAAGTTATTACCTACATCGTGTACTTGGAGAACTGGGGGGAAATGCTGCCGGATTTTCCTAAAAATTGAAAAGTTGACATACATTCACTAGTGAGATTAGACGTTCAAGGATGGGTTAGGTTGGAGTGATAAGGACCTTTTGGGAGCATTCATTTTTACCATTTATGGATGATATATATGCTATGTACTTTGATTACATAATATATGTTACATTTATCATTGTTTGAAATGTGTTGGTATGTTTAAAGGCAATTTAAATCGTCAATGGATCGCGGTTGGATGTATGGTAGACGTGATACATTGGAATTTTTTAATGGGGTTCAAGAGTTTTGCAAGAGTGCTTCACAGTATCAGCTTAGAACGGGTGTCAATTACCTTTATTGTCCTTGTGTCAATTGTAATAATGTCATAAGGGTCAATAGTGTGGATACCATCATGGCTCATGTACAATGTCATGGGTTAAGGCCTCAATATCATGTTTGGGTTTGGCATGGTGAGAAGGGATCGTATAGGGAGAATGTTGTTGGCAATGAGACGCATGTTGAAAGTGCCGAGATTCATGTTGAAGAAGAAAATGGGAGTGATGATGGTGGTGAAGGGGATGACACCGAGGATGGTGGTGGTGATGATCACTTGGATGAGATGATGCGTGATGTTGAAGGTGAATTTGGTGACCGACCTGATGTATTTGAGTCATTATCAGAGGCTGCCAAAAAGCCTTTGTATCCCGGGTCCAAAAAATACACAAAACTCTCAGCCGTGCTTACACTATATAACATTAAGTCTAAGCATAACTGGAGTGACACTAGTTTCACTTCTTTGTTGACTGCGTTATGTGATATGTTGCCAGATGGGAATGAACTTCCTAATTCCTATTATTATGCAAAGAAACTAATGTGTCCATTTGGTTTGGAGTATAAAAAGATACATGCATGTCCTAATGACTGTTTTCTGTATCGAAATGAATATGAAGAGTTGGAGGAGTGTCCACGTTGCGGTAAGTCGCGTTACAAGCGATCAAGCTGCAATGCTGGTAGTAAAGGACCTCCTGCCAAGGTGTTGTGGTATCTTCCTATTATTCCAAGGTTAAAGCGTCTATTTTCAATACCAAAAGACGCCAAGAACCTGCTGGGTTTGAGGACTTACCACTACCGGTGCCTAGAGAGGAATATGATTTTTTTTAAGCTGCGTGACGCGACCGGGAGCTTTGTGCGATGGCCACGTGATCGGTTGAGGTTGGTAGGAGGGGTAAGTAAACAATACTTGTATGTAACTAGATTAACATGTGCTTTGTGCAATGACCATGTTTTTTTATGCTACTAGATTACTATGGAAATTCAGTCCGCTAAAAGGAAGAAGGTGGAGAAGCAAAAATCCAAGGAAGAAGGTCCTCCGAAGATGGAACAAGGACAAGTGTCGAAGAAGAGTTCGAGAGCTTCATGTACTCCACTAGTAGAAGCCAAAGTCCTTAGGTCGCTTTCGAAAGCCGGTACTTTTCTTCACAACCGTGTTAGTGAGTTGCCTACGGGTACACATATTCAAGTGAACTTGCCTAAGGTATTGTTCCACTATGATGAGGATTCGATCGCATACATTTCTAGAGAGGATGTGACAGAATTTCTAACCGGTTCCATGCTTAACATTTCCATCATTCAAACATTCATGAGGTAAATTAACGAGACTATTTCTAAACATATTGTATTTTTGATATTTTCGTACCAAAACAATGCAACTAGTAATTACTTGCACACATTACTTTCTTAAAGGTCACTACAGGAGCTCCTTGCTAGTAAACCCGATGGTGAAGCAGCAGTTGGGTGGTTATGCCCTGAGCAGACCTCCGTAACCAAATGCTTGCATAACCCTCGTGATGTGATAGATTACCTTGAGCGGGGTATTAGAGAATCAATGCGTGCGGGAAACAAGTTCTTATTAGCCCCTTGTTTTGAGGAGTAAGTTTAAATATGTCACTCTTAATTTGTTTGTTAAGTATAGATGTTGACGCATAACAATTGATGGATTGATATTTGCTTTAATATACATGTAGTCTACATTGGAGCCTTATGGTGATTTGTGTTTCCAATAACACAATCTACTACTTTGACTCGACTCGTATATGGCCACCAAGGAAGTTGCTAGTGAATAACCTATTGAATAGGTACATACCGCTTCCTATATATTGTTTTGTATCATCACATAAGTGATTGAGTGGCTATGTTCCTAAATCGTTTGTTTTATATTTTTTTGAAGTGTTATGAAGAAGTTGAATTGTCGTTCGGTTGCGGGTCCCACGTGAAAATATGCGAAGGTAAAGCCTTGATATATTGATTTATTTAATAAAATTGCCTTGAGTTTTATCACAGCATGACTATTTTAACTTTGTGTCATTTTAGTGTGCGCAACAAGACAACGACGTTGACTGTGCCATCTACGTGATGAGGTTTATGCATGACATAGTCAATAGGTGCACTGAAGCCCAACACATTGAGGAGGTACTTGTTTTTACTTTTTTCCGGTTCGATTTCGGATAAAAGTCGTCCTAAAACTAAGTATAATGATAATTTGCTATGATTCCAAACATTAGGCACATAAGACAAGTTGTAATTGACATGTTATGATAAAGAAATAGCTCATTAGATAAGAAATGTAGAAATCGGGCAAAGTAGTAGTGAAATAGGCGATTTTGGGTAAAAGCCGTCCTAAACTTAGTTGAATGCTAATTTGCTATGATTTAATACATTAGACTTGTTGTAATTGACATGTTATGATAGATAAATAGCTCATTAGATAAGAAATAAAGAAATCGGGCAACGTAGTAGTGAAATAGGCAATTTCGGGTAAAAGCCGTCCTAAAACTTAGTAGAATGCTAATTTCCTATTATTTCAAACATTAAACACCTAAGACTAGTTATAATTGACATGTTATGATAAAGAAATTGCTCATTAGATAAGAAATGTAGAAATCGGGCAAGTTAGAAGTCAAATAAGCGATTTTCGGTAAAAGTCGTCCTAAATCTTAGAAGAATGCTAATTTGCTATGATTTAAAACATTACACACCTAAAACTAGTTATAATTGATATGTTATGATAAATAAATAGCTCATTAGATAAGAAATAAAGAAATCGGGCAACGTAGTAGTGAAATAGGCGATTTCGGGTAAAAGCCGTCCTAAAACTTAGTAGAATGCTAATTTGCAATGATTTCAAACATTAGACACCTAAGACTAGTTATAATTGACATGTTATGATAAAGAAATTGCTCATTAGATAAGAAATGTAGAAATCGGGCAAGTTAGAGGTCAAATAAGCGATTTTTGGTAAAAGTCAACCTAAAACTTAGAAGAATGCTACATTGCTATGATTTAAAACATTACACACCTAAAACTAGTTATAATTGACATGTTATGATAAAGAAATAGATCATTAGATAAGAAATAAAGAAATCGGGCAACGTAGTAGTGAAATAGGCGATTTCGGGTAAAAGCCGTCCTAAAACTTAGTTGAATGCTAATTTGCAATGATTTCAAACATTAGACACCTAAGACTAGTTATAATTGACATGTTATGATAAAGAAATTGCTCATTAGATAAGAAATGTAGAAATCGGGCAAGTTAGAAGTCAAATAAGCGATTTTTGGTAAAAGCCGTCCTAAAACTTAGAAGAATGCTAATTTGCTATGATTTAAAACATTACACACCTAAAACTAGTTATAATTGACATGTTATGATAAAGAAATAGCTCATTAGATAAGAAATAAAGAAATCGGGCAACGTAGTAGTGAAATAGGCGATTTCGGGTAAAAGCCGTCCTAAAACTTAGTAGAATGCTAATTTGCAATGATTTCAAACATTAGACACCTAAGACTAGTTATAATTGACATGTTATGATAAAGAAATTTCTCATTAGGTAAGAAATGTAGAAATTGGAAAAGTGAGCACCCGAGGCAACTACATCACCCGAGGCAACAGCCTCGGGTTATGCCAGGCAGCTGCAAGCAGCCAGCCACCAAACTGCAACAGCTTCCAAGCAGCAGCAGCAGGAGCCTAGGCAGCTGCCCAGGCAGCCGCAGCAGCCACCTGGCAGCTGCAGCAGCAGCCAGGCCGCTGCAGCAGCCACCTAAAACTGAGTAAAATGATCTTTGTATTATGGGCAATGTTTGTGAAAAAAAATTCCAAACGGAAAAAAAATGTGAAAAATGGGCAAGTAGAAGTGGAATAGGCGATTTTGGGCAATAGCCGTCCTAAAACTGAGTAAAATGATCTTTTGCTATGATTTAAAACATCAGACATCTAAAACTAGTTGTAATTGACATGTTATGATAGATAAATAGCTCATTAGATAAGAAATGTAGAAAACGGGCAACGTAGTAGTGAAATAGGTGATTTTGGGTAAAAGCCGTCCTAAAACTTAGTAGAATGCTAATTTCCTATGATTTCAAACATTAGACACCTAAGACTAGTTATAATTGACATGTTATGATAAAGAAATAGCTCATTAGATAAGAAATGTAGAAATCGGGCAACGTAGTAGTGAAATAGGCGATTTTGGGTAAAAGCCGTCCTAAAACTTAGTAAAATGCTAATTTGCTATGATTTCAAACAATATACACCTAAGACTTGTTGTAATTGACATGTTATGATAGATAAATAGCTCATTAGATAAGAAATAAAGAAATCGGGCAACGTAGTAGTGAAATAGGCGATTTCGGGTAAAAGCCGTCCTAAAACTTAGTAGAATGCTAATTTCCTATGATTTCAAACATTAGACACCTAAGACTAGTTATAATTGACATGATATGATACAGAAATTGCTCATTAGATAAGAAATGTAGAAATCGGGCAAGTTAGAAGTCAAATAAGCGATTTTTGGTAAAAGCCGTCCTAAAACTTAGAAGAATGTTAATTTGCTATGATTTAAAACATTAGACACCTAAGACTAGTTGTAATTGACATGTTATGATAGATAAATGGCTCATTAGATAAGAAATGTAGAAAACGGGCAACATAATAGTGAAATAGGCGATTTTTGGTAAAAGCCGTACTAAAAATTAGAAGAATGCTAATTTGCTATGATTTCAAACATTAGACACCTAAGACTAGTTGTAATTGACATGTTATGATAGATAAATAGCTCATTAGATAAGAAATGTAGAAAACGGGAAAATTGGTAAAAGCCGTCCTAAAACTTAGTTCGTTGAATGCTAAATCGGGCAAGTTAGAATGATGTTTGAAATATTTAACATATATATATTATTTTTATTTTTTAATTATTAGTTTGAATTTTATGTAATATATGAATGATGTTTAATGTTTGGTATTTTTTTCTTTTCAAAGGTTTGTAAGATTCAAAGGGAAGGCCCTTTGACAAAGGAAGAAGTTGATGAAATTCGCGACATGTGGGCTTTTTTTGTGACATTTGATAGCATCTAGGTAGAATATATAATAAATATGTGTTAGTTAGATAATGAATTAGATTGAGTTTTTTTTTTTTTTTTTTTTTTTTTTTTTTTATGAACAATTAATATTTAGTTACCATATCTTTTTTATTTTTAGTAGTAAATCCATATGTACATTATATTACTTATTTGTAATTAGTACTATACATTATTTATGAGTTTTATATATGTTATTATTATTATGCATTTTATTGTTATTGAATTATTATTATTCCAAAATTTGTAATATTTTTAATTAATTATTATTAATTATTAATATTAATTAATAATAATATTATTAATAATAATAATTTTTAAAAAACTGGATTAATGTGCATATCAAAACAGGTCACTAATAATATTATTATTATTAACTATTATATATATTAAAATAAAATAAAAAAAAATACAAATGGGAAGCGGTTTTGGCGCCAAACCGCTTGCCATTCCCCCCAAATGAGAAGCGGTTCTGAACCGCTTGCCATTTACATGGAAATTGGGAAGCCCCCTAAACCCATGCGGTTCAAAACCGCTTCCCATTTGGGATTTTGAACCGCTTCCCATAATGTTTTTTCTACTAGTGATATAATCTCATTAAATGATTTACTGTGAGATTGTATAATTCAAAATACGACTCACAAAAAGGTAATTATATCATCTAAAAATGTGATTATATCATTTAAAAGTGTCAAATTTTGGGTCTACAATAATTTAGTGTAGACCGAGTCCATACAAGACCCTACACTAAATTAAATTAAAATGGTTACATGAGACTTTGCTGGTTTACGAAGAAAGAAAAGCAGTTATGAACGTTACAAATCAGCGGGTATTATAAGCAATGTTTTTAATTTTTTATTTTTTAAAAGCCCCTATATATATATATATATAAACAAATAAATTCCTCTACATCATCAACAATACCGTGATTTAAATAACAAAAAATAGATAAGCAGATCCTTGGATTCAATTGCCGCCGGCAGGCCTGAATTCAATTCGCTGGTAAACTCCCCTGCATTTTGCTTCTCTCTCATTCCTCTTACGATTTATCAGCAATTTTTCTTAATCAGCCCAATTTTAGGTACTGGTAAATGTCAATTTCTGAATAAATTGATGTTCTTTTACTTTGGATCTGATCTTGTTGATGCCAGTTTCTGCTTGTGTATAAATTAGATCTATAAAACGATCGCATTAAGTTTGTTTTGTTTTCCAGAAATTTCAAAATCAAGTTGCTCTACATTAGAGATCTGATCTGATCATTCATTATAATTGTTAACGAGAATTTGAAAAGGAAATGACTTTATGTTGATTTTTTGGATCCCAATTAGTATAAATCAAATGCTGAAATCGACTGAATTTCTGGCATTACTAGGGAGAATTGTGTTAAATCTTGTTTGATTGATTTAAATTTATTTTCATAAAAAACTTTTTGATAGGCCTGAGATCTAATGTTTTGTTATTGGTGCAGTAAATTATCAAAACCATGGGATCTGTTACCGATACTGCAAACATGGGATCTGTTACCGACACTACAAACACGGTAATAACAATATGAAAATTGAATTAAAGGTGTGTGTTTGTCTCCATTTTAAGTATAATGATGAATGAATTCTGGATGTTGCAGGAATCTGGAAAGAAGGTTACCGTCATTTTTGTATTGGGTAACTTGTCTCGCTTCCATACTACAATATCTTTTGAATTGCATAACGTAGTTGTATTGTTGAAAGATCATCTAATTAGTTAGGATTTTACATGAGCAGGTGGCCCTGGCAGTGGCAAAGGCACCCAGTGCACTAATATCGTCCAAAATTTCGGGTACACTCATTTAAGTGCTGGCGACCTTTTACGAGCGGAAATCAAATCTGGTTCTGAGAATGGGTATTCTTTTTGTCTTTTAAAATTGTTTTTTTTTTAGCATTGAGATCTAATCTGGTTCTGTGAGTGAGATCAAATTTGTTATCATATTGGCTTCTAAGCTTTTATCAAAGTTGTGATTGACCTAAGTAGCATATCACTGTTTGGTTTTCTAGTACCATGATCCAGAACATGATCAAGGAGGGAAAGATTGTGCCAGCTGAGGTGACTATTAAGCTTCTTCAGAAAGCTATTCAGGAAAGTGGCAATGAAAAATTTCTGATTGATGGTTTTCCTCGCAATGAGGAGAATCGCGCATCCTTTGAATCTATTGTAAGGCTTCTCAGTAATAGTTATTTTCTGTACTCTTAGTTTTTATGTATTTTGAATCTATTTTCTAATTTGTGTTTTTACAGACAGGAATAGTGCCAGAAATTGTTTTGTTTTTTGATTGTTCAGAGGAGGAGATGGAGAAGCGCCTGCTTAACAGAAACCAGGTTGGAGAAACATGGCCTCTTCGATTTTTTAGCTCATCTATTTTTCATCTCTTTCCTTATTGACCTGTTTTCCAATTGCTTTATCATTACCTATTAATTGGTATCAAGGGAAGAGAAGATGATAATATTGAAACTATAAGGAAGCGTTTCAAGGTATACATGGAATCCAGTCTCCCGGTAATTCAGTACTATGGCAATCTTGGAAAAGTTAGAAGGGTAATTTCTGTTTTCCATGTCAAATTAACAAGTTTTTTTTTTTTTCTTTTCTTTTCTTCTTCTTCTTTCGTCTTCACTCGCTCCCTGGCTTGTTTAATCTAACCCATTGAACTCTTCACTATCTTGTAGATTGATGCAGCAAAGCCAATAGATGTTGTTTTTGAGGAAGTTAAAGCTATATTCGAGAAGGTAATTCTATCAACTTTAAAAAATTTGTCCATGAGCTTTTTTAAAAATTAAGAATTGCCAAGTATATCATAAGAATATGAGTGATTCCACTTTCATTGTTTACTGGTCATTTCCCTGCTTTTGTATACATTTAGTCATACACTGTAATGATAGATTTATTTTTATTGATTCTTTTCAGGTTGATGCCTAGATGTTTTATAGCTAACCAAGAATATCAGGCATATTTTTATTGAGGTAATATATGATAGGATTTGGAGGTTTATTATGATTGTATAAGAAACACACTATATTCCTATTTTTGTTTTCTCCCCTGATTTTGTAAGGGAGATGCCTATACTTAGAACTCTGGGTTCTAAAGAAAATGTGTAAGCTGATGAATTATCGTGGAGTTATTTTGATTTATAAGTGGGTTGCCCATTATCATTTTGATAATATTTATTGGCTTATTTTTTAAAACTATTCTACTCTTCATATTTAAATTTTTGTATATCAATTGAAGTTCTTAGCATATCGAAGCCTCATTTCTCTCCTTCTCTAGTTGTTAAAGCAGTAAAAACTTTCTTGTCTATCAATAACTCCAAAAGCATCATCATTTCTAAGGTGAGAGACGTATGAAGTACCATACTTCGTATTTAATTTTACCTACAAAATAGAGTAGCTCTAGCTTAGGTTCATTATGAAAGTATACAAGTAATAAGAGCTTCTGAGACTATTTATTTTTACCTACAAAAAAGAGTAGCTCAAGCTTAGGTTCATTATGCAAGTATACAAATAATCTAGAGCTCATGAGACTCGACTCTAGATTCGAATTGGTCAGGCCCCATTTATGGGAAAGCTCTCCCAACATGTTTTTCCAAGTTTAAAGTCCAAAACCTTAGTTAAGTTAGAACAACTCTCCTACCAGTTGATTCAAGCATTTGTTGGTTAGCTTAAGATCAAATATAGTTCAGGCAATCATTTAGATGGATGGAGATGTATGAACTATGAAAGCATGTTATAGGTGTGGGAGCAAAAAAGGCTTCAATGGAATGATGTTGATTGTTTAGAATTGGGAAAAGGTAATTTCTTAGGAAAGTTATATGTATTCATGTAGCTTAGATAAGGCATTTGATTGAGTAAACTCAAGTGATAGAGAGTTAAACACTTAGACATGGCTCAAACTTGCATGGGTTAATTTAGAGGTGATCAACTCCGGTTGGATCGAGGCAAGTCTTAGCATCAAATCTCATGCTCAAACCCGTAAAAGAAAGTGGTGCACTTATTGGGCCAAACTGGACTTTAGGGTTTTTTGAGTTGGGTTCGAGTTTTAACTACACATGTATTTTTAGGCTTGCCAAAACCCGCACTCTTTTGGTTCGGGCTAGTGAGCCATAGTTGATCACCTCTAGGTTATAAATAGGGTGGTTATTAGACTAGGTAACCTTATAAATGTAGGATCCATGAGGCTACCATGACTCTTAAAAGGCATGATCAAATTCTTTTTTTGTTTTTAGTATGCCTCGCCCCACCCGGTTCACCAAACACATCCGGATCCGACCCGAGTTGCACACTAGGTTTTGGCGAGTCAGTGTCCCAACAAACAACTTCTTCCCAACTCTTTTCATTATAAATTCTAAAAACAAAGAATATTTACTATAATCTAATTTACAACTTGTCAGAAACAAGAGAAAGAAAAAAATCTTATTTTTTATTAATATTTACTCTAACTTGAACTCAAATGAATCTATCTTACTTTCAATCCATCTTTGTCCAGCCAGCTCATAAGAAAATGTTAGACCAATCTCAGAGCTGACACAACCGAATTGGTTGAAGAAAAGGAAACCCCAACGACCAAGTACTCCCGCCCCAAAAAGCGAAAACCGAACAACCACCAGGCTCGTCTGAAGAGGAGGCGGGCGCCCTCTAAGTTTACCACCCTACCCACTAATGGACTATGAGGAGAGCAGGCGAACCGGAACCGACCGAATCACTGTAGCAAACCCTCCCTTTACTCAATAGATAGCGCTTATCCTCTTTCAATAAAAAAAATGAGAAATGGGGCAGAAAAAGGTCTTTATTGAAAAGGCTTTGCACCTGAAGTTTTTGCATTAAGTGAGGCTCAAATTTGTGACATCCTTTAAGCAACATCAAGCTGACCATTTGAGCTGAGATCAGGTTCGCCATAGAAATATAGCCTTACATTTGGTAGAAAATAATGAATAAGGTAAAAGAAATATATTAATGTGTTTTGTTTAGTACTACCTTCGTTTTTTATTAGTTGACACTTGATACGTTTTGACTTTAGCACTATTCAGTATTCACACAATTCTCTAGTTCTCTTTGAACGTGTTTTGTGATTGTGATGTGAGGTCTACTTAGAATTGTCATGATAAATATTTTCTAAATATCAACTTTTTATAATTTTTGCTTATCGTAAATTAAAGATATTAATGGTTGAATTAGTGCATTGGCAAACGTGACTAAAGAAACGTATCAACTAAAAAGAAACTAAGGATGGTTGAATTAGTGCATTGGCAAACGTGACTAAAGAAACGTGTCAACTTAAAAGAAACTGAGGAAGTATTAATTATCTTCTATTTCTTTCTAATTCTAACTTTTGTTTTTCATGATTGATAAGCCTAACATCTCTTTACTTAACACATCCCTCTCAAAAACCCAATATTACTCCTTCTCCTTTTCATGTTTCTCTCCTTTATTGTTATTACTTGATTGATTAATGAAATTTAATCAACATCCCTAAAATTAAATTTACCAAACATAATATAAAGGGAAAAAAAAAATTGCACAAGAAATTAGGAATTGATTCAGTCCATCATATGGCTTCATATAAATGTGATGGTATACTATGCACTATTTCATACAAATTGTGTGAAACAATGAATACTGTACTATTTTGTTCAATTTGTACTGTGAAACAATGCATACCATTTTTTTTTTTTTTTCAAATTATATGAATTAAAAGTTCCTATTTCAATCATACTGCACGGAATTGTCAATACTTTGGAAAAAATGTTCCATTTTTTTTTACATTGTGCTCATAATTATTTGGTCTAATAATAAATCATCAATCAAAAAATGCACTTAAAGTAATTTATAAAAGCAAGGGAGCAATACCGTTCACAAAAAAAAAAAAAAAGGGAGCAATAATGGTATTAAATTTGTAATCTAATGCACTTGGGATGAATTACCACACTTAAATAATTCATATGAATGTACAATGTGCCTTAAGATAATTTGATGATTTTATGCAATAATGCAAATCAATATTGGGACGGATGGAGTAATAAGTTTAAGGATCTTACTAACGAATGTCTTTGGGACATTTAATAAGTATTTAAAATATTCCTGAAGTGGTATTAATATGGGAATACACGTTAAAATCACGTGTCAACGTATCGTTCGATTTAATTACTTCCTCTGTTACATATTTGTTGCAACTTTGTATTTTTTTATGTCTCACAAATATTACTCAAAGTTGCAAGTACTATGTAATGAAGTAATATGCAATTTATTTTATTGTTTCTACCTATTAATTTCTTATCCAATACCCTCATAGTGTTAAACTATTAATTAGCTTTTGTTTTTCTTTGTCTACATTATACCTAGGAACCCCTTCACAATCTCTCTCTTACCTTTTCGACTTTTTTTTTTATACCCCACTTATATAATAAGTCTGTGTTACACTATTACAGTAACGAGAGTTGTAGTATCCGATATTTTAATTAGTTAAAATTTTTAAGGGTGATACGGCTTATAACTTAACTTGAATCTCTTGGACGGAGTCATTCATGCAACTCTCTTTACAGTGAAAAAAGAAAAGGAAAAAAAAAAAACACTATTTTTGAAAGAAATCTTGCTCCTTAATCTTAAAATAGTCAACCGAGTTCTTCTAGGGGTAGAGTCGTAGAGAGGGTTTTGAAGAGTCAAAGTGGTAGGACTTAGTTTCTTAAAAAAAAAAAAAAAAAAAAAAAAAAGTGTTTTAGCGGCCACGTAGACGTGGCAAGTGAGTCGTGGCAAGGTATAATTGGAGAAAGATACGCCACGGAGGATGATAGTGCGTGTTTGATATAAAGAAGACGAGATATGAAACGCGCAGCTTCAGGGAGCGTGGGAAAACAGAGAAGGTTTTCAATCAATTTTCTGGAAGTCTATCAATAATTTAGTAGTCAGATTATATTACAGAGATAAAAGAGAGAGAGATGGGTAGGTGCGTAATAATCATGAGCTTGATGATGCTGCTGATGAGTAGCCGATTTACGGAGGGAATATGGCTGAATCTACCAAGTACAGGAACTAAGTGCGTTTCTGAGGAGATCCTGAATAATGTTGTTGTCGTTGCTGATTATGTTATTATCGATGAACAAGGTCACGCGTCTCCCACTGTTTCGGCTAAGGTCTCTTTCTTTCTTTTTATTCTTGGATTTTAATTTCAGTTGTATGGTTTTTTACGGATGTAAATTGCAAAACAGGTGACATCTCCTTACGGCAACAATCTGTACCACAAAGAAAATGTGACTCATGGTCAGTTTGCTTTTACGACTACTGAGATTGGTAATTATGTTGCCTGTTTCTGGGTTGATGGTAATCATCAATCTGCTACTCTCAATCTTGACTGGAAAATCGGGATTGCTGCCAAAGATTGGGATTCTGTTGCCAAACAGGAGCATATTGAGGCAATTACTCTTCCACCTCTCCCTATTCTACTACCTCCATTAATTTTTAGTTGCAACGAAGGAATTTTTTTATGTCTCACAATTGCAACTAAAAATTAACAGAGGTTCTCGTTCAACACTAACTAATACCTCTATTATTTCATTCTCTATTTAGGGTGTTGAACTTGAGTTTCGGAAACTTGAATCTGCAGTCGAATCTATTCATCAGAATTTACTCTATCTGAAGAACAGGTACTTCCACACCCACTTTCCAGTTTCCACATCCATCTGCACCCACTTATATCCTCATATGCTCTTCAGTGATTCAGTCTTCGTTAGCTTACTAATTGAATTCACTAGTCTTGTTCTTATTGTTAACTTTCCACCGTACAGTTATGCTTTAATGCGGGTACAACATGGATTAATCCTAATAGTTTAGTGAAGTCTGCTGCTGTTAAATTAATAGCTTGCTGTCTAATGTGATAGGCCTGGTTTTTTTTTTTTTTTTTTTTTTTTTTTTTTTTTTTTTTTTTTTTTTTTTTTTTTTTTTAATAAAGACTGGTATCTATTCATGTTGCGCCAAGATTGTTCATTGTTGTGAAATTTTTTGATACAACAATGTAAAAACTGAAGCTGATACATTGTATTGTTGAATGAATTTGCACAGGGAGGCAGAAATGAGGGAAGTGAGTGAAAAAACCAACGCTAGAGTTGCCTGGTTGAGTATTATGTCCCTCAGCGTGGGTATTGTGGCTTCACTTTTTCAGGTGTGGCATCTGAAGCGCTACTTTCAGAAGAGGAAACTTATATAGTTATCATTTCTGAGTCTGATAAAATTAAGTTAAGGGGAAGGTTCTTCATTCTTCAAAGGAGAACTAGAGTTGATAGATTTTTTAGTTTTGCCCCAGCAGAAATTTATTTAGCATAGAATGATTAGACTCCTCCCCCTTCACACACGGGGATTATGGGTTTTGTTGAGCTCTTTCTTATATGTATCACTTCCCTAAATTTAATTGGAAAAACCTATTTTTAGTATGTGCTTCCACTGTCGTGATTCAATTCTCATTTCTTCTAAAGAAACTATCAATTGATCTTTGCTCCTATTATACTTTGCATCACAAATATATGATCATCTGCAATTGCATAGGTTTATTTTTAAATGTGTGCATAAAAAATGTGCAAAAAGCGGGGAACAAAAAGGATTAAATGGTTTCTCTAAGGCACATAAAGCAAAGCTTGAGATGATTAGTCCCTCCATCTTCCCCCGAGTGATGGGGGTTCAATCCTCACCCTCCCCCCTTTTGGGGCATCCTTCGTATCTTACCAATTAAAAAGAATAAAGCAAAGCTTGTTGATAAATTTTTTTATTTTTTATAGAGCATTATATTAATCAAATAAGATCAAGGAATTCGGTTAAGGTTAAAAGACCTAGAGAAAACAAGCCATACACACTCTTTTAGAGCAACTATTAGTATTCCGCTGTGCAACATGGTGAGCTACTACATTACCTGCTCTCTTCAAATGAGAAAACTTAATAAGATTTAGCTAAAAAATGCACTTCATCATATATTAGCCACATAGTAAACCAACTGGAAGAAGCACCATTGAGAACCATGGCAGCAAAACTATAAATCATCACTGTCCTCCTTGAATGCCCCTTCACTTTTGATTTTGCATACATCTGCTCTTCATCATAATAATGCTTTCTCAACAGCCCTAAGCACCACGTCCCAAAAAAAATAAAATAAATAAATAAATAAATAAAAAAACACTAAGCACAGAGTTACCAAATTGCCTCTGATATGCGTTTGCTCGTCCATTCAATATACTACCTCTGTTTCATATTATTTGCAACAATTAAACATTTTTCTCTCTACTTTACGTCAAATTGTTGCAAATAATATGAAATGGAGGTAATAGATACTTGATAGCCATCTAAGTAGTAACATCATGTAGAGATAATATCTAATCTGAAAACAAATATACCCAAAAAAATTACTATACTAAATTGTCGCAAGTCTTCCTCTTATTAAGCTTGTTACGTCAACTGTCAATAGGAGGTTCCAAATCAAACATTAGTAAAATATGAAAAGAAAATAAATCTCTTGGAAAAATTAGACATTCTAATCACATAAATAAATTTATATTAAAATACTACATAGAAGTATAAGACTTGGGTTGCATAATTTGTGGAGAGGTCTCAAAACAAATTGTAAAAAGTAAAATTTAGAAGTGTATTTCAAAAAAAAAAAAAAAAAAAAAAAAAAAAAAAAGAGTAAAATTGTGAAGGCTGAAGGCCTGAAAATCTTCTGCATGTAGATTACTGTAAATTGCAGAAAATAGATACATTAGCAGAGAGTTGGCAGTAGATAGCACCAGATGCTAAATTGTAGAATTTCAATGGGTCTAACTTCCTCACTTTGTTCTACAATCTACGTTAAACAAATGTGGGAAACAAATGTGGGAAATAAATACTTTCAATCAGTGAAGAGATTGAATTGAAACAGTATTCTAAACATGACCTACTGAATACTGTAGTTCTTGTTGAGGAGGGGGTTGGGGGGGATAATTGAGCATCATACACATTGTTTACCTAGAAAGTAGAAACTTGTTTTTCGTCTCACATTTATTTCCTTCTCCACTTACAGTATTCTAAACATGACCTAAATACTGTAGTTCTCGTTTTGCTCCTAGCCATTCTCTTACAGTTATATATTTTCCCAAAATTAATATTCCCTTCACATTTCTTTACCTGGGCTGGAAACTTACGGATGTGATTGGGATATCTTTCATCATTCCCATGTGCAATTTAGCTGGCAACACTTCTCTGACCAGTGCAGCAGTGCCCAGAAATAATTAGGATTGGCCTCTCTTCTTCACAATCTCAACAAAGTCTTCACTGGCCTAGTCTGCAACTAGCAACAATTTCGAGTTTCAGTTCATTCAACCAAATAAACTAAAAGCTCAAGCTCCTTATTTGTAGGCCCTGTTTGGTAGTAAGCTTATTGGGGGTATATTAGCTTATTTGACTAACTTTAGCTGATTGATTAGTCAAACAAGCTTATTCCACTAAATAAGCTATTTTTGAAAAAACTCATTTTAGGAGCTTTTTCAATTAGCTTATTCATTAATTATTGTGAAATGACACTTATAGCCTCATTTAATTTAAAATCCTATCTAAACTACCTACCCCACAATTAGCTTATTGGTCATTTCACATACTCAATCACCTTAAGCTATCAGCTATTTATCAAACACTTTTATATAATCAGTTAATACAATAAGTTAGTCTAATCAGTTAATAAAATCAACTAACTCAATCAGTTTCAGCTTTTAGCTTTCCCCCAAACAGGGCCATAGTCTTTATACACAGTATGACACTTGTAGCATGATTGCATGAGAACACAGGATCTACTCAATCCCTAGGTTCTACAAACCCAAACCCAAACCCAGACTAGGATTGCTTCCCATTCCATCTACAGCAATTGCGCCTTTCTTATCATATGCTGCAATTATTTATCGCCTCTAGGCCCATACGCGGGGAGCATTAACATCAAAACTAGCAATTAGCACAACAGGCTTCTCAAAAATCTTAACCTCCTTCAGCATTGGACTCTCATCATGTGAGTTACTGCAGAACTTTTCATCAACAAATATACAACCTCACAAGAAATCCAACTTTGAAACATCCTACACTGCATGATGAAAAGGCCAGCAGATGCGAATTGATGCGAATTGAACACAATTAAGTTCTATAAAGTTTCAAACATAGGGCCAACTTCTTTTTAATTATGCACCAATTTTTCATCATGTTGAAGAGGTGTACAAACCTTAAGCACTAAAATGCATTAGACCACTCCGAATGAAAAAGCTTTGACATGACAATTATTGAATGAGTTTCTCCCTCTAGCTTTACCCCGATTAACTGCACTTTCCCTCCCATCTTAACAAACTTTTGACATGTCACATTTCTTCTAACAAGATTTTTATTGAGTTACCAGGATTGAAGGCCTTGACGGAATCATAAAAAAAAATGACCCAAAAATTATAAAGTCTTTTAGTAAAATCATGCCACAATTTTACTTATGCAACGATATTTGATCATTTGAAAGGATAATAACCTCAGCATTACACTAAAGCTTTTGAAAAAGTTCCCACTTTGAGCAAGATAGGGAAAGTCAGGTGGTCGGCTTACGTGTTTTGCCCCCTGCAATTACACAAGTTATGTCTAAATATAATGCATACCCTTCTTAACAAAAAATAAAATAAAATACAATTATATAAAAATAAAATAAAATCCCACTAGTTCAATGAACAAGTTTAGCTTTCATAGAGCTTAGAGACCCTCATTATGAGCATTCTTTGTAATGTTATGCAAAGTTAACCCCAATAACCATGATAGATTAAAAAAAATAACCGATTTCAAATCAAATTTTTAATCTGAACTCCAATCTTACTAATACAAAATTGAGCAATTAGCATTGATATGATGAAATCAACATATTTTATACTAATACAAAAAAATTAAAGGCACGTTTTACATACCTTATGTTGCCGAGGCCAAATTCCCAAAGTTGAGTTATTAATGCCAAATCCTTCACTAGTGCTTTCTTCTCTCGCTTACTCTACAGTGCATACTTGCTCTCTCCCTTCTTACTCAATGAAGTGAAATCGGAATAACAAATACGAAGTAATTTTTTTTGAAAAAAAAAAAAAAAACACTTACTAAGACAATAGAACTGCTTATTAATGAAGTGGATCAAATTGATGAGCATATACCGAGCAACAAAGCAAGCTGTAAAGCAGACAAAGCTTCTTACTGAGGAGTTTGATACAAAGCTTACAAAAATTATACCCCCCAAAAAAACCACAGATACTTGTTAAAATAGATAAATGGTGCTTTAAAAGCATAAGCATCTAAATGTCAAGCATCCAAAACATTGTTAATGCCTAAACGCTTCTCCTATTTTCCGTTGAATGACCTCTACACCAAGTCGGGGAGATAATCTAGGTAGTGTTACCTGCATTAGGGAAAAAAAACATTGTCTTACAAGAATATTTAGGAACTCTTAAAAGAATACTGCACCAGTAAAAATAATGACAATATTAAATATAATTAGTACCAAGTACCAACATTCCAACAATAAGACCAATATGACAAAGATGAGGAGATTCTAAGAATCAAAGAGAGAAAGAGAGAGGGGGGGGGGGTGTTTGTACTCCATACAACACAGTGAGTCAAAGGATTAAGAGAAGCCTTGAAAGGAAAGGGGAAGCCAGCCAGCATTACTGATCCTTCATTCCTCTTTAGAATGACTGCCTAATTAAATTGTTGTTGGGGTATCAACCTTTGAAAAGCCAAGAACAAATAAACAACACTCACTCCGTTTTCTTTTATATACAACATTTCAATGCAATATTGTAACAACATATCTCTAAGTACACATTAGAAAAAAATATACGTAGTAAGAAATATAGATTTAGAAACAAAAAAACGAGACGAATCTAACAAAACCCCACATTGAAGTTTATATATATCAATTAAGTATTATAGGTTCACATAAATGTACATTAGAGAATAACAAATTCAATAAAATTTCCTATTTTAAATTATTAAGTCTAATGATGTAGGTAAGATATATATTTATTGGACTTCCAAAATGCCCAAGCTAAATGATGATAAGTTGGAAAAAGAGCCAATCAAGAAATGGCAATGACAGAGCTGAACGAGATCAGGGTAATGACATAAAATTCCCAAAATTCTGCTGTTGATTTACTCGAAAGATCACCGAAAGAGGTGAACAACTATAGGAAAAGCAAAAGAGATGATGATGAAGATGTAAAATCATGCACCTAGCACGTACAAGAGATGTGTGGTAGTATGAAGGAAACGATTGCATAGGTGTGCATACCAAATATTAGGGCTGAGCAAAACTACCCGAAAACCTGTTCCGTTACCGTTCCGAAAATTAGGGTACCCGATCCGATAACCATAACGGTTCGGGTACCCGTTCCGATAATTTGTTATCGGGTATGATTTTTGGGTATCATTTTAAAATTAACGGGTACCCGTTCCGTTTCGATAAGCAATTATTTTGTTTTTTTTCCTACTTAAATCTATTTTTTCAATATTTAAACTCTTACATTACTTCATAATCACTATAAATATTAATAATTAGTAATGTTATTAATAATTTGGTCAAGATCATGTGGTATTGTTGTTAATTAGTGTTAAAAAATATCATAATAACTAATTTTTTAAGTTTATTTATCACTATTGGATACTTTATAGGGTACCCGATAACCGTTCCGAAAATTCGGGTACCCGAAGTCCGGGTACCCGAACTTATCGGTTCGGGTTATGGATATCACTTTTAGTGATATTGGTTATCGGGTACCCGAATCGTTAGTACTAACGGTACGGGTACCTGTCCCATGCTCACCCCTACCAAATATCCTCTACATCAAGATCCAATTAATTCCCAAGGGATGATATGGGGAAACATGGGATATGGGATGCCAAAGTTCAATTGGGCATGTATAAGATTTAACACATAACTGATAACTTACACAATTAATATACTTAAATGTATATTTATAAAAATTATAAAGAGTTGATCTAATGATGATACTTAATTGTATACATAATACAACTTTTGTTTATAACTAATGTAAGCTTTGACTTTTTGCAACATTCATTTATATACATTGACCACATTTTTTACATGTATATAAAATTAAGAATTGATATGTAAAATAATGTTGGATTGGTCTCAATGTACGTTTTCAAAATTATGATTTTTGTTCATTATTTTATTAATTAATGTATACAAAAATTAATGGTCAAAGTAGTGTTGAAAAGTAAGACAAGTCAAACCAGTGCACCTATTGCGAAACGAGAGTAGTAATTTTTTATTTTATAATTGAAAAAAAAAGAATTCAGAGTTAGTACGAAGTATAAGTACAATGAACACAGTCAAAGTAAGGCACTTACCTAAAACCAGAGGGAGTAGAAGATTCAGCTCCCATTGACAAATATTGTGACATTGCCAACATGGAACAAAGAAGCCAATCATGTTAAGGGTTCAAGAATTTTAAGTATTCCTTAAGAACCCTTGAAAACAATTCAAGCAAAAGAACTAAATATCATTAAATGACTACGTCTTTCAAATGTTTACACAGTATATAGCCTAATGAACATCTTACAATGGTAGGGGCTCATTTTTCCTCTTTATAATATGTTCAAGCTGGCAGCACATCAGTTTAATTATGTAATTAACTTTGGTAACTAAGTCTTCTTAACTTTGGAAATTCTCTCCATTTAACACACCATTAATCTTTCCCACAGTCTCATCAATTTGGCAATTTACTTGGGAAAAAAGAACTTTTTTTGTTTAATCTTGTTTCAAACTCCTCCCAAAATCCCAATCAATCCATCAAAGCCTTAATCCCATAAGTGGGGTTGGCTACATGAACCAAAAATGATTATTCCGTTCATCCACAAAGAGAGAAAGATTGATTATCCTAAAATATCGATTAATTGTATTACTGCCACAACCTAAATCCAAACTTATAAATTCCACAATTTCATCGAAATTAAACCTCTCTCAAGCACAAAGCCTCAATTATCTCACTTAATCTCTCTTATTCTGCAATGAATCAACCCAATATTTTATAGTAAATTTCACAAAGAAAATAAGTTGGACAATGCCTGCAACTGCACACTGGTACAACTAGCTAAAAGAAGCACATTTGTCCTAAGAGAAAGATTATGAGTGGACATATGAAACGCTTGAAAGTGATATTTTCTTTTGAGTGCAAGTATGCAACAGAAGTGTTCACAGAGGTGATTGTGCAAGCAACTACCTATACAAGATGTAAGAGAAGGGTTAAAATCCATTGCTAGTATTTTTTCATGTAAGCACCATGTGAGGTAATGCAGACATTAGATGAATAGAAGGAGGCTTTCAACATTTTTAAGCTTTTATGGATAAGTTTTCATCGCCTATAATAAAGTGTCTAGTCTGAAATGAATGAAATAGTACACCACAGTATAAGAGAACACATTATTAAATGGGGAATTGTTCAATTCATCTTATATGAACTATATTGTAATGATCACCATTTTAAAAAGTTTCACAAATATTGCAGCATTTTCGTATGTGTACATGTTTTCTCTCTTTCTCTCTCTCATCACGTGTTTCTATCTTTAATCCTCGTTATCTCCCTCCTCTTTTTAAAACCATATCCCATTCTGATGTTGCAAACTTGCAATGTTAGGGAAACGGAGGAAGTATTTTCCATATAATAAAACTATAATGGTCTTAAGTAATAAGAAATTTCAAAATTGGAATAAATAACAAGTACTCCATTGAGGTAAGAAGAATAAGAAGATAGTACCTCTCCCTATTTACTACATAAGCTCATTAGCCTTCCTATTCTTACTTCTTACTCCACAACTCTACTAGCAATCTCAGGTTTACCAAAATTGCCCCAGCTAATCATTTTTACTTGATGAAGTGCCAAATACTTTTTGGCCCTCGCAATAGTGCATGTGGCTAGGATTAGGAGTATCAAAGCACAATGAGGACTAGAAAGGGGACTTAAGTGCCAAAACAATAATGACCATGGTTTATGGAGAATGATAATGGATGTCATCTATACCCAACCTTCATCCCTTATACCCGTTATACCCCAAAGCCCATCGAATGCCAATAATACTGTTTATAGACATATTTTTATAGAAGCAACATAAACTTAGAAACCACTATTGAGAGCATTGAACGTAGTTTACAAGTTACAATTCATGAATTCAATGAAAACCTGTAAGAATAACTAAAATGTCAGCATAGAATCTGTTAGATTTCGTCATTCGCTAAGTTTCGTACTACTATTCTAGTTCTGTAGAAGTACAAACATGAATTATTTTTCAATTAAACTCTCCCTTAATCAAATAATGAAGGATACTTGTGCTTTTGTTAAGCAAATTGAAATTAAAATCTCTCAATCAGATTTTTACTCAGCTGTAACTCAATTAAATTCTTAATTGCATCTGTTGTTGGATAAGTTGGATGATTTGTTTAAATTCCTCTAGAAATTTGTCAGGTAATTTGCATTTAGGTTTGAATGCAATACACAGCTATAAATTGCAGCATAAATCAACAGATCAAACAAAAAAAAAAGAGAGAGAGAATTAATAGACATGGCAGATACAGACCTCGGTACCATCAGGTAGTAGCTTAGCCAAAACAGGAATCTCGTACTGGTAAGCCCTCTCCCACTCTGGATTAGTGGTAATATCTCTTATCTATCAATTCAATTATAAAAAATGTCAGATGAACCTAAGAAGAAAATGAGAACGCCATTGATGAAATGAAAGAATTACCTGTAAGTCGACATCGTGTAGGGGATCTGTGGGTGAGGACAGAGAAAAGGCGGCCGACAATTTCTCTTTGAGGCCATCACACAAACAGCAGCCCGGTTTTGAATAAAGAATCAGTTTTCTGGAATTTTCTGGTGCTAAAGATGAACAACATACTAATTGTATGAATTTTGGAGCTAAAGCTAATCCTAATGCCCGCCTCCTGCTCAATGACGCCACCGAAGTTGGAATTCCACCGATTGTTCTTCTCATCGTCGTTAATATTCTATCTCTCACTCGCTCTTTTATCACTCTTATCTCTCTATCTTCACCTTTTTAGGGTTTCAACAATTGCACCCCAGAGATTTCTGACTAGTGTTTTCACTACTCTTTCCGTTTTTAAATACTACGCGGTAACTCTATTTCTTCATGCGCGGAGTTTTAGGGAAATTTAGAGATAGTAATAAAATATGGAGGTAGTGGGTTTGGTGAAAGAATAAAAAATTGTAAAAAGCAAAAGCAATGGAGAAATTGGAGGAGAGAGAATATGAAATTAATATAATATAATATTTGTTGGGTCCACCAGGTGAGAGAAATGAGTTAAATATTGTAAAAGCTTTCCAAATAAGGAAATGGAACAAGTATTTAAAAACGACCAAAAAAGAAAAGTAGAGCAAATATTTAAAAACGGAGGAGTATTTATGTATTAGATTTGACCATGATTTTTATTAGGAAAAATGTAATCTAATAATCCCACCTTTAGTTAGTCTTCCAGAAACAATCCCACCTTTTGAAATTTCAGAAACAATCCCACCTTTGACCCCAGTCCATTAATAATCCCTGACCGGTTGAAATGTTTTGGTAACCGGCTTTCTTAGGTTATATAAGACACATGTCGGATTTTAATAGGTTAAGTCTAATTTTCAAAAAAAAATCTAATTAAAAAAAAAACAAAACAAAACCCCTGGCCTCGGCACTAGCCCAGCCCCACCACTGCACGTACTCCTCTTTCATCCCTGCCATTGCATTCCCCAGCAACCCATGAAACCACCACCCTCATGCCCAAAAACACCACCAATCGCACACCCTACCCACGACCATCAATTTCGCACAATCCCGGAGTTTGATGATAATATAATTCGAATACCCAATCTAGGCAATTGCAACCAGAAATCGGCGACTAGGGAGTGGGGATTTCGAAAGGGTTGGGGCTTGAGTTTTGAGATTTTCGTGGGGGTGGGATCTCGTCGGGGTGGTGCTTGGGTTTCGTGGGGTTGTAGGCCCGAGTTTCCATGGGGGTGGTATAGGTGGGTTTTGTGGAGGTGGTGGCCTGGTTTTTGTGAAGGGTGATTTTCTTGAAGATGGTGGGTTTTTGCGGGGGTCTTGGTGGTGGTGAAGGCGGTGTGAGAGGTGTTGCCTGGTCTTGGTGGTGAAGGCGATGTGAGAGGTGTTGCCTGGTCTTGGTGGTGAAGGCGGTGTGAGTGGTGTTCCTGGTCTTGGTGGTGACGTTGGGCGGTTGGTTGGTCTTCATGTTAGATTCGGGCTAAGTGATGTTTTCGAGGCTAGGTGGTGTTTTTTCGTGGCTTGGGTGGTTTATTTTAGGCTGGGTGGGGTTTTGCTGGTGAGTTTCGTGGTGGGTTGGGGTAGGGGTGAGGGTGGCCATGGCAGGGTTGCTTAAGATCGTGTTATGGTGGTGGATGGGTGGCCCAAGGAGAGATTTTGAAAAAAAATATTAAAAAAATTAACAGGTTGTTGGTAAAAGGGATTGTTAATGGAAGATGGGGTCAAATTAAAGGTGGGATTGTTTCTGGAATTTCAAAAGGTGGGATTGCTTATGGGAGACCAACTAAAGGTGGGATTATTAGATTACATTTTTCCTTTTTACTAATATAATAAAAATATATTTTATTATAAAATATGTCGTTAGATACATTTTAATATAAAGTTTCATAGTATAATTTTTAAAACAATTTTCAATGATATTCAATTATATAAAAATAAAGTCAAAATACTGCACTGACATATGTGCTATTTTTGAGTGTTTGGCTGTGTCATGTATTATGGGACAGCGGGAGTACAACACAAGTTAATGAGTTACTCTGCATAAGATGGATAGGATGAACTCTAATTCTATTCCAAAATCTCCAATCAAAGAGTGTACGTAACTATGTGCATAACTGTTATTTATTGATATAGTGGTATTTTTAATGTATCATTATACTTTTTTTTTTACCTAGTGTATCATTATACTTATAGTAGTATTTTTTAATGTACTATTATATACGGAGTATGTATTGTATACTACTAAAGTTTAAGTTGTTTTAGTAGTACTATTTATATCTATTATTGGTAACAACGGTACAATATTTGTACCACAAGAAGAAAAATAAAATTCACCACTCTTTTATCTTATACTGTTGGCAGCTATTGTGCCAATACTTAACCCCAACAAAACATTGTAACTCTTAAGAGCATTTTTTTGGCTCACTTAATGATGAATATATTCTGCATATGAAAAAAATGAAAAACAATAATCTAGTGTTCCAATAAAATCCCACCTTTAACTAATCCAAAAGTAATTCTACCTTAAAAACCATCATTTAACGAACCTTGATGGGTTGCTAACAAATTTTCTAAAGTAATCTCATCTCCGGTGCCACCACCTTCCCTACCTAGCCCCGCCTCTACCTTCCCCTACTCATCCCAGGCCACCCTACACCCTTGTTTCCACTTTTCCTAAAAGCCCCAGTGTCCCACTATAGATGTTTTGCGAAATGCACCTACCTTAGCATATGTGAATATGCTTGCAATTGTATTATGTAAATTTAAATGTAGAATGATATGATAAAAAAAATATGGAAAAAACTCAATCAGTCAACAAATAAAAACAATATATCAATCAATTATATATAAAAAAATTACATAAAAAATAACAATCAATTATTTTAAATTAATAAATTACATTGTTGTTTAAATTTACGCCCATTAATACAACCGATTACTAATATACAAATGACAACTTTTGTGTGTGGCTGGTCACATCGTGTGGCCAGCTAACACACGAGTAACCCCTGACTCTTGACCAGTTGGTAATACCTAACTGAGTAACCCCTAATCGACCGAATAACCCCTGACCAACCGAGTAACCCTGACCGATCGAAAAAATCCATTAATTACCAAGTAACCACCCTTGACTGACTGAGTAACCCCTAATCGAGTGAGTAAACTCTAACCGAGTGAGTAACCCCTGATTGAGTGACTAACCCGTGTCTGCCCGAGTAACCCTGACCAAGTAACTAACCTCGAACATTCTTTCAATAAATAAATATACTCCCTCTGTTACATATTATTGCAACAAAGGAATATTTAATGTCTCACAAATAATATCCCTTTGTTGCGAGTAATTTGTAGCGGAAGAAGTATATAGATTTAGGGTCAAATGAGAATGACCTTATAAGGAGAAGAATGAGAAAGAATCTCATACATTCAAATAAAAAGATCTAATGGCTCTCATACATCCTTCATTAATGGTCAAATGAGAATGACCTTATAATGAGAAGAAAGAGAAAAATTCTCATACATTCAAATAAAAAAAAATCTAATGGCTCTCATACATCCTTCATTAATGGCAAAAACGTAAATATCTTTTTTTTTCCTACTTCCCTTTCTATTTTCCCTATTCTCTACTTTTCCCTCTTCCTTGTTCATATATCTTCCCCATTTTTTTTTTTCTCTTTTGAGTTTAGAAGATGCTCTAAAATGATAACCAAGTGGAATCAAGTAAAAGTAAACATTGTATAAATCGACATTATTCTTATAAAATTTGTGCACGTTCTTAAATTAATTTGTGCATATTTATTGAGCTGGATAAGCAAATTTTTTGTACAAAATGTGCAAAATTTTCCAATTCTATGCATATTGCTTGCTGAACATTCTGTAGATGACATTGTCAGTTGATTAATCCCTATATTATTATTAGGTTTACAAGTAAGTCATGACCACTATTACTTTCTCATTTCTAAAATTATAAGTACAACTAGAACTATGAATAACCATTGATGTAGGAGAGAAAGAATCCAACACAACGAAGAGGAAAAACAATGATGAAATAAATGTGCATAAATTTTAAGTCAAATGTGCATAATTTTAGGAGAGAGAAAGAGGAACAAAAGAATGTATATGAATCTATAGAAGAGAGATGTCGAGGAGGAGAAGAACAGGTTAAAAAAAACATATAATACTGAAAAATGAAATGTACATGATTTTCGAACTAAATGCGGCAGATATTTTAGACTAAATGTGCATAATTTTACAAAAATAAAATTTGATTGTTGGATTAAATACATGGTCAAGATTCCTAATATATATATATATATATATATATATATATATATATATATATAAGTTTGTGATATATAAATATGGAGGTGTATTAATTTCAATATAATCAATCAACTAATTTATTAAATCAAAATCATTTCAAATTGAAATCAATAGCATATAAAAGATGGAGAAAGAGACATATGTAATTATTTTTCATAAATCATTAAATTATTAGCTAATATATTAATATACTATTATATATTAGTATTGATGATGTTCATATGTTGAAATTCAATTAATTAATTCATTTGGATAATGATTTTTTAATTTATTATTTGCACTCCTTAGTTAAGGTATTTTCACAAAAACTAATTCATTAACTAAATATATGTTTGGCAAAATTTTTTGTTTTCATTTTTTAAAAAAAAAAAAAAAACTAAAAACCGAAAACAGGAAACAAGAAAAAGGTGTTCCACTTTTCTGTTATCAGTTTTCAAAATTATAATGATTTTAATAAGCCTTTATATATACTTTTGAAAAACAAAAAAACAAAAAACAGAAAATCACAGTAATGTCAAACGAATCCTAATTTAAATCATGCATTTTTATAAAACCGCATAAAAAAATTGGGCTAGCTTAATTATTGCAGGCTAGCAGGGAAGATACATGTAAATTTTTGACCAAATCACAATTGATATGACGGGAGCTAAGGACAAACATCTTTTTGGTAGAAATCCCTTCAATTATTTGCGGCTTTGTATGATTAATTGTTGTATCATTGTATGCAATTAAAATCTCATGCTTTATCAAATGAAGACAATTGTTCCGGTCTTTTATCTTTTCCAATTTAGTAAAAAATAATATTATTGGAGGAACAAGCTAAGATTATAATCATTTATTCACCTTCAATAATGGAATCGCTAAGGACCTGTATGATGATTGTAAGCTTTATTTCGTGCATTTGACCGATAGAATCTTCAAGGACTTGCAATAATAAGTATCTTGTCATGCACGTATAACATCCCTTAATCCCTTTTAATTTAATTGTACATTATTAGCTAGTATCCATATGCGATGTAGTGAGGCAAATAGCCCTATTTTTCTAAAGGTAAGAATAAAAGGGAATGTTAGGAAAACCATCCGCATAAGGGAAACTTCTCTATAGTGTGTTATATGAAAAAATAGGAGGATTAACTAGAGCTAGTTATTACAAGTTAAAATGTCCTTATGAACATTCACTAATGAATAATGACCAACATTAGCTATCCAACCAATTACTTGAGTTACCAAATGATATATGTGTTGAATAATAGTGCTCCAATCAATTTATTATCTTTATCAACTACTTGATGAGAAAACGAACAAACCATTAAAGAGAAACAATAGTCAATGCCACACACCCATACCAACTCAACCTATCCCAACTTGACAAAAGCGCTTTATTTTTAAAAATTATTTTGCACAAAACAAACAATAAAAAACAATTCTAAAAAACTAATTAAAAGCCCTGAATTTTGATACATTAACATTAATAATTTTCTCCGGACTATTTTATCCCCATGGCATCTTCAAATAGTATCCCCAAATTGTGTATCCAGTAGTGGGAATCCACCAAATTGATTCACAAATCACAATGGAATCCAAGCACGAAAGCACTAACTATCCCCCCTTTAAAGTTTGTTCCCTTCTCATATACCTGCAACTATTGATAACTTTAAGAAACAAATTATTCAACTTTGATTAATTATGCATAGATTATTCTAACTTAATTATGCAAATATTTCGTAGTGGATAATTATATAGCAGCTCGTCGATTCTCCGCATATAGATGTACATGTAGCACTTCACTACTTCCTAGTATATAATATTGATATGATAATGTAATTGCTAATGCCATTGCAACCTGATGAGCTACTATACCACCAACTACACACTACTACTAAGATATTAGTGTAAAAATAATGATATGTGTTGATGAATTTAATGATAAAGTTTTGAAATTAACGATATAAAAAAAATCACCCCCCACATCCCCCATTCATGGTACATTATGGTTCACGTTCATGTTCATGAGATGGATCTTCTTCACATAACAACATCATGGTCCATTCTATATTGAAAAGTATCAGAATTATTTACTTAATCCATACCATTTCTTACCAAAAAAAAAAAAAAAAAAAAACTTATCCCATTACATACTATATGCCTAACATTACTTTTAAAATATCATGAATTAACTGTATATACAAATGAAGTATTATTTGAGGAATTTCATAGGGTAATAACATTTGTAAATTTTTGTTAATATGAAAGATATAAACCTATCAAAATGTGTATATAGTTAAATTGTTAAATAACTTATATCGAATGCGTAGTTTTATTAACATTATTTGCATGTAATCATTAAATGTGTTGAATGTTGTGTAATTATGCAATGTCCAAAACTTTAGTTGAGCGACTTTGATTTAGTGATTGTACGGTAAAAAGATATTGACTTCGATCTTGAAACCTAATAGTCTAATAAATTCTAAATAGAAAAATTAAAACAAAAGGAAATGAAAATAGTAAATGGCTTTAAATATTGAAATAAACATAACCTTTTAAATCAATTTAGCGAATTAAAGAGACAATTTTAAGGCTTTTAAAATTAAATGGGGGAAAACATATGTAAAAAGAACATTTTAAGATATATAAATGTCCATGCACTATTATAAGATTTTTGTTAACCATTTTATAATTAAGGTAGGGATAAATCTTAGTAATATATACTCCGTATATTTTACTTATATAAAATTATCAGTATCCATACCTATATACGAAGTATTTGTGTTGTATACTATATTTAATTAGCTGTTGGTTATATATATGACTATTATATAATATATAGTTTTTGGCACAATGCTTAACTTAGGAAAATATATGTTCTGGTAGGTCAAATATAAGGTTAATATTGTGTCTATAGATTTAACGAGTGCGACGGGTAAATAAAACATGTATATATTAGATTGATTGTAGCTACTGATGCGGATGGTATGATAAGAAAATTTTAGTTTTTCTCAACGGGAGATATGAATAAATTAGTCCACTTCTTATATAGCTATGTGGTGTATTATTCAATTATTTTTCAATTAATAAAATAACATTATAAAAAATTAAAAGAAATTCAAATAACATAAAATACTATTCAAATAACGTTCCTTTAATTTTTTTTATTGACCATTAGTAACCAATAGTAAATGAATTACCTTTGTTTTTATTTTTATTTTTCCTACGGGTTTAATAGTTTGATTTATAAACCGTGCTTCGCACGGGCAATATGCTAGTTACATACTATATGCCTAACATTACTTTTAAAATATCATGAATTAACTGTACAAATGAAGTTTTAAAATATCATGAATTAACTGTACAAATGAAGTATTATTTGAGGAATTTCATAGGGTAATACTAGGAATCACGACATGCTAAAGGCTACACATACGAAGGTAGCAAATTAAGGAAACAAAACATAATATCTCTATTTCTATTATATATTAATCCTTTTTTGTGTTAATCTATATCTATATTTATACTTAGTATTTAAAAACACAAACCATAATTTTTCATATGACACATGTCATCACAAGTCACTCACTACCACACATGACACATGTCACCCCTTTTAATTTTTTAGTTTAAGTCTTTATACATTCTGTAACTTGCAAATTCAATTAAGAAACTGAAGTGTTTCATTTACATCATAATAAAATAAAGTTGAACCAATTAATATACATCACATAAACATATGAATTGAATTATATAAAAATTGTCTTTTCAACTAATAGACTTAAAGTATAACTTAAACCAATATGTCATTTCATATCCTATAGTCTTCATGTATATATATGTAACTAAATTCTTTTATCTTTTTCCCCAGTTCTACCCTCATTCATTTTTTCCTTTTAAGTTTTAGCAATGAAACAATTAGTTCGTATTTCATATCACAAGTTTCAACTACTGAAAAACATATCTACATATGAAATAACCTAAATATGAACCCGTGCATCGAACGGGCCAAAATGCTAATTAGTTTCTAAATACCCTGTTAACATGTCAGTCGTTTTTGCTCCACAATATGTAGTTATATATTTACACTTTTTACTTCACATCTTTTTTTATTTATTTTTTATTTTATTTATTTTATTTATTTTATTATTTTTTTACAGGCACATTCGTCTACTTTATCTACTTATTTCTTAAACCATTCAATTATATAATTACACTCAGAGAATATGGGTTTAAGAATTTGATTGATTGACTCACTCTCTTACCTCTTTTTTACACCTAACGACATCTACGTTTCCTCTCCGGTTTTTGTAATATTTGTGCAAATAGTAAATGTTAAAATCAAGGAGAAGCTAAGCTAATCATAGGCCCTGTTTGGTTTGATGTAAAAGGTTTTCGTGGAAAATGAATTTTTCATTTTTTTCCATTTTCCTTTGTTTGACTTGTTAAGGGGTGGAAAACAATTTTTCCAAGGGTGGAAAATTCCATCCTTAATGATGGAAACCATTTTCCTTCCCAAAACAAGGGAAGCCACATTTTCCTCTCTCTTCCTTACCTCCTTTTTTTACTTCCCCCTCATTCATTCTTACATTTCCACTCTTATTTTTTATTTTTCTTGGACTTTTCTTGTATGCAATCAAACAAAGGAAAACTAATTTGTAATTGTGTTTTTTCTTGAAAATATGTTTTTCATGAAAACTAATTTTCCATTAAAAATGTTTTACATTAAATCAAACGGGGCCATAGTGGAAAGGAAAAATATATAGGCTTCTCACATATATTAAGAGGATTGTTTGGGCTACATTCGCCTACATGCAAAAGATTAGGAGGTTACATGCATGTCCCTAAATCAAATGACATGCATTGGGTAAAGTTATTCTTTCATTGTTTATTAAGAGTTGATGTATGTTTCTCAAGTGTGTCAACTAATTTTTACATATAACTATATAAGGTAAGTGTGTCAACTAAATTTGCATATAACTATATAAGGTAGGTAAATCTACAAATATCTATATAACATAACACTATATATTAAATAATTGTAATAAAAAGAAGATTGACAGTATAGGACTAATAGGAGCTAAAGTTTATTTATACATATACTACTTTATTACCCTATTCATTTCCTTTTTATTAGTCCATTTGACATAATTCATAAATAATACAAAATTAAAAACTTTAATTATGACTATTTTTCCTTTATTAATATACGAAGTATATGAGAATACTATTGTTGGAACTTGTTAAATTGTCATATAAACTGTGGTTTCAAAATATGTATTACGGAGTAAAATTTGGTAATTAAAAATGTTATTGCTAAAAGATATGGATCGGGAAACTTGTAAAAAGTGGGAAAAATATTTGTAAAGGGTTAGGAATAAAGAATTAGATAGGATGAGGGGGAATTGGAGGAGTTTGAAAATGTGAAAAAGAAAATTAAACAAAAGAAACCCTGGAAATGTAATGGAATTACCGAATTAGTGATAATTGATAAAGGACTATACGGGCCCGATACACCTGATAATGGTGTCCACGCATACCATTAACGCTGTCGCATAGCATAACACAAACAAGCCAAGCAAATTAAAGGCAAAGGCAAAGGCAAAGCAAATTAATTAAAGCACTCTTCTTCTCTTGCATTGCATCATCTTCCAACACCAACCGCTAATTCAATTAGGTGGTCAACAATGATTTCCAATCTACATTTCCCCAAAAATCATCTAACTACAATACCACATAAAGATGCCTAATTATAGTAAAGCAATTTCCTCCCCGCACAACACCTCTCTTTTGCCGCACTAATATTGGCTAGGTAGATTTACTTCACCTTACTTATGTTTATCTCATCTCATTTGACCTGAAAAACCTAAACTTAATTTTTTTTATTTGACTAAACTTAAATTTATACGGATTATGAACGCTAATTTATTAGGAAAAAATATATCAAGGTGACAATGTGTATTCTATTAATATTGTAATTTTCATAAGGGGAAAAAATGATAACAAATTAAAAACAACCATTCCAATTTAAAGTTACACAATTTTTATTTTATTTTATTTTATTTTATTTTTGTGGCAAAGTACTCCAATTTAATATTATGGAGTATATGTCTTTCCTCTAATGGTCTCCACCAAATCTACTACTACCTTTTCATTATTTAATTTTTTATATTACATATACTTTTGAATAAAATATTTTTTTTGGTGTTCTACCCGATTCGCGTAGATCGGTGTATGTTTATCATTTTCCTTAATATTTAATACCCCAATTACTTCTATTATATCTTTTTATTTGGAGTTAATTGATTTTTCTAAAACTATATTTGATGATCAAAGTATAACACTTAGAAAACACAAAAATGCACTATAATTTCTAGGGAATGGGAAATGTAATTTAAAATTCAATCAAAGACTACAATAATGCTTTGAATTTGGAAAAAATAAAATAAAATAGATACTATCATATTTGAAAGCATTTTTTTAATTACAAAAGAATAATAATAAAAAAAAAACATAGGAGTATATATTTTGTATTTTAGCTTTTATATAGTAGTCTTTAATGTGAGGTCACTTTAGAAAAATCACGCGAATAAATTTTTGATAAATTATGTTTATCTTTATTATAACTTTTGCATGCATTACATGTATAAAAGGCTAAGCTAGTCAGTAGATTTTAAAGTAAATAAGGAGTAGGGAAATGATTAATGGAATAGTATTCTGAAATAGGAAATTAAAATGAATACGGATAAGGGAATCTAAATTAAAATCAGAAATGAGATGAATTGAAGATGCATGCATAATGCATTAAGGAACATGCATACGTGTATTGGGGATTCACATCCCACCAAGTGAGTCTACTTTTCTCGTGTATAAGAAGGCTCATTTCTACATTTGGTGCTCCTCATCCCCTGCTTACTTGTCTTGTCTTCTCTCTTACTTACTACAAGCTACTATAAGAGAGAAACCAGTTAATTAGAGCTTAAGAATACATACCTATATTGAGGAAGTAAAGAGAGGGTTTTATAATTTGGCAATATTACAAAATGGGAATCAAGTCAATCGCCGCAAGTATTACAAAGATCAAGGCATACTTGGCTATAATTTCACTCCAATTTGGGTATTCTGGGATGTACATAGTAACAGCGGTTTGTTTGAAACATGGGATGAACCATTTCATCCTCTCTGTCTACCGTCATGTTTTTGCCACCCTTGCCATTGCTCCTTTTGCCCTTATTTTTGAAAGGTATCTACAACCTCTTTTTTTTTTTTTAAATACTACCTTCATTTTATATTATTTGCAACGATTTAACGTTAATAGTTATAAATATATGAAACAAAGGTAGTACATATACAAGTATAATTAATTTCATTTTTAGCATCATTTTTTATGATACAATTTTAACTAATTACGTGTTTTAACTTGTGCAGGAAAACTAGGCCCAAGATGACCCTCTCAATCTTTCTCAAGATTATGTTGCTGGCTTTTCTCGAGTATAGCTCTCTAAATTCACTAGCTAGCTAGCTAGCTTTCCCAATAGAATTTTCAATTAATATCAATAAACTATCTTTTAATTAAACTACACATTAAAACAAATAAGATCCCATATATAAAATTGTTTTATATTATTCACAAATTTCAGGCCTGTGCTAGATCAAAATCTATACTATGTGGGATTGAAAGATACATCGGCAACACTTACATCAGCCAGTGTCAACATCCTCCCAGCAATTACCTTCATCATGGCAACAATTTTCAGGTACGACGTACTTGACAACTAATGAAGCAATTTTTTTTTTTTTTTTTTTTTAAAATTCTGAAGTTGGATATTGATATGTTTATTATATACTCCGTAGCATAACTGTACAAGTACTCCGAGATTTATGTCTTACGTGACTGCGTTTGATTTGACAAACTACATAGGATTAAATAAAGAATAATAAATTGAAAAAAAAACCAAGAAATATGTTCCCTTTATTTTCTTTAACTAGTCTTCTGGTCCGTGCAATGCACGAATTGTTTATAGATATATAATATAATTTTTTTATTTTATAATATGTTTTTTTATTGAAAAATGAATAGTTTATAAAGGAAAAGAAAGGGTGAAAATTAAATATAATTGTAAAAGATATTATGTTGAGGATGATGGTTAGTGTTTTTAATTACTAAGTATAGATAGATATAGGTTTAGATTTGTAACACTCCACTTTGAAGAAGAGATTTAGGTAAAGTATAAATATACGTAATACATAAGCCTTCTCTATTCTTGGTACGTATAAAAATTATAATTCTAACAAAGTCAAAGTTATATTGCAAGTAAAAGAAAAGTTGTATATGGATGAATTTTTTTTTTTTCCAATACTAGAGGGGGACCTTTCACTGGGGCAATTCAGGGCTTGCCCCCGTAAACTATTATAATTAATCAGTTAATGAACTTACATAACCTATATTTACTTATAAAATATTAGGACATAGTGATTAGTTTTGAGTAAAAGGTTAAATATTTAAATCTCGGCCCCTCTAATATTTTTGGCCAAGATCCGCCACTGTTCAATACGAGTAGATATTACTATACTCCATATATATTTCGTATTGTACTAACACATGGACTAAATAGCTTATTTGCAATGGGTTGCATATTTTCGTAAATGTCTTTAGTGCGCGTGATGTGGTTTCAACAAAATGACTTTTTTTAGTATCAACAATTTTATCGGGAGACACTTTATTTAACTTTATATGAAACCATGAAATGACAAAACCTCTAACCCATCTCTCTTGTAAAGGCCTTTGTATTTTCAATCATGGCTAAGATATTTGGTGATCGAATACGATAAAATTTAATGTGCGTGCCTGAAATTTGAAATAAGGTTAATATAAACGAATAAGAACTAAAAAAATATATACTAAATAAAAAAATCTACTCATTTGTAATTTTTTGAATGCATGCTTGGATTTATATTTGTAAATGCACTTTAATCATTTTTTTTTTCTTGGATGCGGGATACAACAATTTGGTAGCTCTATCTTTAAATAGTATTAGTAAAAAGTTTAAAAAATTATTTTATTAAAGCAGATACCCTTAATTTTGCTGTTGGAGTGTTGGTCATAAATTAAGCAGTTATTTTGATTAATTTCAACTACCAAATAAAGTACAAAGGTTAAAATAGTTAAATGTGGAATGACCATGATTATAGGCTGGAGAAGGTTGACATAAGGAAGTTACCAAGCCAAGCCAAGATCATAGGAACCATAGTGACTGTATCAGGGGCAATGGTAATGACCCTTTACAGAGGACCAATCATCAATCTTTTTGGAAGACACGGAATTGACCACCTTCACTCCGCCACTGCTGTTGCTGCTGCTACTCCATCAACTCAACATTGGATTATTGGCACCATATGCGTCCTTAGCAGCTGCTTGGGATGGGCCGCTTTCTTCATCCTCCAAGTAAGGTCCCTCACAACTAATTTAATTATGCAGATATTTATTTATAAAATACGATTAATCTCTAAATTTTAATTAATTTTGATGGCCTTGGTGGTCGGGTTACATACAAACAGTCATTTACTCTGAAGGAGTACCCGTCACAACTATCTTTGACAGCATGGATATGCTTCATGGGATCATTAGAAGGAGCAGTCGTATCACTTGTCATGGTAAGGGACATGAAAGCTTGGGCACTTGGCTGGGACTCCAGACTTCTTGCCTCTGTTTACACGGTAATCTTTTATATTACTCTATTAGTTGATCAACATTCATTTTATAGAAAACTTGATGGTAATAATTAAATTAAATTTGGTATTTATGACTGATCAATAATATAATGCAGGGAGTGATATGCTCAGGGATTGCTTATTATGTGCAAGGAGTTGTTAACAAGGAAAGAGGACCCGTTTTTGTGACGGTTTTCAGT